>NC_090739.1:34451819-34566819 GCF_036898095.1 Palaemon carinicauda | reverse complement strand
TGAGTCTCTATTTATAATTTATATATGACATATCTGTTTTAACGTTATTACGGATCTTGAGATAATTTATGTTCTTTAGTCATCACTTTTCGTATAGAGTATTTATTTCTTTATTTCATTTCCTTCCCTCACTAGGCTATTTTACACAGTTGCGGCATTTATGTTTTGATAGGCGTTTTCTGTTTGTGTGTTTGTGATTCGCATAACTCAAAAACTATTTTGACTGAATCGGATAAAATTTGGTGGGAGGATTGGCCATGAACAAACGACCATTTGATTAGAGTTTGGGAGTGACTGGGTCAAAAGTCAAGGCCAAGGTCACGAAAAGGTAAAAACGAATCATATAACTCAAACACTGTTTGTCCAAATCTCATGAAATTTGGTGGGATGATTGGCCATGATCCAAAGACAATTTGGTTAGATTATGGGAGTGCTTGGGTCAAAAGGTCAAGTTTAGAGTCACGAAATGGTAAAACGTGTCATTTTGCTATATCGTAGTAAATTTTTATCTGATATGCATAATTCCATTGCTTACCTTATGCTATACAACATGATATAGTGATGTCAGTACACTTTTTGTGCATTTATTTGTTTGTATATTCGTCTGTGTATTTGTGATTCGTGTAACTCGAAAACTATTTGACCGAATCTCAATAAATTTGGTGGGATGGGTGTTAGCGATCAAAGAACAATGTGATTAGGTTATGGGAGTAATTGGGTTAAAAGTCAAGGTCAAAGTAACGAAAGGGTCTAAAACGTCTTTTTGCCATGTTGTGGTAAATTTTTATCTTATTTACATGAAACTAGTGTCAAAATGTGCATAATTCTATTGCCTATCTTGTGATATACACCATGATATAGTGATGTCAATACCATTGTATGTGTATTAATTTGTTTGTATGTCTGTCTGTGTCTGTGATTTACTAAACTCAAAAATTATTTGACCTATTTTCATGAAATTTGGGATAATTGGACATGATCCAAGGATAATTTGATTAGATTTTGCAAGTGATTGGGTGAAGGGTCAAGTTGAGGGTAACGAAAAGGTAAAAACATTCTTTTTTGCTGTGTCGTGATCAATTTTTATCCAATTCGCATGAAACTATTGTTAGAATGTGCATAATTCTATTGCCTTTATTGAAATATATAGCATGATATATGCAAAGGCATGCGCTCTACCGAGCGATCGTTCTAGTATCATCCTGCTATTCCAACTAGGGATATAGCTTAGCTAGTGATATATATATATATATATATATATATATGTATATATATATATATATATATATATATATATATATACTGTATATATATGTCATGTATATATATATATATATATATATATATATATATATATATATATATACACACACACTATATTTATAACGGCAAAGTAAACCAGAACCCTTATATATATGTGTATATATATATATATATATATATATATATACATGTGTATATATACATATATATATATATATATATATATATATATATATATATATATATATATATATATATATATATATATATATATATAAAAGGCAAAGGCAATCAGACCTCTTATTATGTTGGCCAATCCAAAAAAAGTATTGGGCTCCCTTTTCCAATCTGGGGAAAATCTACCCTACCATGAAATATTTCGTCAGTTGACCAGCAAAAAGGGGGGAAAAAAGATACAAATACAAGAATAAAAAGCGAAAGAATTTCACGCTAAAGCTCCAAAATGCCTTGTTCCATTTAAAATTAGTCGATCAAGCAAACCTTCGAACCACGGATGACGAGATAGAAAAACAGGAAAATAGAGCCCCCATCAAGGAATTGTTCAACACTGTGATATAGAGTTTTCCAAAATAGATATTTTACAAGGTGTCTTGCTATGTCAAATTTGATTCAGTTATTTGTTTTCTTAGGGGGCAAATTATTTACTTTACGACTCTTAAGTTTGCTTTTGTTGATTCGTATAAGCACGTCTTTAATTGTCAATTTGTTATTGTCTTTGTTGATTATTATTTATTTCTGCAATATTATTTTATGGCAATAGGTTTTTTTCCTGTTCATTTCAATTTTGGTTATTTTAGCTATACTACCTTTAGATGTCAGTAAATTTGATTACTGTATTCCTACGTTAATTTCTATGGTGATATATATCTCTCATGCTGGTGGAAGTTTGAGTAAAGCCACATGATGGTTTAATTGTATTTAAACTCATGAGAAAACATTTTTATGGCTATACAAACAGAAGTTATTCATTTGATAATAAATTAGATTATATTTTTATTTATATCTGGATGTAGGTGCAGATTTGCATGACTTTAGAGGGGTGTTTTCATCTTCATAATGAGGGATATCAAGGATTGTCATCAAATTAGAAATACAGATTTTGACAATTTGAGAAAAAAAGACATGAGGACGATGGCTTAACTGTATTATATATATATATATATATATATATATATATATATATATATATATATATATATATATATATATATATGTCGCATTCCCCAAGAGAGATTAGTTCATCAAATATTTAATTGGACCCCACAAGGCACTAGAGTTAGAAGATCCCGGTATAGATAGCTGAGGACTATGAAGTGTGAAGTAGATAATAATGAATGGAGAAGTATTGATTTAAATGCTGATGATAGAGACGACTGGCGAAATCTAGCAGAGGCCTTTGCGTGGATATGCGTTGGTGATATATATATATATATATATATATATATATATATATATATATATATATATATATATATATATATATACAGTATATATATATATATATATATATATATATATATATATATATATATATATATACTGTATATACAATAATATATATATATATATAATATTATATAATATATATAATATTATATATATATATATAATATTATATAATATATATATATAATATATATATATATATATATATATATATATATATATATATATATATGCTATTGATGTACTCCAAGGTATTATGACGTTTATCATTTTTTTTTTTTTAGAATTTACTTCTCTCTTGTTCCATTTTCTACTTATTCTCTAGTATTGGCCACTTTTTAATGTATTTTCTGACATTTATGATGTCAACGGGTCCTCTAGCGGAGTCCAGGGGATCGAATGCGTTCAATTTAGACTCAGGTGTTTGCCATCCTTATTATTTATTTCTAGTTATTAAAGCTGAAGAAAGTATGTCAGTGCCCTGTACGTTTTACTTTCTCATATAACTTCAGAATTTCTTGAATTGTCTAAACCAGGTAGGTTGTTGCTAATACTGATTAGGCATTAGAGAGAAAATTGCCATTTTGGGAACCTCACATAAAGATAATTCTTTTTTTAACCTTTTGTTACACTGCCTCTCATCGGTGCGGATTTCCTCACTCATTCCCACTTCCTAGTTAACTCACACATTGACATTTAGTCAACGCCAGCTCTTACTCATCAACACCTTTATCACCTGCTCTCTCTGACCTCGATCAGCACACCCACGGATGCCTTTGCCCACCTCCTCACGTTATATCCCGACGTTTTTCGTCCAGAACTACGACAGATGCCTATGGTTCCTACCAGGTACAATATCTATCACCATAAGAAGATAACGGGTCCCCGGGTCTTTGCGAGAATCTGACATTACCGTTTGGCAGCTGCTAAACGCATATTTGCCAAAATAGAAGAAATGGGACTTTGTCAAAAGGCCTGAAGTCCATGGTCATCCCCCCTGCACATTGTCCTGAACAAGAATGGATCCTTACAACCTTGTGTGGATTACAGGCGTGTTAACATGCAGACAGAACCAGACCACTTCTCCCTCCCCAACATTGCTGACATCACCACCTACCTTCGCGGCAAGACTGATATCACCAATCTTTTCGGTACATATTCCTTCAATTAACTCATATCAATGACACTTGGATGGCATCTTAGGATACCCCAGCTTCTGCGTATGTTACCTAGATGACATACTAATATTCTCCCCCTTCCAAAAAGAACCATCTACATCACCTATACATCGTCGTCGACCACCTGCAGCAGAATGGCTTTGCAATCAGGTATGACAAGTGTACCTTTAATGCTTAGGTAGTGGCATTCTTGGGTCTTCGTATCACTGAGGAAAGCATTCACCCCATCCCTGAGAAATCAGCAGTACAGAAATGCCCCACCCCCTCGACTGTCAAAGTGCTGCAGGAGCTCTTGGGCATGGTGAGCTACTGTACTATCACTGGTTCTTGTCAGCCATTACTACCACTCAACAACTCCATGAAGGGCAAGCCACAAAAGCTGAAGTGGGGTCCCCTTCAGGATGCGGCCTTCAATGCAAAGAGAGCCCTATCAACTACTATTGCTCTCACCTTTCCTGTACCAACTGCACCCTCTCCCCTTCTCCACTGAGGCCAGTGATAATGACATTGGGGAAGTACTCGAACAAATAATCAATGGATCGCCTTATCCTTTGGTAGAAAACTTTCCAAGACAGAATCCAGCTACTCTACTTTTGACCACAAATTACTGTTGGTGTATTTTGCTGTCCATTCTCTTGTTTCACTTCTTGAAGGGCACGTTGTGTACAACTTCACTCGACAGTTCAACACCTGGTCCACTTATCATTGTCGAAATCTCTCTGCCATTTCTGAATACAACTGTATGATTCAATACTTCCCTGGTAAACTGACTCCTGTTACTGATGCCCTTTCCAGAAACATACTGACCACAGTACACCTGGGATTGTATTATAAGTCCTTGGCAGAATCCCAATGAAAGAACCCTGAGTACCAGACCTGCAGGACATCCTTAACGTTTCTTCATTGGGAAGATGTCCCCCTCAATGATTCCAACGCCACCCTCATCTGTGACGTAAATACTGGTAGGCCATGCCCGTGGATACCTGCCCCCATGCAATTACTGAAGTTGAAGTTCATGTGGCATGGCATTATTAAAGTTGCCAAAAATTGGGTCTGTACCTGTATTTCATGTCAAACTTCAAAAGTACATCAACACAGAATCAGGTTTGGGCATTTTTCATCATGTTGCCACATTCAAGTTGACGTGGTTAGCCCTCTACCCACGTCATAAGGATACCGTTACTTTCTCTCAATTGTCGATCTCTCCAATTGCTGCCCTAAAGCCAGCACAATCGCTGCCTTAAAGCCATCCCAATGCAAGATTCAACATCCACTTCATGTATTACTGCCTCTTTCTCCTGATTGATAGCAAGATTCGGCATTCAAGTGCATATCACTTCCGATAAGGGTGCCAATTTCAGCTCTCAATTGTGGACATCAATAAGCCATCGTATAGGGATCACTCTACATAAGATTACCACTTGCAACCTTACATCCAATGAAATGGTGGAACGTTTACATCATACCCTCAAAAAAGCTTTGATGTCCCTCTGCAAAGACTCCAGTTGGTTTCCACAACATCTCTGGGTCCTCCTATGGACTAAGACCACGCCAAAGGTCAACGTGGATGTCTCAGAGGCTGAAATGGTATATGACTTCTTGGTTGTCCCTGTGGGATTTTTTTCCGCCCACACCACCTCCATAAATCTACACTGCCTGCGTCATGTTGTGGGGAAATTTATCCCCTGTTGTCATACTTATAAGCCCCAATCAAAGCAGCACATACCACAAAGACCAATACACAGCAACACACATCTTCATGCACACCGACGCTTGCAAGCTACCACTTACGCCTCCATATATGGGCCTATTCCTTGTCATCCGTCGTACTCCGAAAGCTTTCCTCCTCAACGTTCGTGGTAAAGATGATTGGATCACCATTGATCGCCTTAAACCTGCATATCTCCTGCATGACAACCCGCCAACAGTACGACTCTCTAGGGCAAGCCACCCTCTATCAAATGCAGGTCGGCTTAAGGGGGTAAGCCATGTAATGCACATGCAAATGAAGAAGGTTGCCCTATTTTTTTTTTTCGATAGTACAGCCCTTATAATTATTGGACTCCATAAAAACTCGTTAAATGTAACAAGTTAATTTAAACTATTATTATTCCATTGTTATGTCATCTATGTTTTATGCTAATGTCAACATTATCAACAAAGCCCGTTAATTTGAAATACGCAGTTGTAACCCTTATGTGATCCCTTGGGGGCTCTAAATACTGAGTTACCTGTAAATAAAGTTTGTTGTTTGGGAATTGCTGTTTGCTTTAGCTCTTCTTCCTCCCCAGTCACATATTCTTACACTTAGATATCGAGGCCTTCCTATGCGTCTTTCACGCCATCGGTACAATCCTTTTAGGGCCTTTTCTGTGGCAATGACCGTTGTACTGCTATATTTCAAGAGCTCAGCCACCCCTCCTTAGGGGGAAAAACCTAATATATATATATATATATATATATATATATATATATATATATATATATATATATATATATATATATATATATATATATATTTATATATATTTATATATATACACCACCACCAACTTATTGTAAGCCTCCCTCTTCCGTCGCATTCTCTAATGCTTGTTTTTCAGTTGCAAAGTATATATATATATATATATATATATATATATATATATATATATATATATATATATATATGGAAAGAGATATATGTGCATTTGTGTACATATATATCTATATATATATATATATATATATATATATATATATATATATATATATATATATATATATATATATATATATATGTATATAATATATATGTATGTATATATATGTATACATATATATATATATATATATATATATATATATATATATATATATATGTATATAAAGGTATGCATGTATGTATATTTGTCTGTGTGCGTGTTCAGAAGAGTGAGGGTAAAAATATGTTGGATGACAGTGATATAAGGGCATACAGAATTCCGTCTTCTCCCTGTAATGAATTTAGAGCCGCAGGTCAGAGCCAAACTTCCTTAACTATATTTATTGCTGGTGTTCCTCGCTTAGGCTTAACTGAAGGAGAGACTTCCTCTCATCTCCTCGCCCCCGAAGATATTTGGTGGAGTCTTAAAGAAATCCTTGTTACCCTGGAAACTTTCGAAGATCTCAGGACCCCAAACTTGAAACTGTGGTGGCAATAGAACCCCCAGTCAGCTAATTATTTTTAGGCACGTTGGACAAATTTGTATAAACGCTTATGCTTATGTTATATATATATATATATATATATATATATATATATATATATATATATATATATATATATATATGTGTGTGTGTGTGTGTGTGTACATATATATATATATATATATATATATATATATATATATATATATATATATATATATATATATATATATATTCACACAGTTTGTAATGTGCGAGTAAATATAATTTATTTTTTAAAGTTATCTAAACAATGACATTCTCTACTTGTATTAATGAGTGTGTGATAATAAGAAAGCATATCTCTTAAACGATTTGAAGGTAATTGTAGCTAGGCATTAGGTGGTCTGGTACGGTAGTGAAACTTATTTAATTTCTCTTTGATTTGCCAATCGTGTTTTCCTCTCATGGCTGGAAAGTACGCAACGTATATGTAACACTTTATATTACTAGTGGTAGATAGTTGAACACTTTTTGCCAGATATAGAATAAACATCTATTATATTTATTTATTGATAAGTTCCCATTTTAGGTTAATTATGTCTTATTCACTATAGAAAATGTTTTCAATAAATATTTTTTGCTTTCAAAGTTGTTAATATCTTTTTATGTCGTATTTCATTTCTAATAGAATAAATGAACCTCTGCTTTTGTTCATCTCTAAAAGATAATGTCGGTGACATTGATTTTACAATCTGTATCGCCTTTCTCTCATTCATAGCAGAATCCTCAAGGACTTATTCTGATCTATCTTTGGGGTGGGATAATTACAATTGATATTCAGGCCTTATAATTAAGCACTAGGGTATATTAACATCCTTTGAAATTATAGCTAACCTCTTACGTAACGTTAAGTAAATTTTCCGTACTTGTGATTTTAACAAACGAATAAGAATAATTTTTCCATATATTTGATTTTAACTAATGAATAAGAATACATCCTCTAGGCAAGATAACCGATACTACGGTATCTTCCGCTTTCAGTTAACGTCCCACAACTAGATCTGATTTATGGCCCATTCGAAGAGATAAGGTCTTAGGAAGCGCAGATGCGGGGCCGAGCCTTGACCTACATATTCACGCATATGTTTTTATCAGCGTTTTCTTTGCGTTTATTTTCTGGCATGGCGCAATGTAAGTCAGTGTTTTGTAACTAATTTTTCTTTTTCTTTTTTTGTTTTCCTAATGTATGTTGTTGAGTTTTTTCATCACTGTAAATACGAAATGGTTATGTTTCATAGAGAGATATTACATTTAAATACGTTAACAAACATTGGTTATGCAGAAAAAAAAATCCGTAACGTACTTCTGTAAAACATTATATTTTTGTTTTTGTAGTATATGTTGTTATTTGTGTCAGTAAACTCGAAAAGGGGGTTATTTTATTTGGTGAAATTTCAATTCAATATTTTGTTCATTATTAATTAAGCCGAAGGAAATCGTAAGTATTACTATATATTTTTTTTTTATTTGTGCTATAGTGCATTGCATTTTTTAAGTAAGGACATCAGGCTATTCTGTACTCCTTAATAAATTATCGTCATTTTAATTTTATGTTATGATGATGATTTTGTCTTGGGTTATTTGAAACTTTGACAAAGGCAATTTTTCGATAGAAATTCCTTACTATAATTTCTTCTGTATATGGTATTAATCTGACGAAACTTTATGATTAATGATTATTACCTCAAATGGAATTCCAGCTGTTCCTGCTGATTTGTTAACAAGTGTTTTTCTTTGTAACTATATAATTTCTTAGTTTATGTTAGCTTTTGGCGTCTACCTTCATTTGCCCTCGAATTTTAAAACTAAATTATGTTAATGAACAGAGATAATAACAGAGCATTTATTTGTTCTATTTTCCTTGTTGCTAATACAACAATCGCTTTCGCTAACAGAATCCATATGGATAATTTTGATATTTTATATTAACTTATATTCAAGTAATTTTGTTCCTTTGTGGTTTTTATGGCGTAATATTCATTGTTTGTAGATCACAATATGGTGAGAATTATTTTTATTCGCAGAAATATAACCATATTGATTTTGAGGTGGGCATTTTGTTTAAAACCGTCATTCTATCACAGGTGCTACTTTGAAAGAAAACTTGTGAAGATTCCTACACTCAAAAAATCACATAAGCACAATGTGGTTACGTTAAGTATAAGGTTGCTTGTTTAACCATTAGAATTTGTGTTTTCCAACTGATGCAAAGTGGAAAATCATGTCGGCTCTGAAGTGGGATGAGTGAGTTTTCGTGTAAAATTTTAGTTCAGTTTATTTCGTGTCGGTTAATGGGAGGCTGGAGGGAACAGACAACTGGAATCCCTCATTTGTGTCAAAAAGGGGGGATGTGGGGGGTGAGGAACACCTCAAAATAATGGCGAAAGCAAGACCCATAAATCAATTGAAAGCTAAATAAATAATTATCGATCTCAACTCTCTCTCTCTCTCTCTCTCTCTCTCTCTCTCTCTCTCTCTCTCTCTCTCTCTCTCTCTCTCTCTCTAAGACTCTGATTTATATAGAATGTAAAGAAATATACCAGGAATTTAACGAGCACTTGAACTTGTGTTTTTCCAAGTTCAGTATTTATTGCGTTTTCTACCACATTTGGCATGAAGTTCTATACTTTAAAGCCTTCATAGATAAAACGCAGGCTGCGCCTATTAGTTGCATTTTGCATGATATCGTTCTGTCCTCTTGACCTAAGTTTGACCTCTGTAATCTTTAAAGAGACGTTTGCTTTAGAATCTCGGTAATTAATGAAAAGCATGATGTCGAGATTGTTGGTTGCATTGAAACATACTTGTTTCTCTCTTTCACGATTTTTTAATAAGTGGCAAGTAAGAAGTGGTTCAGATTCAATGTTACTAAAGCGGTTCATAAATGGATGATTCACTGTGCCATCTCGGGGTGAAAGTATCTCCCTTATATAATAGAGCAAGTGTCTGATATATACTGTATATATGGTCACGCTTAGCGTCATTGCCAGACGTATAACTATCGATTTCTCCCCGTCCCTCGGGGATGTGGAAGAGGGAATGGTCATACCCTGGTGAGAGGGGTTATCCAGAGGGGAAAGGGGAAGGAGGTGAGAAGGGTTAGATCTGTGTGGGTGCATATCTATCTAAATATTTAGCCGTCTTTCTTGACGGGTAACTTACACTAGTTATATAAATATATATATATATATATATATATATATATATATATATATATATATATATATATATATATATATAATGTAAATAATCATTTGAAGATATCTTGAGGACAATAATATTTAAAGGTCGACACTCGCTTACGGTAGGAAAAATAATGCCCTCTCTATACTAAAAGTAAAGACCAGCAAGTTTCGGCGACTATTATATCTATCTGTAGCCCTGGAAGTCGTTTAGTTTGTATCAGTGAAGTGTAATGATACAACAACTAACCGTAGATTTTGTTGTCATTTTTTTATGAGCAAATATACTGTATGTTGCTTACAAATAAATGCCCTAGGATAAATCTTATACTTAACTCTGTACCGAGGTTGAAATTAATTGGCATTAGTAAAAAAATTTATGTGGATATATGGTTGATTTATATAGCGATATCAAATGGGTTACAACAGTGTCATTACTGTATTATTACCTGAGCAGCGGGCTAAAACCCTAAAAGGAATAGTAGAATGACACTACAAGGTCAAGGAATCTAACAGAGAAAACAGCCCAGAGTGAAAAGGAAATGGGGAAGTAGAGATTGAATATAAATGAGAAATAAAAACAAATTTAGAATATATTAAAATCAGTAACAGTGTTAGATAGTTAAGTCATATATAAACTAGGGAACAAGACATGTCCATCAGTTCAACATAAAAGCATTTGTAACAGATTTGAACTTCTGAAGGTCCACAAATTCAACTACCATATTAGAAGATAATTCCGAAATCTGGTTAAAACTGAAATTAGGTATATACCTGTAGAATACTGTGTAATATCGAGCCCTGTGCTAGTAGAGAAGGCAACACCGATAGAAATAACTGCATACCTAGTACTACGTACTAGATGGTGCAGTCTGAGAGATCTAAATGCAGAGGTGCTCAGAATTCTGATAAATCTTATAAAGCATGCACAAAGAACCAACTGAATGACTTGCCAAAGATTAATATCCAAACTAGAGATACGAAACTTGATTAGATACCGGTATCCCGGGTAGACAAGATGCTGATCTGAAAATGAATCGTAGTAGCTTATGCTAAATTTACATATGGTTGACAAAATGTATCAGATTTTATTAGCGTAAAGATGTGTTGTATCGAAGTTCAGTAGTGTTCCAGGCATTGAAAACTTGTTTGAAAATTTATTGCTTGTGACTTTTGGAAAACTTTGTCGAACAAATAAATAGAAGTACAAATACGATCAATTATCTTCTTTAATGAAAAATTGCAGTTAATTCTATTGCCTTTTACGAGCGGAACTCAAACATTGACAAGATGACAATAAATCATACTTCGTGAATTTTAAAAATAACTGTAATTTTATATTTCATACCAAGATAAACAAAATTTTTCCCATGAGGCAAAGAGATGTAACAAGTATTAAGAAAGGTGTATGCCTGTCCCAACTAACTACATACACCCCTCAACTCCATTCAAAACTTACTATTAACTCGATCTTGGTTCAACACCTTTAATTAAGTTAACCTCGTTCATCTTCTGTAGGGTGCCTCAACCTCATCCTCTGCTTGAAATTAACACGAACTTAATTTTTCTATTACAATTAATTTAAACAGTATTCATCACTCGTCATTTACTTGAATCTCAATCTCCCTCTGCCATAAAATCAATCCTCCCTCATCACCAGCCATTAAGCTGAGCTATTTGTCATTTACTATCTCTTAAACTTAATGTACCATCTAAAGTTATTTTGAACCTCTTTAATAACCTATTATAAACTTGAATATCGTTCACCACATCCAATTAACTTGAACCTTGTTCACTACCTGCAGTTAACTTGAACTTGGTTCACCCCCTATCACTAACTAGAACCTTTCCACCACTTACCTTTAACTAAATCCTCTTCACCACCTGTCATTAGCTTGAATCTCTTTACCTACTTCCATTATCTTGAACATTTGCTCACCACACTTTTTCCACTACCTGCTATTAAATGGAATCTCATTCTTCACTTCGTATATACTTGAACCTAATGCATCACTTACCATTAGCTTTATCCTCGATCACCACCTTCATTTAACTCGAACCTCGTTTACCACATATCATAAACTCTAGCATCATTCAACCTTCATAAACTTGGACCTTATTAATAACCTGCCTTAAACTTCAAATTTTTCCAACACCTATCATTAATCTGTAGCTCATTCACCACCTCCCATTAACCTAAACCTCATTTACCACTTTCCATTAACTTGCACCTCTTTCACCACCTGCCATTAACCTGAACCTCATTTACCACCTTCCATTAACTTGCACCTCGTTCAACACCTGCTATTAACCTAAACCTCATTTACCACCTTCCATTAACTTGCACCTCGTTCAACACCTGCCATTAACCTGAACCTCATTTACCACCTTCCATTAACTTGCACCTCTTTCAACACCTGCCATTAACCTGAACCTCATTTACCACCCTCCATTAACTTGCACCTCTTTCACCACCTGCCATTAACATGAACCTCATTTACCACCTTCCATTAACTTGCACCTCGTTCAACACCTGCCATTAACCTGAACCTCATTTACCACCTTTCATTAACTTGCACCTCGTTCAACAACTGCCATTAACCTGAACCTCAATTACCACCTTCCATTAACTTGCACCTCTTTCACCCCCTGCCATTAACCTGAACCTCATTTACCACCTTCCATTAACTTGCACCTCTTTCACCACTTGCCATTAACCTGAACCTCATTTACCACCTTCCATTAACTTGCACCTCTTTCACCACTTGCCATTAACCTGAACCTCATTTACCACCTTCCATTAACTTGCACCTCGTTCAACACCAGCCATTAACCTGAACCTCATTTACTACCTTCCATTAACTTGCACCTCGTTCAACACCTGCCATTAAGGTAAACCTCGTTTACCACCTTCCATTAACTTACACCTCTTTCACCACCTGCCATTAACCTGAACCTCAATTACCACCTTCCATTAACTTGCACCTCTTTCACCACTTGCCATTAACCTGAACCTCATTTACCACCTTCCATTAACTTGCACCTCTTTCACCACCTGCCATTAACCTGAACCTCATTTACCACCTTCCATTAACTTGCACCGCTTTCACCACCTGTCATTAACCTGAACCTCATTTACCACCTTCCATTAACTTGCACCGCTTTCACCACTTGCCATTAAGCTGAACCTCATTTACCTCCTTCCAATAACTTGCACCTCTTTCACTACCTGCCATTAACCCGAACCTCATTTACCACCTTCCATTAACTTCCACCTCTTTCACCACCTGCCATTAAGCTGAACCTCATTTACCACCTTCCATTAACTTCCACCTCTTTCACCACCTGCCATTAACCTGAACCTCATTTACCACCTTCCATTAACTTGCACCGCTTTCACCACCTGCCATTAAGCTGAACCTCATTTACCACCTTCCATTAATTTGCACCTCTTTCACCACCTGCCATTAACCTGAACCTCATTTACCACCTTCCATTAACTTGCACCTCTTTCACCACCTGCCATTAAGCTGAGCCTCATTTACCACCTTCCATTAACTTGCACCTCTTTCACCACTTGCCATTAACCTGAACCTCATTTACCACCTTCCATTATCTTGCACCTCTCTCACCACCTGCCATTAACCTGAACCTCATTTACCACCTTCCATTAACTTGCACCTCTTTCACCACCTGCCATTAACCTGAACCTCATTTACCACCTTCCATTAACTTGCACCTCTTTCACCACCTGCCATTAACCTGAACCTCATTTACCATCTTCCATTAACTTTTACCTCTTTCACCCCCTACCATTAACCTGAACCTCATTTACCACCTTCCATTAACTTGCACATCTTTCACCACTTGCCATTAACCTGAACCTCATTTACCACCTTCCATCAACTTGCACCTCTTTCACCACCTGCCATTAACCTGAACCTCATTTACCACCTTCCTTTAACTTGCACCGCTTTCACCCCCTGCCATGAAGCTGAACCTCATTTACCACCTTCCTTTTACTTGCACCTCTTTCACTACTTGCCATTAACCTGAACCTCATTTACCACCTTCCATTAACTTGCACCTCTTTCACCATCGGCCATTAACCTGAACCTCATTTACCACCTTCCATTAACTTGCACCTCTTTCACCACCTGCCATTAACCTGAACCTCATTTACCACCTTCCATTAACTTACACCTCTCTCACCACCTGCCATTAACCTGAACCTCATTTACCACCTTCCATTAAATTGCACCTCTTTCACCACCTGCCATTAACCTGAACCTCATTTACCACCTTCCATTAACTTGCACCTCTTTCACCACCTGCCATTAAGCTGAACCTCATTTACCACCTTCCATTAACTTACACCTCTTTCACCACCTGCCATTAACCTGAACCTCATTTACCACCTTCCATTAACTTGCACCTCTTTCACCACCTGCCATTAACCTGAACCTCATTTACCACCTTCCATTAACTTGCACCTTTTTCACCACCTGCCATTAACCTGAACCTCATTTACCACCTTCCATTAACTTGCACCGCTTTCACCACCTGCCATTAACCTGAACCTCATTTACCACCTTCCATTAACTTGCACCTCTTTCACCACCTGCCATTAAGGTAAACCTCATTTACCACCTTCTATTAACTTGCACCTCTTTCACCCCCTGCCATTAAGATGAACCTCGTTCACCACCTTCCATTAACTTGCACCTCTTTCACCACTTGCCATTAACCTGAACCTCATTTACCACCTTCCATTAACTTGCACCTCTTTCACCACCTGCCATTAACCTGAACCTCATTTACCACCTTCCATTAACTTGCACCGCTTTCACCACCTGTCATTAACCTGAACCTCATTTACCACCTTCCATTAACTTGCACCTCTTTCACCCCTCCCATTAACCTGGACCTCATTTACCACCTTCCATTAACTTTTACCTCTTTCACCCCCTGCCATTAACCTGAACCTCATTTACCACCTTCCATTAACTTGCACCTCGTTCAACACCTGCCATTAACCTGAACCTCATTTACCACCTTTCATTAACTTGCACCTCGTTCAACACCTGCCATTAACCTGAACCTCATTTACCACCTTCCATTAACTTGCACCTCTTTCACCCCCTGCCATTAACCTGAACCTCATTTACCACCTTCCATTAACTTGCACCTCTTTCACCACCTGCCATTAACCTGAACCTCATTTACCACCTTCCATTAACTTGCACCTCGTTCAACACCTGCCTTTAACCTGAACCTTATTTACCACCTTCCATTAACTTGCACCTCTTTCACCACTGCCATTAACCTGAACCTCATTTACCACCTTTCATTAACTTGCACCTCTTTCACCACCTGCCATTAACCTGAACCTCATTTACCACCTTCCATTAACTTGCACCTCGTTCAACACCTGCCATTAACCTGAACCTCATTTACCACCTTCCATTAACTTGCACCTCTTTCAACACCTGCCATTAACCTGAACCTCATTTACCACCTTCCATTAACTTGCACCTCGTTCAACACCTGCCATTAAGGTAAACCTCATTTACCACCTTCCATTAACTTACACCTCTTTCACCACCTGCCATTAACCTGAACCTCATTTACCACCTTCCATTAACTTGCACCTCTTTTACCACCTGCCATTAACCTGAACCTCATTTACCACCTTCCATTAACTTGCACCGCTTTCACCACCTGCCATTAAGCTGAACCTCATTTACCACCTTCCATTAACTTGCACCTCTTTCACCACTTGCCATTAACCTGAACCTCATTTACCACCTTCCGTTAACTTGCACCGCTTTCACCGCTTGCCATTAACCTGAACCTCATTTACCACATTCCATTAACTTGCACCTCTTTCACCACCTGCCATTAAGGTGAACCTCGTTCACCACTTACCGTTAACTAGAAACTTCGCTCACCATCTTCAATCAATGTGAACATTGTTCACCACTTACCATTAATTTAATTTTCATTCACCCATCATATTACCTTGAACTCAAATTCATTTTTTATCAGCTTGGTCTATCTCTTTCCCTGTACTACCCACGGGCTCGGAACCATTGAATTATCATTCATTAACGGTATATTTATTGTGTTTGCATGTCTTTAAATATTTGATATATTATCCTATTAGTCCATCAATGAAATGTCACCGCTTACTGAGTTTATATTATGACTTAGACTAGAGTTACTATTAAAACTAAAGATATTACATATGTGACATGATCAAATAACTTAAACCTATGGTTTTGTACAATTTTGTAAATATCTATCAATAGTTTTATATCACATTATTTTTTTTTTTTAGATTTATAATCATTATATCACGTTTCACCATAATAGTACAGCTGATCTAGTTATTAGTAGTAACTACCGTTTCGGAACCAAAGTTGCCCAGTTTACAATTCCCAAATCCAACTGGAAATGTTTTACTTGTTAATTTCCTTAACGTTCGAAGCACTCCATCCCATCCCCGATGTGTGAATGTGTGGTGGGCGCTGAATAAGATTAATGGAATAAATTTGGTTTTCATCGATTTTATCGATAACACCCTTTCGTCAAAGCCTACCACTCGCATCTCTTATTCAGAACAAATTTCATTCCTAAAAAGAAAAGCAATATTCTAAGTGTTTATTGCTGCAGATGGTATTAAATGACGTCTGAATAATTACTGTGTAATAATTTTGACACTTTAAATGCCATTGGTCTACCTTCTCAATCATTTCGGTTGTTATTGTAAAGTCGAGAGAGTCATGGAAGGTCTATTATTCCCCTTGACACTCTACCACATTTATGAACTGATCTCTAGCACAAAGCTGTCTGAATCTAAATCAATCAGCCACCAGCTTTCCATTTACTGACAGCATTGATGACCTTTGCAGTTGGCGTACTAGATCTGTTTACCAAGTAGTTAATCAATCTCGTTGATTAACTCTATGTTTGCTGCAATGAAACTTGTCTACTAATAGTGTAACATTTCCTTGTTTTATTAATATTTTGCATCCTAAGAAGATTAAATGCCGTTTCAGAAAATATAAAGGAAGCTCTTACCGTGATGACCACCTACATTGAAGCTTTGAAGAAATATATTTTTAGTACACTTCCAGTCAGAGTAGGATAACTTCCACTATACCAGCAACTTAGCGTGGATTATTCTTTATACTCTGGCTTTAAAGTACTGGTAAACTTCCTTGCGAAAGGATTTGGGTAAAGCTTTGGGCAATCTAATAATCTTCTCCCCTGACACTCGGTAGACCTCTTCCTAACTCAACCTATTTTGAGGAATCCCCCCCCCTCTCTCTCTCTCTCTCTCTCTCTCTCTCTCTCTCTCTCTCTCTCTCTCTCTCTCATTGTTGTATTTGTATGCGGGTTTTCTTATGTGAAAAGAAAAACTTCGTTAAATTTGTTTCATATTGGGGTTTTCGTTTGATTGATGGTCGATTTATTCCTGCAATTCGAGGCTAATTATATTATTCTATAACGGTGCTATTTTGAAGTTTAATCCTTCTTGAAATAATTTTTAAAGACTGCATTTCAGTTAGCTTGCTATGTCCACAAATAAACTGCCAGATACTTTAATTACTTAGTTAAGTTGTATTTTAAGTGTTGTTCCATCTTCTTTATATTGCATTTCATGCCAACTCTCACCAGTTTGGAGTTTTAGACTAGGTGGGAAATCGGTTTCTTATAATGCCTGGTAAACCATTTTCAGAGTCTTTGGATTCCTCTAAAGAAAATTAATATATGAATGTGATTAGCCGAAGCAGTACTGGACGGAAATGAAATTCTAAATGAAAGATCCAAATAGAGATTTTGGGTGAAGAAAGAAATTGATTTGGAGATTCCAAAGTTAGCAACATAAAAGGATTAATCAATAGGCCGGTCTTCGTCGTTGAGGGAGGAAAGTGACTGTTTTAAAGAGGAAAAATAGTTCAGCAGAAAGGCCGTTGAATATAATATCCTATGAAATAAGAGGATGTGTGTTAGACGAGATAATAAATCATACTGGAGATTGTGAGCATTATAAGTGATAAATTTTAGACGGTAACAGAAATATAGAATTACTTTAAACACTTAAGATTTATGACATTTTCTAAACGATGGAAGAAGTTTCACAATGGAACACAATGATGTAGAAAACACTGTTGACATTGCCACCGCGAACACTAGGACAAATACCAGCTGCTAGAGTTAGGGAAAACTAATATATAGACCTCTTGAGTTAGAATAACTGGATATAGTAGTTTCATTTCTATGTAGTAGATATTTAGGTGTGGGGTTAATTAAAAACACCACTAAACACGCTTATCTTTGACCAGTAAAATCTACCAGTTGCAACTGTCTCCTTATTTTCAGTCCTTTATTTGATTGATATATTGATTGATTATGAGATTTATGACATAAGGACAAACGCTATGCCATTTCTCATTTATTCAGTTTTTTTTTTCTTTCTTTCTTTTCATTTATACTTTTTGTAACGTAATACGGAATGTTCAGGTTTTCCTCTCTCTGCGTAAGTTAGAAAACCACCAAAACATTTTTCTCGTCTTATGTTCTAGAATCGGAGGGAAATTTAAGCTTTGTTCATCCCGATTTTCTTTATAAAAAGTAAAGTCTGCTCAACATAAACAGTAAGTTACACTGAGGATCATGTAAAATATTAAAGGAGAGAACGTCAGAATTTCCAATTTCTCCCAATGACGTATAAATGGTAAAAAGAACTCCAGCTATCCTCTAATTTTGATGCATTTGGTTCGTTATGTATCTAAAGAAACAAAATGCTTCGAATATTTTCACTTTATACCATAATGAATTAATGAATCTAGAAGATGTGAAGATGACTTTAATATGATATTTGCATTTAAAGTAATACACTTGAAATACTATCTTAATTCATACATACATATATATATATATATATATATATATATATATATATATATATATATATATATATATATATGTATATATATATATATCTTGATCTTGATGGATTTCCGCTGTCCCTTTGGTCCTATCTCAGTCATTTTTCTTCCATTTCCTTCACAGGATATGGGGTGGTCGAGAGGGAAGGCGGGGGCTCCACGCCCATCTAAAGCCGTCTGCTGACCGCCTACGTAAGTCTAAACTTTTCTGTCTTTGTTATTTTCTTCTTGTATCATTTTGGCAAAATGTAATTTTATATCTTACATTTTATATGTTTCCTTATTTTTCTATATGTATCGTCAATATTGGATTTATTCAATGATTATATAATTTTTACCTTTTGAATGTTTCTACTTATATTTTTTTCTTTTACATCATTTAATTTTGCATTATCCCTTTCATTAAGCATTGTTAAAAAACGGGCTAATAGTGATTACTGCATCTAAATTTGAAATCCTTCATGGTTACAACACTACGCTAATCATTTATTTTTTTAAATCTTACATTAAACTTTTGAGAAATTAAGAATGCCATAACAAAATCCGAAAGAATTTTCCTAATTAAGGCTTATGGCAGAATAAAAAACTACAATATTGAAGCGGACAACAAATAAGTCAAATCAATGTTTATACGCTGGTTTTAGTTAGAAGAAAACTCTCTCTATTTTCCCTCGAAACAAAAGTAAGAGATAGAAATGAAAAACGTTTGTCAGAAGAATGGGGAAACAACAGTCATTGCTGCGGCATTGTTTCCTACCAAAAAATGTTTTGCTGCCAGAAGGTATTGGACAATTTAGGAGTAACGTCAGAATTCCTGACCCTGTGAAGTCGACGGCTTCGAACCGAATTCTTTCAGAAGAAAAGATATAAAGAAACCCGACAACGGTGAACCAAATTTAATCAAGAAATATCCACTAATTATGAAATTTTTCTTTGGCTGTCCGTGTACAGTATTGTTTGTACTATATGCTTTTTACAGTAACATTTGTACTCGAGTCACTTAAATAAGTGGAATTTTCGGTGTAAAATTTTGTAGAAAGAATTATGACTTTTTCAATGAATGTTGTCCGACAATTTGCTTAGGTAAAAATTCGCTATGCATTTTTATTGATAATTGTTGCTTTCACGGTCTTTGGAATCAAACGTTACTGACTTTTCAAATCATTACAAAAAACTTAAAAGGTATGTAGTATACTATCTCGTTTTCTGTTTAATACTATTGGACAGACATCATAATATCCTTTTATTATATAATATGGGGGAGATTTTAAGCTATTGATACAAATGAAACCTTTGAATTGCCTTCATTCATCTAGTTTGCTGCTGAACAGTTGTGGTAAGACAATAAGACCCGCTTTACACGAGCGGTTTGAAACCGTGCGGTTGCAACCGTACGGTTTAGAAATCAATATAGTTCAATGAGGCAATTCACCCACTGCGGTAAATAACCGTGCGGCAAAATAACCGGACACTAGTGATTTTCAAAACACATGCCCTGCTAAAGCTTGCTTCACGTGAGCAGTTTGAAACCGTGCGGCAGATTTCTGCATGTCAAAGAGCATGTCTTCACACGAGCGGTTATTTTCCGTACGATTCGTCTGCATCAGGGAACAGACTGCTAGTCTGTCGGTGGGTGTTTGTTCAAGATGGAGGATGAGAAGAAGAAAGTGGTCTTCGTGTTTATAATAAACAGGGTACTAAAAAGCAGCAACTACGTAAATGGTAGTCTCACCAATAATAATAATAATAATAATAATAATAATAATAATAATAATAATAATAATAATAATAATAATAATAATATTTCAGCAACAATCATTTCTTTTAACATGACTGTATCATTGCAAAACACTGATCGGCTCTCTCTCTCTCTCTCTCTCTCTCTCTCTCTCTCTCTCTCTCTCTCTCTCTCTCTCTCTCTCTATTAAAAGATTGGTTAGAGTTTTTCTTACGCAACATATAAGAAAAAGAAAATCGCTTCTATAATCCATGATCTTATTACGTTTAATATATTTGTACAGTGTATAATAATAATAATAATAATAATAATAATAATAATAATAATAATAATAATAATAATAATAATAATAATAATAATAATACTTCATGTTAATCGCTGAAAAATATCAGCAGAAGAGGAAAGCCTACTACCCTCTGCAACAGCTGAACCACTGCTACCGCACAGGGGCAAACTGCTCCTCTGAAGGAACCATAAACTTCTTAAGAATTCTAAACCGTATGACACCGCACGGTTTAGGACCGCTTCACACGAGCGGTTTGAAACCGTACCGTTGCGACAGTGCGGTTCAGAGATCAGTGTAGCTCAGTGAGACCCTTCACACGATACGGGAGATAACCGTGCGGCAGAATAGCCGGCTGGTAGGGATTTCCAAACAGCATGCAATGCTAAACCGTACGGCAGAATACTAATTAAGGATTCCCTTCAGAGACGACAGGTTTTCTCCCGTGCGGTGGTACTGGTTCAGCTGTTGTAGAGGATAGTAGGCGTTCCTCTTCTGCTGTTTTTTTTTTTTTCAGCGTTTAATATGGTTTATCATCATCATCATCATAATCAATACTAATATTATTATTATTATTATTATTATTATTATTATTATTATTATTATTGGTTGGGTCCACCATTTACGTATTTGCTTCTTTTAAGCGCCTTATTTATTATATACACAAAGACCACTTTTTTCTTCACTTCCTTCATCTTCAACAAATCAGTTTGTTCCCTGATGAAGATTAACCATACGATTTCAAACCGCTCATGTGTAAACATGCTCTTTGACATGCGGAAATCTGCCACACGGTTTCAAACCGCTTGTGTGAAGACATGCTCTTCGACATGCTGGAATCTTCTGCACAGTTTCAAACTGCTCGTGTTAAGACATGCTCTTTGACATGAGGGAATCTGCTGCACAGTTTCAAACCGCTTGTCTGATGACATGCTCTTAAACATGCAGGAATCTGGTGCACGGTTTCAAACCGCTCGTGTGAAGACATGCTCATCGACATGCTGGAATCTGCTGCACAGTTTCAAACCGCTCATATTAAGACATGCTCTTTGGCATGAGGGAATCTGCTGCACAGTTTCAAACCGCTCGTATGAAGACATGCTCTTCGACATGCGGGAATCTGCCGCACAGTTTCAAACCGCTTGTGTGAAGACATGCTCTTTGATATGCGGGAATCTGCCGCACGGTTCCAAACCGCTTGTGTTAAGACATACTCTTTAACATGTGGGAATCTGCTGCACGGTTCCAAACCGCTCGTGTTAAGACATGCTCTTTGACATGCGGGAATCTGTCGCACGGTTCCAAACCACTCGTGTTAAGACATGCTCTTTTACATGCGGGAATCTGCTGAACGGTTCCAAACCGCTCGTGTTAAGACATGCTCTTTGACATGCGGGAATCTGTCGCACGGTTCCAAACCACTCGTGTTAAGACATGCTCTTTTACATGCGGGAATCTGCTGAACGGTTCCAAACCGCTCGTGTTAAGACATGCTCTTTGACATGCGGGAATCTGCCGCACGGTTTCAAACCGCTTGTGTGAAGATATGCTCTTTGACATTTGGGAATCTGCCGCATGGTTTCAAATTGCTCGTGTGAAACGAGCCTTTACAGTACATCGGTTATTTTGCCGCCCGGTTATCTCCTGCAACGTGTGAAGGGCCTCAATGAGCTACATTGATTTTTTTAACCTCACGTCGCAACCACACGGTTTCAAACCGCTCGTGTGAAGCGGGCGTAAACCGTGCGGCGCATAAATTGTGTCTAGAATACTTGAGAAGTTTATGCAGACGAGAGGATTTCCCCGTGCCGTAGCTGTAGTTCAACTGTTGCAGAGGATAGGCGTTGATTCTTCTTCTGCTGCTATTTGTCATTGATTAACAGGAATTGCCTTATCATCATCATTATTATTATAATTATTATTATTGTTATTATTATTATTACTACTACTACTACTACTACTACTACTACAGTTATCATTAATATTATTTTTACTATTATTATTATTATTATTATCATTATTATAATATACTGTACTAAAGGTACCCTAAACTAAATAAGATCATGATTATACAAGTGATTGTTTTCTTTTCTTATATGTTACGTATGATAAACTTGTCCAATCTTCTAATGTCACGTTAAAAGAAACGAGGGTGATTGTTGCTTTAATAGTATTGGTTATTATTATTATTATTATTATTATTATTATTATTATTATTATTATTATTAATGATAATAATAATGATAATAATATTATTATTATTATTATTATTATCAATATTTATTATTATTATTCATTATTTACTATTATCTATTATTTTTTATTATCATTATATTATATTATTATTATTATTATTATTATTATTATTATTATTATTATTAATATTATTATAATTATCATTATTATTATTATTTCATTATTATCATTATTATTATTATTATTATTATTATAATTATTATTATTATTATTATTATTATTATTATTATTATTATTATTATTATGTGGGCCCACCATTTACGTAGTTGCATCTTTTTAGCATCCTGTGTATTACATACACAAAAACCACTTGCTTCTTCTCATCCTCCATCTCGAACAAACAGACAGACTAGCAGTCTGTTGACTCTGTTCCCTGATGTAGACGAACCGCACGGTTTCAAACCGCTCGTGTGAAGACAAGCTCTTTGACATGCGGGAATCTGCTGCATGGTTTCTAACCGCTCGTGTGAATCGAGCCTACTCTGCGATTCCTATTCTTGACTAAATCCAAATACATTCACGCGAGGAGGTGCTTTGGTCCCGCGTGCGAGACTCTAAAAGGGGCTTCATTTGCAATTTATGGTTCAGCGTGTCATATTCAAAGGGCATAGAAAACCTGAACTCTGGCTGGATTCCAAGATAGTCTAAATAGAAAACGAAAAGGTTGTCTAAGAAAATGACAAATAATAACATACTTGAACAAAAGGAACATGAGAACAGGCCAAAGAAGGGTTTTCATAGTTTGGAATTGAATAAAGGAGAATGGTTAGTACAGAAACAAGCCATCCTTTGGAAGTATATAAAGACATTGTAATTTTTTTAGAAACATGTGTAAATAACTATCGGTTAGATGAAATTAAAAAGACTAAAAATTTACACATCAATCATATGTAACTAACAAAGATATTTTTTTATTCTTTCAATCTAAGACAAATGTCCCTCGAAATCTCCTTCAGTACATGAGAGTAAGAAAAAAAATTAAATTGCTTTTTTAAAAACACTACCAATTTTGGCCTTTAATAAAGAAAGCGGAGTATATGTAACTGGATGAGAATCTTAAGACACTGGAAGCAGACTCATCTTTATTATCTTTAGAAAATTAAAAGATAGAGCTATGGGTGTATGAAAGGGGTTATTGAACGGTAAAACCAAATTTTGAAGAAATTCGGTGTGTTTTATGAATTGGCGAGACAACCCATCAAAAGGCGTTGTCTGAAAAATTTCCAGGGCTAATTGGACCAGATATGGAATTCTGTTGGTACCTAACTTTATAATAATAATAATAATAATAATAATAATAATAATAATAATCAAAACGAGACAAGCACACGGTAACCTGTGCGACTCGAACACATTTCAAATCATAATTATATTGGAAAGGAAATATATATCGGTCTGAATTTTTTTAAAGAAGGAAGGTTATTATGAACATTTATAGAGTCCTGCATCGGTATCTTGTATGACTTGAGAAAATTGAAATATAATGGGATTGTTTTCAAGAAATATGATTGTTTACCAATAATTGTAACTGATATTAAAGGTTTTCCGAGAGCTTAACATTATGATACCCAAAAACTAGTTTCAACTGAAGAAAATTTTGGGAAGTGGTGGTAATTGTACAGTGTATAGAATGTTAGATAATGAATTAATACTGACATCGATGCAAGATGATTTCAAGAGGGGAACTTCCATTCGGGTAGATATTTCAATGCACCCTCTTTCCGGAACAATTATTCCAAGAGAATCCAACGAAATTCACTTGAAATTGCAGACGATCGAGTTATTTGTTTTCTAAATTTTGATATTTACAGTCCAATCTTTCATGGTTTGACCACACCTGAAAAATAGAGATATAATTTTTAAATTTATTTGTTCAACACATTTCTAATGAAGTTAGTTGATTGATATGAAGGTAAATACATCGTAATGTCGTGTTTCAGGGGTAGACTTGTGTTAGTACGTAAAACAAGGGGAATGTTAAATTACTGCAATTCAAGAGAATATGATGATTAAAACAATCAGGTTATCTATAAGTTTGATGATATCCTGGTCACGTATATGTTTATAGTCAAGATATTTAAGGAAGTATAAAAGTTGTAATGTGACTGAAACCATTGGGAGAATGTTAGGGTGAATGTGGAAAAAATACTTACTGTTCCCTCTGTAGGTCACTCACTAACTGTACAGTTGAAAAAAAACAAAATTTATTGTAATTCATTTTCAGTACTGACTCGCACCCATACGACATGAAAACATAAATAATTGTATTATAAGCAATTTTTTTCCGATAAAATGAGCCATCTGTTTCTTAACCCCTTAAATAGATAGGCTAACTTTGCAACGTAAGGTTGAGTAATCACCCAGGGTTTCTTCAATTAGTTATTATTAATCAACGATTTGTATAGAGAACATACCCAAAGAGAAATAAACGAATTGACGAGCGTATAGAGTAACATATCAACATATTGACCAATATTTTACCATGTAGCCTATAGTGACGAAAGGATAGATAGACCTTAGCAGTTTGAATTAATGACGGGCTTATATTGTAAAAATCTGTTGAGCAAACATTCCTTTCAAATCGTGACGAAAGCTTAAGCTAGCAGACGTCCATGGAGTGATCACCAGAGGTTCGAAGAGGAAGAGTCTTGTATATACGAACACCGAGGGAACTTGCAGAAATGAATTTGTGATGAGCATCTGGAGAAACACACAAACAAACTGATTCTTTCCATGATGAATTTTGTCTTGTGTAAAACTCAGTTTATAAAACACAGAGATTGTGTGATCAGGTCTTTCTATTGAAAAGATGAACTGATGATTAGTAGAGAGCGTTCGTTGGCTGATAGGCAAAAGCATATTTGTTTTTTGGTAAGCAAAGTTATGTTCTTTATATCAACGTAATGGAAAGTCAGTGATCAGTAAATGGAAGGATATCTAAAAACCTCAACAATCTCTCTCACTCTCTCTCTCTCTCTCTCTCTCTCTCTCTCTCTCTCTCTCTCTCTCTCTCTCTCTCTCTCTCTTGCGTTCAAATAACTTGCAATTCGATCTCAATTTACCGCCCAATAGTCGATCAAACCGAATGAATTCTAGCTCATCTGTCTTCCAAGAGTGTCATTTAAATTAAGTAAATCCTTACAACTTGTTGTGCGCACAAATACAGACACACACACACACACACACACACACACACACACACACATATATATATATATATATATATATATATAAATATATATATATATACCAAGGCACTTCCCCCAATTTTTGGGGGTAGCCGACATCAACAAATGAAACAAAACAAAAAGGGGACCTCTACTCTCTACGTTCCTCCCAGCCTGACAAGGGACTCAACTGAGTTCAGCTGGTATTGCTAGGGTGCCACAGCCCACCCTCCCACATTATCCACCACAGATGAAGCTTCATAATGCTGAATCCCCATACTGCTGCTACCTCCGCAGTCATCTAAGGCACCGGAGGAAGCAGCAGGGCCTACCGGAACTGCGTCACAATCGCTCGCCATTCATTCCTATTTCTAGCACGCTCTCTTGCCTCTCTCACATCTATCCTCCTATCACCCAGAGCTTTCTTCACTCCATTCATCCACCCAAACCTTGGCCTTCCTCTTGTACTTCTCCCATCAACTCTTGGATTCATCACCTTCTTTAGCAGATAGCCATTTTCCATTCTCTCAACATGGCCAAACCACCTCAACACATTCATATCCACTCTAGCTGCTAACTAATTTCTTACACCCGTTCTCACCCTCACCACTTCGTTCCTAACCCTATCTACTCGAGATACACCAGCCACACTCCTTAGACACTTCATCTCAAACACATTCAATTTCTGTCTCTCCATCACTTTCATTCCCCACAACTCCGATCCATACATCACAGTTGGTACAATCACTTTCTCATATAGAACTCTCTTTACATTCATGCCCAACCCTCTATTTTTTACTACTCCCTTAACTGCCCCCAACACTTTGCAACCTTCATTCACTCTCTGACGTACATCTGCTTCCACTCCACCATTTGCTGCAACAACAGACTCCAAGTACTTAACTGATCCACCTCCTCAAGTAACTCTCCATTCAACATGACATTCAACCTTGCACCACCTTCCCTTCTCGTACATCTCATAACCTTACTCTTACCCACATTAACTCAAAACTTCCTTCTCTCACACACCCTTCCAAATTCTGTCACTAGTCGGTCAAGCTTCTCTTCTGTGTCTGCAACCAGTACAGTATCATCCGCAAACAACAACTGATTTACCTCCCATTCATGGTCATTCTCGTCTACCAGTTTTAATCCTCGTCCAAGCACTCGAGCATTCACCTCTCTCACCACTCCATCAACATACAAGTTAACCACAGCGACATCACACATCCCTGTCTCTGCCCCACTCTCACCGGAAACCAATCACTCACTTCATTTCCTATTCTAACACATGCTTTACTACCTTTGTAGAAACTTTCCACTGCTTGCAACAACCTTCCACCAACTCCATATAACCTCATCACATTCCACATTGCTTCCCTATCAACTCTATCATACGCTTTCTCCAGATCCATAAACGCAACATACACCTCCTTACCTTTTGCTAAATATTTCTCGCATATCTGCTTAACTGTAAAAATCTGATTCATACAACCCCTACCTCTTCTAAAACCACCATATATATATATATATATATATATATATATATATATATATATATATATATATATATATATATATATATATATATATATATGTGTGTGTGTGTGTGTGTGTGTGTGTGTGTTTGTGTGTGTGTGTGTGTGTGTGTGTGTGTGTGTGTTTGTGTGTGTGCGTGTATTAATTATAATTGTATGTATTTTTGTGCGAAAAATAATACAATTAATATCGTATAAATTTGCTCGTGGAAGTGAAGGAAATATATAGAATATCAAAGCTTCATATCCCAGAATATATTTGCAAGAAGCGTTTCTGCAACTCTGTATAATGTGGTTATGATTAAGAGAGTTGCTAAAGTTTTAGACAGTATAACTGTATACTCATAAGTAATTTAGAGCAGCCAATTATTATCTTATTATTTTTCAAGTTTAAATCAAGTTGTTCAATCTTATTTATCATTGACATGCCTGTGCTGTATGCGTATGAAATCTAGAAAAGATCACTCAAGCTGAAAAACATTCATGCAGATATTTTCCGGAATATGAAGCTGTTATAACCTCTACATCTCCTGTGTACGTGAATGTGTGTTTAAATGAATCATCTGTGTACTTACTCGAAAATACTTACTTTTTTTTTATTTAGATAAAACATTCAAACTGCTTTGCCCATCAATAATCTTCGAGACATTTATGCATACAATTTCCAAGACTTGTATTGACGGAAACACTGTCTAATAACTGACCCACCCCCTATCCGTTCCTTCTTGCATTCCGTCCTCTTCGAAAAGGAATTCCTGACATCCTAGAAGGATGAGGAGATCTTGCCAAGAGGGAAATCAAGACAAAGGGCACATGGATGATTGAACCAACAATTTTCAGGTTCTGGTAAATTCCTCTTTCCTTCGTTGGCCGTTTTATGGGATTTGAAAGAAAAATTTCATTATGTCATGAAAAATTTTCTCGAACTCTTTATAGCATGTCTTCCATGTGCCATTATTTTTCTTATTACAATATTAGGCATACGGTATCATTAATATCTTGTAATAGTGTCCTGACTGCGAAATTATGTGTTTGGAAATTCCAGGATGAAACCTGTCGTTTGTACTTAGGCACTAGTCATCTTACAAAATATCTTCATCATTTTTCTTATATATCTCATAATCGAATAACGTATACAAACTGTACTGTTCCTTAGTTTCACGGCACTTTTTGTATCATTTTCTAATACAAATCTCAAAAAAAAAAAAAAAATTCTCCTCAAGTATGTTAATATAGTTGTAGTCACCTTAAAGTTTCAGGGAGTGACCAAGATTAGTTTTATAGTTTAGTGATAATATGATAATCCCCCTTAAGAAAGTTATAATGACATTGCAATGTAATGAAATTACATAATATATGATGCCCGTAGAGTAGGTTGTGCATCGGTGGACCTCATTCTGTACACTGTAGGTGTAGGTATTATTAAAATGTCTTTGCACCGTTACCCTCCCCCCCCCAGCTGCATTCAATTTTTAACATTTTACTTCACCTTTTCCATTTTTATCCTTCTTTCTCTTTAACTTATTCTTTCAGCTTTAATTCTGTAGTTGCAATTGCAACTGAATGTCCTTTCCAATCCAAGCGCTTGGCCATATGGCCCATGCTACAGTACATCAATCCATAATATGTAAGACTGAGAGTCTGAGAAATTAAGTCATAATGGCCTTTCAATATTTACAATTAAGTTATTAATTATTATACTTACTTTTATGAGGACAATATGTTTGTTTTCTTTACTTTATGTATAATGTATTTCCAAACAATTATATTGTAACCGATTAGCTTTCTTGAGATAAATTACAATTTGAAACGTATTATTATTATTATTATTATTATTATTATTATTATTATTATTATTATTATTATTACTTGCTAAGCTACAACCTTAGTTGGTAAAGAAAATGCTATAAGCCCAGGGTCTGCAACAGGGAATATAACCCAGTGAGGAAAGGAAATAAGAAAATAAATAAACTACAAGAGAAGTAATTCAACAATTAAAATAACATATTTTGAGAACAGTAACAATATTGAAATAAAACTTTCGTATATAAACTATTAAAACTTCAAAATACAAGAGGAAGAGAAATAACACAGAATAGTGTGCCCGAGTGTACCTTCAAGCAAGAGAACTCTACGAGTGTCCTTCTCCTAGAAGAGCTGCTTACCATAGATAAAAAGTCTCTTCTACCCTTACCAAGAGGAAGTAGCCACTGAACAATTACAGTAGTTAACCTCTTGGGTGAAGATTAACTGTTGTCAGGTGTATGATGACAATGCAGACCATGTAAAGAATAGGCCAGGCTATTCAGTACAGTATGTGTTCAGGCAAAGGGAAATGAGCCGTAACCACAGAGAAGGATTCAATGTAGTACTGTCTGGCCAGTCAAAGGACCCAATGACTCTAGCGGTAGTATCATAACGGGTGGCTGGTGTCCTGGCCAACTTGGTACCTATAAAACGTATTGTGATGAAAAGTATCTTCCTAAACATAAAAAGGAAAATTTCAGTACACCCCATCGTAATAGAATATAAAATGAAAGATGACTTGGCTTGGAAATAAGTGATATCTTCCCAAACGTAAAATGAAAAATTTCAGCACACTGTAGCTTAAAATGAAATTAAGTGGAAAACGTCTTGGGAAGGATTTGGCGTCATTAACTTCAGAACAATTCCCTAGCCATTAGATTTTCCCAGTTATATAAAAGAAAGATCACAGCGCACCTTAGCATGAATGAAAATGAAGAGAAAGACTAACTTCGAAGGGATATAACATTGACAAGTATTTAGTAGTCGAGGTGTCCTAGTGTGAGGGACCTCCGAGATTTATTTTCACAGAGTACTGGGTGAGTGGTAGTGATTAACCCCTCATAAAATTATTAATGTGCATAAATCAAATGGTGCTTTGGCATTTGTGATTACATTTTTTTTTTCAAAAGTAATAATTATTGTTAATTGATAAATAATTCCTCGAAGTATGAACGAAAGCATTGATAAAGCATAAAGTGAATTAATATCCTAGATTCCTAGAACAACATTTTATTGGGATATCCTTTTCAGTTATTTTTTTTATGACTAGCCATTTATTTCATCAATTACCTTAACTGTTATGACTTTAGTTGATATCAACCAACCTATTTTAGCCATTATCAAAACAAAAGGAAATTGTAAAGAATATGTATATGTGTATATATATATATATATATATATATATATATATATTTATATATATATATATATATATATATATATATATATATATATATGTGTGTGTGTGTGTGTATATATATATATATATATATATATATATATATACTGTATATATATGTATATATATATATATATATATATATATATATATATATATATATATATATATATATATATTCATTTATATATAATGTATATATCCTCTTTGGGTGTCAGGTTAGTCGTTAGAATTGATCACAATTACATTAGATAAATTTTGTTGACGTAGAAGAATTGCAGATGATAACAATTTATTGATTATATTATATGCTGCAGAACTTCAAAATTAAGATTAATTAATTTTACGTCAGGGATGAAATAGATTCTGATATATCTGTTACTGATTTTTTTCTATTTTGCAGTTTTATTATTTGTATTAAAAATGAAAATTAATGTTTTTTTTTCTCTTTCAGAAGGCGGGCAGGGGGGGTTATGCCCACCTTACTGAACTCGCCTCCCCTGCACCGCCACACTCAGCAGCCATTTCCTCTTCTGCTGCTGCTGCTACTTCTGCTGCTTCTTTGTATGCCAAAGCCATGCTTCTCCGGTGTTCCAGTGGTTGCCTCTGACACTTTTTCATTTTCACTGCCTACCCATATTTTATTGGCCGCTTCTGCTACCACTACCTCTTCAAAGTCTTCCGCTGACACCAGTACTGCAACCCACTCCCCAACTGTCCCACCAATAGCCTTTGCCGTTGTCAAAAACATCTCACCAATGGTTCCTGCATCACCTCAGTCTGTTTCCAAGATTTCCACGTTCTCATCTTCACTTACTGCTCCAGTTGCATCATCCACTGACAGACCTTGTCTTCCTTCAAACCCTGATAAATCCATTAAACACTCTTCTAAAGAGGAAGAGAATCTTACAGAAAAGGAACCCAAGGGACCATATTATTATGAAAACTATAGAGTGAATAACAGAGGACATACAGTCATCAGGAGTGCTAATGAGTCAGTTGCAGGTAGTGATGATACATTCCCTTCTATATATCTCGATACAGGTGAAGGTTTTGGAAACAATGATACCTACCTCGGAGAGCTAGAGCTAAGGAATTGGACTGGCACAGACATTGGCTTGACAATTATCAAGGCTTTAGTGATGGCAGCAATTATTATAGTGTCAGTGTTAGGAAACATCTTGGTTATTGTGAGTGTTGCATTACACCGTCGCCTCCATTCTACAGCTAATTACCTTCTCGTGTCTTTAGCAACTGCTGATATGCTTGTGGCTCTGTGTGCCATGACATTCAATGCCTCCGTTGAATTAACTGGTGGGCGTTGGATGTTTGGACGCATTATGTGTGACTTATGGAATAGCTTTGATGTTTACTTTTCAACAGTCTCCATCTTACATTTGTGTTGCATTAGTGTGGATAGATACTATGCCATTGTCAGACCCTTGGAGTACCCACTTACTATTACCCGACGTATCTTGGCTGTTATGTTAGCTCACTGTTGGTTAGCACCTACGCTCATTTCTTTCCTGCCGATATTCTTAGGGTGGTACACTACAGCAGAACATATGCGGTCTCGTGACTTTCAGCCTCATGTGTGTTCATTTGTTGTAAATGCAGTGTTCGCTCTAGTGTCCTCTGCTGTGTCTTTTTGGGTTCCATGTACTGTGATGGTAGTTATGTATTTCAGAATTTTCCAAGAAGCTAGAAAGCAAGAACGGGCATTACTGAATAGAGCTTCCTCAGCCAGCTCAAATGCTTACTCATCATCTATTAGACTTGGCTCTAGTGCATCACAGCAACAACAGGATCCAGCTGCGGCAGCAATGGCTCGTCAGCAACTTTTAGTAGCTTTGCAACAAACACCTTTTACCCCTGTCACACGCCATCAAGAATTCCTTATGAAGACATTAAGTGACACATCCTCAACTGTTTCTGTTGCCACAACATCATCGGGCATACCCTCACTTGGTCCTTCTGGAAGCAGTAGTTCCCGCAGCAGCAGTGGTGCAGGAATGGTTAATAACCTCATGACTGGTAATGGATCAAATGCTGGTAGCTCAACAAAACCAAATAGCAACAATGGCAACTCCAGTGGTTCAAATTGGCGTCATAATCGTCATGGTAGCACAGCATCATGGCATGGTCCAACCAGGCATAGCTCATTAGTACCATGCAATCGCCGCTTACATAGCACCCCCATAGTGACAAGTAAAGCTGGACCACCTCAAGTTGGTCGGCGTGAACACAAAGCTGCCAGAACTTTAGGCCTCATCATGGGAGCATTCGTATTATGCTGGTTACCATTTTTTATTTGGTATGTTAGCATCAATATCTGCGGACCCTCTTGTCACTGTCCACCTGCTGTTGTCACTGCACTGTTCTGGATTGGCTACTTTAATTCTACACTAAATCCTTTCATATATGCATATTTTCGTACTGATTTCCGAGAAGCTTTCCATCGTACTTTGAAGCGTCTCAGTTGCTGCAAGCCTCGTCAACCTGCCGGTGTCTTTGTCTGACCACCATTACAAATTATATATTGAAAAGATATTTTGGAAAAAAAAATCTATGATAGAATTAGTGCTGAGTGCTGAGAGTAAAGGCTGTGCTAGCATTAGAGGATGAGTTCTTCATCTTCGTCTCATAGAGATGTGAAGGTTAATCTAAAACTTGGGATATATGTTAGCACACAAAAAATGCAATATGAGAGTGCTAAAGCTGAAAAATTGTCAAGTTAAATCTATGGCATTAATCTAGTCATAATAATCTTACAGTTTAATCAAATGAAAATACTCATATGATATATGGTGCAATCTACTGAGTTTACATTAAAGCAAAAACTACTTGTGTTATTTAGTTATACCGTATTCTTCAGTAACTGAATTTTCGTAAAACATTTCAGTATGATTTTCAGATTTGAATCATGCTTGTATACTGCAATATAATTACACTCATATCCGGACCGGAAAAATGTGGTCCGTCAACCAATGACCAGTAGTTTTAATAAACTGTGCTTTTCTTCAAGTAAATTATTCAGTTTATCAGATAGGTGCTGGCTTAGCCTTTCAAATCTGGTTCTGATTATAAAGTAACTGATAATTTCTTGAACATTTTCTGTGTTACCACCATTGTTTTTAAACTTAGCGAAACTCGGTGATTCCAAGTGTTGGATGGGTCTTCTGAAAATAATTCAATGTAATCCATATCTAAGGTCAAGTCATATCTATTCAAGAGCAATGAAGATACGAATTACAGAGAGGCATTACTCAGTGAGCGTGAGGTCGATGAAAACTTCTTATGTGAGAGAATTAGTGATAATTTTGTTTCCATTTTATTTTAAATCTTAACGTCTCACAACAATGTTGTTTGTCATAAAGGTGAAATGTGATTTATATCTTAGGATAGTATTACGTGGAGAGCAAAAAGCAACAATAATTGATGCTTCTTGCTCAAATTTGGATTTAATGTATGTAAGAAAGTATAGATTATAAAAGTATATACCTGTAACCTACTCTCTTCATATACTGTGTACATATGTATATATATATATATATATATATATATATATATATATATATATATATATATATATATATATATATATATATATATATATATATATGCATATATATATATATATATATATATATATATATGCATATATACATACGTATAAATATGTTGTATACATACTCATTGTAAATATGATTCTGGGTGACTCCTCAGTGATTTTCTTTAACGTCTTTAACGAGTGTTAAGGATTCGGGTAGCCGCTTAATGTACAAAGTTCAATATAAATCTTGATATGTATATTATGATGTAATGTGTAAAAGAGAGTATTCTTCGTTATTTATGTGAAATTGTGTAATGTAAATTATAATTTCCTTTTATTTTTATCATTCAGTTTCAAGGAGGTCATTTGTGATTAATGTTTGGAGAATCACATTACTGTGGGGAGTAAGTTGCATTCGATGGGCTTCAAGAGACTCCCGGAAGATGTGAATAGACTTGCGTGTTCTCCATTATCATTATCCTTCACAATATCCTCCCTCCCCCCCCCCCCATATCTTTTATCCCCATCCTTTCCTGGTCCCTCGTGACCTAAAATCCTGCCTTTACCTGCCCTAGTCGTATGCTGTAGCAATACCGGTTAAATGACACACCTTGTGCAAGTTCGTGGGTCAACAAGGGTTTTGCACAAGAGACTGAAGTTTGGTGCACGTTCAAGAACGTTTGTTTAAATTGTATTGCATGTTGTCATCGCTGGTCATTCTGAGACGTTAATACTCATGAAGGATAACGACTCTGCTTATTAGTTTTTTTCTGTAAGATAAAAGAAACGAGTGGTGTAATTCTTAGTGACCAAAAGTATTCAGTGGTTGATTATGTGGCCCAAAATCGTAAGTAAATGTGGAAGCCCTGATTTTAGTGTATAAAGTCAATCTTGTTACAAAGAGCTTAATAAAGTTGTCCCTTTGCATCTTAGATATTGGGAGACATCTGAAATGCAAAGGTTTCATTCATCCTTGTCAAGTATACGGCAATTTGGCCGTAAAGAAATCTCGGCGAAGCAAGTTTACTGTAATTAACAAGTCGAAGAGTGATCCCGTCTCACAAAATCGGGTTTTACCAGCTAAGGCTAAATCTGTGTGAGAAAACTGGGTTTAACGCACAAGATTCCTTGAGATTAGTACAGTTTCTTTAAGGTTGTAGTGTTCGATTGGAAAAATATTCAGAATACAATTCCAGTTCCCACAAAAAAACACGTTAAGAAATATGAAATAGTCCTTTGTTATTGTGATTTGTGTGTTACAGTGTATCTTTCTTATTTTATTTTGTAACAGCCTGTACAAAACGTGGTAAACGACATTGGAAATGTAATGGCTATTACAGTACCTAATAATTTTTGTTCTTTGCAATCTTTATAAACTAAAGGAAATTAGAGCCATGTCTATTATCTGTAACTACTGTATATATATGTATGTGGTGAGATGGATTAGAAAACCCTTTTATTGTAATGTAAAAAAGAAACATTGATATGATTAATTGCCTGCCTTCCCGGATTTGTCATGAAAGGAAAATAACTTATGTCATTAGAAATTGTGGTGTTAGTAATAATAAGGCATGGATCTGTTTTATATGTAGTATTACATTTTGTTCCAAATGCAGGTATTTTACTAGTCTGGTTCCGTCTACTGTAAAGGGTGCTCTGACCTGAAACATAGTTTTCAGTACATGTAGCTTTCTACCGCCGGAAATTGATGCTTGTGTAATTCTGCACGACTAGAAAAAAAAATGTTGTTTGTGTTTTACCAAAGTAAACCTAAGTATGGGAAGTTTGCCAAAGTCAAGCCAAATATATTTCGTTTATTTTTGTTCACTTTTCAGCTTTTAGTCATTTTAAATATCTTACTTTAAAAGATTACTGTCTCATGATATGTGATGCCTCAGTGATGGATTTTTCAATTTGTTAAATAGGAAAAAATGCAATATCATCGCTGTGGCAAGGTGTTATCATAGTGAGATTAAGTAGATGTGGTACTCTATATCAAGTCAACTTTCAAGGGAAATGCAATTTTATCTAAGGTCGTAGTTTTGATAATTTGAATGAACAAACTTGATTATAGAATCCAGAGCTCAAACCTGATGGGGTGACCTCACCGGTCCCAGAGCCTGACCTCTGACCTACATTAATCTATTGCAACATATAGCTTGCTCTCGTGTATTATTTCTGCATGTCATTAATCTATTGAAATTTCAGAATGTTTGGTTTTATTCAGCTATGCTAGTTTTTAGTAGTAATAAATTTTACGTTTTTTCCCTCCCTTCCTAATGTTGCATGACGACTATTTGATTAGGTATACGATTAACCTTGGCGTGTTCTATTGTCTTGTCAAGTTGGGTTTAATGGATTTTTACCTCCTTTGGCATGCATACACTATATCTGTATTTTTAATTTATGTAATTATGATATATATTGTTTCTTATTCAAAAGAGACAAATACTAAGGTCTGCCCTGTCCAGTCTGTCCCTTCAATACTGATGTTTGCATGGACTTAAATTATTATTTTACTTACATGATTTCTTACTTTATTACAGTATTTGAATAGAGAGAGACTCATTGTTGGCACCATCCCCATCCTGGCAGAGTTAAGACAATAGTGATCAGTACTGATGTCCAGCTGAAGAATCTTTTGGGCAATTGTTTCCAGTTGACATGTATTTACAAGTCTAAACTTATACTTGTTGGTTCGTGGCCTTTTGAAACTCGAAACTAGTTGCAAAGGCTGGTCTATCCTTTGTTTTGTATATATCACCTTATTTTGACTGCCTTTTCTTATACAAAGGCAAATCTTGAAGACCTTTGACATTATTTTCTTTAGTTATGGGAGCTTTTTCTTTGTGTAGAGTTCATCCACTACCTGGATGTCTTCCATCCGCGTGGCTTCCACCTACCTTGCAAATGACAAATGAGGTTGTTGTCATATAAGGTTTACTGGTTAGTTTGCTGCAAAGTAAGGCTACACGTTGCTCATTTAATACAGACACACTGAAAATAGATTAAGTGATGTCAATATCAGCCAAGGCCTTTTCCACTTGTTAGAGTTGGTCTATATCTGTTGAATTTACTGGTGTCCTTTTTCTAAGTTATTATGATATTTGATATATTTTTTCAGCTTTATTAATTCTCTTAGGTTTACTTCTCGGCCGACGTGCTTCAAGTATGGAAATATTGTTAACGGTAAACACCCTCCTATTTCCATAGTGTTGTATAAAACTTTTATCCAGTTATTTGGTAACTGTTGCCGGATACCATATGAGCCTACTCCCCAGAGATTTTTTTACCAATATGTCAATGCCTGTTTCATCCCTCTACAACTATCAAAAGAATCAATCCCTGGCAATTCAGTAATGACCAGTAAAATTTATGTAAGATGACTTATCAGGACACCTCTCGTACAAATATATAGTAAAGAGGCTATTAGGGTCAACCAATTTATTGTCTGCAAACCTTGAAAGTTTGCTTTTAGACTAACTATGGTTTCAAAATCATTTAGTGTTGGAAAAGGGTATACATCAAGATAGCTCTGAAACAGAGGGATTTCTCTTTGAGATAGTGCACGCAGGTTGAATTTAAAAGCCGACCTTGCATTACTTCATCGCAATAAGTACTGATAAACTTAGTGTTGTACTAAAACGGCTGCTACTCTCTCTAGCCTTGTATATTTACTGTCAGATTGACTTGATTCTTTGCAAAGATTATTTCTTCCTCGTATAGATGGAATCATTGAAAAGTAAAAGTCTGTCGTGTTCATACCTTTATGTCAGGAGGTTGTATAAGCCTTATTTGATAATTCTTAAGATCCAGGGATTTTGCATGCTCTTGGAATCTTACCAGCTAGCATCACCTGCTTTATGTATGAAGAACATTACAATTACTGAAATAATTTTTGGGGTCATTGATAACCTATATTAATTGAGGTAGTTGCTTTGTCCTTTAATTTATTGTATAACTTTTTTGCCTGCATTTAAACTATTCTTTACCCCAAAAAATCCAGCACTTGTACCTGCATCCCTGAATGAAGATGAGCCCTTTTTATTTAAATATGCTTATGTTTGTGCTTTACAAATGTTCACTTCTGTAGTATTCTTTTGTATGAATAATACCCACACCCAAAAATAGGCTAATTTAGATTAAAGATTGGCGTTTTGATTTCAGAAATGGTAGATTTCATGACTTAAAAAAGTTGGCTTGCCCGGAAGAATCCATCACTGTACTGTACTCGGAGGAGAGTGTATCACAGCATCTGTGCAAATCATATGCAGTTGTAAGTTGTACGTGGGTTAGGCGTATTCCCATTCAACGACTTGCAAACACGAGCAAGAGTAAGATTATGATGTACCTGTACTGTCTTGCCCGTAGTAATTTGAGGCATGCTGCTATGCAGAGGATTTTGGTATCTTGTGAGTATACTGTCACTTGCTTGAATTGCATACGTTTAGTTCTGGATTCTGCAATACAGTTCGTGAATTCATACCTGTAAATCTATAAATCTTTTACAGTGTTGCTTAATTCCCTGAAAGTTAGCATACATATGGATTTCTTTTTCTATGGTTATGATATCCTGTGTTAGTTCCTTTATTGAAAGGGTTCTACAAAGTAAAAATGAAATGTATCAATACAATCTCTCTCTCTCTCTCTCTCTCTCTCTCTCTCTCTCTCTCTCTCTCTCTCTCTCTCTCTCTCTCTCTCTCTCTCTCTCTCTCCTAATTTAGTGAATAACTTCTTTTTATCAATATCTATTTCCACAAAAATATCCAGTTTTCTTATTTATAATAAGCATAATTATTGATTGTTATCATTATATAACAAAATTCTTATCACAGTGTTTCACATCTGACTTTAAACGTGTGAAACGCAAGATGGTAACTCCTGCGGAGTATCTTAAAAAAGTAAATGTCTTGAATTATCGTTTGCTATTCAAAGACTGAAACACCTAGGCCCCAGGCACATTTTAAGCATGAAGCGTACTTGCAAAGCCTGTCATTATCTTTCACTGTTAACATTCGCTTAAAACTGTATTGTATTTATAGAAATAGGAACCTTTTCTTTCAGAGTAAAATATTTTCTAAATCTTTGTTTCATTTTCTTCCTCGGTGTTCTATATTCATGTAGAAAATGTAGTTGTTCCGGCACAAATACAAACCTTCATCCTTTACTTAGGAAATAACAGCAAAGCTGAGGAATACGTCTCGCCCCTCTGCTTGCACAATTTTTACCGATAGCATGACTGATTTGTCACTTTAATAGCAACCGTCAGTGTAGACTGACATTCTTCCACTAGCTGGAGACGTTGGCAGATTTTTCAAGCTTTTTTCAGCATTTTTCTTCTGTACTCATGGACTCTCTTCCCGTTAATGCCACTACAGCGTCTTGGGACATTGTCCTTGAGTTTGAGACATGCTTAAGGATTACATGTCTCCTACAACTCGATCAGTGTACCAAAAGGGAACGCAGGATACTTGCCTTTGCCGCCCCTGAGTTAGACTTCCCAACTTTGCTTCCCCTGAGTTAGACTTCTTTAAACTCGAAGCAACATGCTCCTTCTCGAAGGAATTCTGTATCTTTCTTTGGATACAAATGCTCGTAAGAAACATGTCTCCTAGTGAGTGCTGTTGAATAACTGTTTCCTGACTGTATTGGATTGCTGATCACCAGACTTGGTCTGCTATCAATTCATGTTTTAGTGACTTGAGTGTGCTTGACATGTGAGCCCTTTCACTCCTCAGCAAGGCTGTGAGTCAACCTTTGCCGTACCTACACCTTTTTATCACCCCAAAGAATACAGATGAGCTTCTACTAGACACCCACACATGCCTCAACCACATGTGCCTCACCCACATGCGCTTCATCCGCATGCGCCTCATCCAGACCCGCCTAATGCAGACATGCCTCACCCAGACGTGCCTCATCCAGATGTGCCTCACATAGAAGGGCCTCACCCAGATATGCATCGTCTAGAAGCATCGCCAGGCGCACATCGCCTGGAGGCTTGTGCTCAAGGTGACCACAGGACTCTCACCAGAGCATGCTAGCACTTAGGAGCATTTGCATGTTTGTTTTTTTCCAAATAGGTTGACATGGCCATGCATACATACACCTGAATGAGGGCCACGTATTTAAATGTGTGTGTGTGGGAGGACTAACATTACTAAACCTCTGGCATATACTCAGCCTGTTAGAGATTTAGAAAAGGTGGTTTACTCCACCTCAATGTTACGTGCATCACTCTTAAGCACCTCATAAGATCCAGGATTGAGTGCAAGTGGGAATTCTCTTTGATGACTTTACACCAGCAACAGCGAAACGCATGAACTTAACGTGTTTACTTTTTGGCCCACACACACAATTACGACTAGCAGGTCTAGCCAATAGACCTTTTGGCTAGTGGAGTTGTGACCGCTGATGTCCAGTTACTCATAGGGGGGATCCTCACACTTGATCCCATTATGGATCAACATCCTATCTCAAAGTGCTGAGGTGTCACATGGCTCTTCAGCACTTAAGCCCTCTTTTGACCAGCCACTCGGTGGTGCGAATAAGTGACAGCATCACTATAGAGACAGGTAAAACAGAGGCAGCACTGTTTTCTATGCAGTTTTTGATCAAGATTCACGAGTGGGCAGTGCTCTACTCAGTCACTCTAACTGCCGCGGTTTTCCAGGTGAAAAAAAGTCAGGAGTAGGCAAACTGAGTAGAAGGATGCAGAAGGGTTATCAAATTGTTGTCCTGTTCACAACCTTGCTAATTGGAAACTTCAAATGTTCTCCTCACCAATGCTAGACCTGGAATCAGCATTCAAGGTGGCCTTCCATTATCCCTGGGAGGGCATTGATGTCTAAGCTTTCCCCTGGTCTGGCTGATAAGGAGTGGCTTGAATCGAGTCTGAGCCACTCCCAACTCACTATTAGCTCTTAATAGCATGAGGAGGGGCCCAAATAGAATGGTACCTGTACCTTCTACCCCTCTGGATAGAGGCTCTGTGGGTATTACCTACTCATTCCGGCATGTTACATCAACCACACACCGAGCTGTGGAATCACTTCATAATTAACTGAATGTTTACTTTACATCTGACAAAAAAGGATCTTCTCAGGATTAGTGATGAGAACCCATAAATCGGTCTTGAAGCCAGATCTTTAGACTGAGAGGGGTTGATATTGCCACGTTGGCATACCTCTCCATACTCACATGGAAAGTGGTTAGATGCCATCCTTGGACGTTAATAAGGTCTGGTGGTCCTTGGAGAAGACACCCTTGATGGTTGAGGCTTTCTCACATAGAAACCTTCCCTCAATTGGGTTTTCTTACATGATGTAGCCTCCGACGAGTAAGGTAGTGAGCATCATGGGGTCTCCTTTACCATGAACTTACCGAATGCTAGCGACAGGCTTCATCCCCTCTTCGTTCCTGAGCTTCTAGCTAAAACCCAGAATCTGTCTGTTCTTGATTATGCCAGACTTCTTCGCCTCAGTTCACGAGCCAAAGAGATGTAAACAACGAACGGGATCAGATACTTTTGGGGTATATAGTTGGGTCATTTTCATAAGTTCCATGACCACTGAGAGCGGGGGTACTTTTCTCATTGGATTTGACTTTTTGGAGGGATAAAAAAGAAATTTAGCCCCCATGTCCCTGTCAAAATGTGAGCATAACTTTAAAGAGCCTTGAATTAAAAAATGGCCAGTGTCACCAGTTCAAAAAATTAACTTTTTCCTGGTTTGGCTTAGAGTGCTGTACAAAGTATGTTTTATGGGTTTTTTTGGCATGGGAAACTCATTTTTGATATTATTTTATTATTTTACCCGTTTTTCATACTCAAATTCACTATGACCGCCGATTTTTAGCACCAAACATTCAATTTTGCTAGGTCATTACAGACCTTTTATAGTAGGTTGTAATGAAAGTTATTTTTTTTGTGATGAATTATTTTATTAATGATAGAAGTAAAAGTTAAAGACACAAAAATCACTTTACATCAAAACCAAGGTCAATGGTTGAAACACGTTGAAACACAAGGAAATGTCAAACAATAAATTGATATTGATTAGCAAATGTACACCACTGAATCAATTGTTCTACGTCAATCATGGGACTTATATACTTCTGAATCTGTTGAATCCCCAGACTCACTCATCTCACTGTCAGATTCACTTTCCTCTGAGAAGTCAGGAAGCATGAACTGTTGGGGCAAGGGGGGTTGTGTGTAGCACACTGGTTGGCATTTTCCATTCACAAGTTTCCAGCCATGACCAATAGGGGATGGATGGTCAAACAAGTTGTAGTGTAGTTGGCAATATGTGATATAGTTTTTTCTTTCAACATGAGGATTCAAGGAGTCGTCATCAGGTAGGAGGCGGATCGTACTCTTCTTCTTAATTTTTTGCCACATGGAAGCCCTTGCTTGCCCGCAAGTAGCATCTGCACTTTCACCATAGATACAGGACAGTACAAAGGTCTTCATAGCAGCTCTGATACTATCCTCCAAGTCGATGCTTTCACCAATTCGTCCCAGGAGCTTTCTCGCCTAGGGATCAGAGATTACTGTCTCCATCACCTTCTTTCCATGGCCATAGAACCCTGACATATGATCACTGCCAGTGATCACATGGAGAGGGTTGATGATCTGTGAGACTTCTTCTGGTAGCATATCATGGCAGTTGATAAAGAAAAAAGCTTGCGTTTGATAAGTAGATCACCAGGAGTTGCTGTGAGAGATATGGTGCTTGAACGTACACATCTGTATCTTAACTGTCAAGTACAACTGCCTCATTAAAATTCCCCGTCCTGAGCTTGGCATAGGCAGAGAACATCACTGTGTCAGCCTCTGGATGTCTGAAAATAAAGTTTGTGTTTGCCACACCAGTGCTCACATTGGTTGCTCTTTCTCCCTCACCGTAGATTATTTCACAACACATCATAGAAGCTTGTGCTTTCAGCTGTTCCCCGAGGAGCTTTTGCAGTCTGATCTTGTTCCCTGATCTGACCATCAGTTGGTTAATTTCAGCAGCTCCTGGGAATGTGTCTGTAGGCTTTGGAAAAATATTTGGAATATGTGCATGTTTTGCTGCCCTTTGATCGTGCTCATCATCCTTGATGCTGAAAGGAAGGTCATGCTTGTCATTGATAAGAATGATGTAAGGGCTTGCATTGGCATGGCGTGAGAAAATGATCTTGCAGATCTTTTCTCGATAGTCCTTCCATCAGTACTTTGAGCCATCTCACGTCTTTGCCTTACGGTCCTCGGGTGTGGGAGTGGCTAACCGCCAGATCATACCCATGTCGACAATGATGATGTAGTTTTCTGGTTCTTGAACAACTGGGTCAAGGTTAAACTGATCCAAGAGCTTGCTCTTCATTGTTTTTTGCATTGACCCATCTGCATTGTACAGAGACAAGCACTCCTCAGTCACTCTCCCCTCAAGGGCTGACTCAAGTGGGAGCTTGCCTGATCCTTCTGCAAGGTCCATCAGGGCCGCCAGACCCAACCTCTCCATCTGAGCCACTTTCATAGGTGTACCTGCTGGTGCACAAATTTGTTCACTGGCAAAGCTTTGCCTTTTATTCTTGTGGATGGTTGCAGTGAGAGGCTGTGTCTTCATGAATACTCGCTCGTTCAGGAGATTTTAACCTGATCTTGGCCATCTTGAAAAGCAGTGTTGAAGTCTTGTACTAGCTGTGGAGAAGCAACCAGACCAGACTGCAGTGACCTCAGTAAAGGTGATGAGTTATCAAATGGTTCAGCGCTAAATTCTTTCATACAGTGCTGTAGATCCTGAACTGCTTACTCACCCTTCTTCATCCTCGCTGGTTGACACTCAAGATGTTTCCTGTTGCGATGCTTATATTTGATATTCTGCTTCACTGCAGCCTTCACTCTGGCCACATTGTTCACATTCCTTATTGTAGAGAACAGTTGCTTCTCGTTTTGCAAAAGGCAAAGCCATCCTTGTTTCAACTTAGAGTTCAGATTCATGGTTGTTTCTATCCGGAGGTCAAGTGGTTGACAGGCGTAGGGTAGACCTGTCATAGACTGAGCAAAGTGATTGTTAAAGCATTCCTTTTGCTCATTTGACAAAGAACACAAGATTGCCCAGTAATCTGGCAGCCACCTTCCATAATCATGGTGGTTGTATGTCATCAGTCCAGGCAACATGTTGTATGTTGAGGATATGTACTCCTGTCCATTTCTGGCATGGCATGCATCAAGATTCTGTACAAGAGAGTCTGACATCTCTATAAACGAAAGCCAAAGGTCCCCCATGTCGGTACCAGGTTTCTCATAAACTCTGTTGATGAAAGTCTTCATGTCATCATCATTTTCAAGGTTAGAGTGAGCTTCGTGAAGTGCCTCTTGTGTTTCGGTGAGTGCGTTACGCAGAATGTCCAGCTTCTCTTTCTCATTTTCGGACAGTTCCTCATGCTCAAGTATATCTCTTAGCCGAAGGTGGGTAAGAGCCTCTCTCCAAGCCATGATGCAGTGCACACCATGCCTGTAATGTTTGCCTTATAGTGCTTGGTCCACAGATCCATCCATCACCACTCCTTTTGATACCAGAGTGTCTGCCATCCCAGAGCCCTTGAATCTCTTATATATAGCATGTATGTACGACATCTTTTGGTGGAAAGCACCAATGATTGGGGTGATATTCTTAAACAATTCTAGATTCTCTGCCTTGAGTTGGACAATTGTCTTATAGGTGGGCAGATCTTCAACGAGAAAGAAGAATGGGATTTTCTTCTTGAGCATTGTTTCCACTAGCTTTGTCATGATATCATGTATCACTGATTTGCTTGGGGGTTCATCATAGGTGGTGTGAAAGTAGGCCTTGCTCTTGTTGGGTGGTGGACAGCGGCAGGATTGGGCACTATTGTATGCTGGAACCCGTTGCTCATGGGGTAGGGGTCTTGTACCGTCATTGTTGGTGCGAGACAATGCATGTATAACAGAGCGAGCACATTGCGGAGCTGTACCATTCACTGGTGGGTTTACCCAGGCGCGAATTGGTGGCTCGCTGGTACTGTCAGGGGGGCACCTGTATTGTTGAACATGTGTAATCTCTCCACATTTTCTTGTCAGCTGTTCAGAGATCTGCTTCTTGGTAAGCCTGGCAAAAGGCACTTCATCTGATTTCCTTTCGTAGCTTTCTGGCTGCACAAACATGACATTAGTTCTGTGAGCGCCTGCTGCACTGCCTGTCATAGTATCCAACTTGAAGTCGTCGTTGTGAACAATGAAAACGGCTGGCTTGCTCTCTGTGATCTCAGGTGGGCAGGTGCCTGACACCTCAACATCCTTAAGTGCCCAGTGGTCATAGAGAAGTGCATCTGAGTAGCTGATGCAGACACCTCTCTTGTGAAGTGTGTCCACCAGGTCTTTACTCCTTGTCATAGCATCAACAATGAGGCCAAGGTTAACTGCAGTTGAGGTGCACTGTCCAGTGACGTGGTAGGTGATTATGGAGGCCAGGCTGAGTGTGGCAGGACTGAGATCAACAGTTTTTCCCGTAGGTTGTTTTAACAAAGTCAACAACTGCAGTAGTTGCTCACATACCTCTTCAGCTTCTTCGAGATGGTCAATGCGAGGTGTCCATGGGACAGTAGATGTGTCTTTGATCTTCTTTGACAGGCGTGGTGCTAGGTTTTGAATGAGCTGCTCATCAGTGATGCCAAGGGACAACATAGCAGCCTCAATATAGTCACCCCCTCCCACAGTGTCATACACCCATGGACTCTGGTTCTTTGCATTTCCTTCTTGGAAACCAATTTTGTCCTGATACTCATTTAGGAGCAGACGCTGGATGTAGGACGACCTAACTTCACCCACTGGATAACCATAGTCACTGACAATACGTTTGTAGTCTGCTAAAAGAGACTGTAAAGAACGAATCTCGCGCTCAGCAAAGATTACGGTATCCACGTGTCTAAAGAACAAATTGTTCGCCTCTGACATAGACACATTTTGAAGATGCATTCCTTCACTTTGTTCAAACTTCAGGTGGCTTACATACTTTCTCTAGCAGTTATGGTGAAATATAATGGCTGGTGCAAAATGGTCTGTCAGTGCTGATGTGGACTCGACAAATCGTGAGAGACGATCCTGCAACTCTTCATCTTCTATTAAAACAGTGTGGCGTTTGAAGGAGAGCCATGCCGAGTGTGTGTTGATTCTGGACATCTTGCCCTTTGCTCTATTTGGATGCTTCGTGTTCTCACCGTTCAGACACCATACACATTTTGTTTTCTCGATGAGTGATCCACCCACAGAAGAACACAGGCGCTTAGCAGGCAATAGTCCCTCAGTCTCATCATCACACAGAGCTGGCATTTCAGAGCTTGATGTTTGACTTGCACTTGAAACAATGTCACTTTGGTTCCATTTGCGTCGTCGAGACTTTTCAACGTTGTCTGAAGATGAGATTGATATGTAGCATCCTTGGTGCGTGTAATAATTTGCAGGCCCATCTTGCCATGAAGTGGTATAGTAAATATCACTATACCTATCAAGTCCTGACCATCTTTTAGACTTTGACTCTAGAGACTCCCACTTTCCTTGGCTGATGGTATCTGTGGACTTACAAGTCTTTCCACATTTCAGTACACATTCATATGACATCTTGCTGACAATATCTATTTGAAATGTCTTGAGTATTACACTAATTCAGTCTTGATCCTCTTTTGATAGTATGGAAGTAAGGAAGCAAAACCACACACATTGACCTGAAACAAAAAAAAAACTCTCTTAGGAGGGTGAATTTGAATATAAAAAAAAAACAGGTCAAATCAATGAAATGACATCAGAAATGAGTTTCCCATGCCAAAAATCCGTATATAACATATTTTGTACAGCACTCTAAGACAAACCAGGAAAAAGTTAATTTTTTGAACTGGTGATGGTGGCCATCTTAAATTCAGGGCTCTCAAAAGCTATGCCCACACTTTTGACAGGGGCGTGGGGGCTAAATTTCTTTTTTATCCCTCCAAAATGTCAAATTCAATGAGAAAAGTACCTCCACTCTCAGTGGTCACGGAACTTATGAAAATGACCCAACTAATAGTCAGGCCATTTGACTCCTACCATAAACGTACGCAAACAACATGACCTCACCTACAGCTCCTCATCCTCATCACAAGGAAAGTGGAGAAGGAGGTGACTACTATGATCTTCTCTTGGCTGAGGGAAGTCATTGACTGTACCCATTCGTCATCCTCATCTCCTGCTCCGGGGAAATCTCGGGGTACATTCCTTTCACTTTCCTTTTCCCCTCTACCGGGTCACAGCATTGGAAACAATGTCAGGTGGAATCGATACGTTTGCAGGCAAGCCCACCTTACTGGTAGTTTTTCTATTACATGATACAGAAATGTCATTCCACACACTCCTTGCAGGAGGGAGCATGTAGTAACCAGGCAAACACATTATTATGAATATGCCTAATAGTGTGAACCAAATAAACCCATTGGATACTCTTATGCTACTTACTTGGAACCAGATAAACCCATTAGTATACATATGCCTCAGCATTACAACATAGAGACTTTCTGCTCAGTGTTCATTATTACCCGAGCCATGGACCTGCTAGTGTAGTCATGCCACTGCACTGGTGCATGAGGCGTAAGGAACCTGAACTCTCACTTCCTACAAGGTCCAAGTCTAGGAATCACAGAATTAGTTTTCCAGCCAGTTTAAACAGAAACTTCCTCCCACGTAAGAATGAATTTTCTGTGTAAATTATGAAGGTTTGTATTTGTGCCGGAATTTTGAGAAACAGTAATTCTTATTTTTCCTAACAATGCAAACCTGAGTCCTTTACTCATACTTTCCCACCATCGTCTACCCCTTAGAAAGTCACTGCTCCAATCAAAGTGACTCATCTGTGAACAAGCAGAGATGCAGAACTTATTCACTCCCGGCCAAGTAACTACCGGCCGCCTGTTTAAATCTCGTTATAAAAGTTTCAACTTATGTATTCTCCAGATTCGCTGTTACTGTATTCCCCCTGTTAAGGACTTGGTTTTGTATAGTTAGGAAAATACAAATTATCTCAAAATTTGTCATATTCATATCTTAATGCCATAGAAACACTTTATGGTAAATTACGATAAAAATTAGTGTATGAAACTAAAGATGGAAATATATTGTATGATGAAGTAGTGTATTCTGGACTAATGCCTTCTGTCAACACATAAAAAAACATATACATGTCGAATGAAAATCTTTATTATACAGACAAGGCCACACAGGCAACCAGAGTTCCTATAATCCATGTGTTTTCAACATGAGGTATGTGTATCTACTGGTGGTACTCAGGAGGTACCCCCTTTCCCACTGAAAAGTCTTACAGGCATGCATATGGGATATTCTGTCCATCACTGCTGTCGCAAACTGTGAAGCATTACTTAAGCTAAAATCAATGTGACCAAGTCTCATTACAGAAATTAAATAAAAAGAAATACTGTTGGTTTTTGTATGTGCTAAGTGGTGTGATGTTGATCTTTGTTTGTTGCTATAATTTTACTCGTTTTCCGTGTGCATCTTCCAAGACATGATTTACTTTTGATTCTCAGTGGTGTGTTTCTGCACAGATGTATTTTTAATTGTATCCTTTGGAGTTAGTTTTGTGTGTATATATATTTTTATAAATATATCTACACACATTACTTTTTACTTTTAATGGTAACGTAATTTTTACCATTGCATTTAAAACTTTTTCGTTTATCTGTGATATGTGTAAATAAACGTATGTGTAGCTGTAACATACATCACTGTAATTCCCTGGATATTTTTTTTCTATGATTTAGGGAATTTGGGAGCCAATTTATGGCAACCGAACCTTTCTGTTGTTGTGAGGTTTTTTCATTGTTTTAGCTTAACGTAGATTTTGTTTGATATAAGTTGGATTCTGATATAACCTAATATCAACTAATTTCGAATAATATGTGTATGTATGTGTCTGTTTGTTTGGTACATAAGAACAATTTCATATTTAATTTTAATTGTTTCCTATTTGACAGTGATTATTTCCTTCATATATATACATGTATACACACACACACACACATATATATATATATATATATATATATATATTTATATTTATATATATATATATATATATATATATATATATATATATATGTATATATATTATATATATATATGTATATTATATATATATATATATATATATATGTGTGTGTGTGTGTGTGTGTGTATCTGTGTATACCTCCCCTCATATATGTCATATATGTATGATATTTTCCTCTATAATTGATTTTTATTGTTTTATACACGTCTGTAATTTTATAAATAGTGAGACAAAGTGGGATAGGGGTACAGGGCTGGTATAAAGAATACCTGAAAGGGTACGTGGGGATATGAAGGTTGAAAACCCATGCTATAATAAAATTGAAGAATTAATAATTGTTCCAAATATTATAATACTAATAATAAAAGAGCAGGCGCCAGTAGGCTACTGGTAAACAGCCAATCACATCCTCTTTGGCTGTCCCGGATTCTTGATGTTGTGTTATTTAGTGCCTTTTGGGTTTCTATTTCAATACAGTTGTGGGGCATCTGGTAATGGAAATCTCATTACTATTCAACAGAATTATAAGAGTAAGAAAACAGTGCAACATCATAAAAACATAAGCACCCAAGACTAAGGATATTTATTGAAAGTACTGTTAGCATAATGGAAATCGAGTTGATGGTTTTAATAAGAAAACATTCTTGTAATATGTTGCCGAATCCTATTTTTTGTTTGGGAAAAGGCAACATTCAACCAAAAACTAGTTGCATACTCCCAGTGGCCACCCATATGGCACAAATTCACTAATCCAATCCATTGGTTGGCTTAAAGTGGAAGTCTTTCTCTTGTATGCATGTTTCTCCTTCCGATACCCACTATACTTAAAATATAACCAGGGATGGGTTAATTCAAGAAGGAGGAGCTGTTTTAAGTCAGTGTCGTAAATAAGAAATTCTGTACACTTACTGATGACAACTTTGCAGATAGGAAGATCAGTAAATACTAGGTTTCTTTTTTTTCCTCCAAGCTGTATGATGACCACACCATTGTTCCCAAGCTTTTAAATAATCCTTCGAACTGTGTCTCCAAGGCTGTGCTCATCTAAAGAGGACAAATACAGTGTCTGGAATAAGTAAGAAGAAAATCATTAATACATTAAAATTTACTGTTCTTTGACATAAAAAATAACCCTACGTTTATATTGAAAGTATCCAAAACAGTCTTAAATAGATAATATGAGAACCAAAATATTTGGAAATGCAATTTTTTATATCCAAAATAATACATGTTATACCAATTTTCTGTAGAATGTTTCATCATAAAATTAGTGAACAAGTCATCCAGTTCCTCTAAACTGCATACTGGAGCTGGCAAAACAACATCCACATCATCCCCTCCTGAACCTATGACATAAGCTACAGATTGTAGTAGGTTTACCATAAGCTACTGAGTTTCTACAAGTTTTTTTTTAGATATGCCAACATTGTAGCTCTGTACTCGGTATCTAGCAAATGTATTGCCAGTCTCCTAGTAAATGTTTTTCAAAGCAGAAGTGCTGCAGTATATTCAGATATTAAGCACAATTTTCTTTGTGACAAATATTAGATATATACATGATAAAAACCATGCCCTGCCTGCAGCATTTGCCTCTGACAGCTACAAAACTTCTTGGACCTGTTATTATTAGTATTATCACACGGTAAGATACAACCCTAGTTGAAAAAGCAGGGTGCTATATGCCCAAGGGCTCCAACGGGAAAATATCCATGCGAGAAAAAGGAAATAGGGAATTAAATAAACTATATATGAAGTAATGAACGATTAGAATAAAATCTTTCAAGAAAATTAACATTAAAACATATATTTCATATATAAACCATAAAAAGAGACAAAGAGACTTCTTTCAGCTTTTTCAACAACAAAACATTTGCTGCAAGTTTGAACTTTTGAAGTTCTATCGATTCAACTACCCGATTAGGAAGAGCGTTCCACAACTAGAATAAAACTTAAAGAATACTGTGTAGTATTGAGCTCCATGATGGAGAAGGCATGACTATTAGAATTAACTACATACCTACTATTACGAACGGTATGGGACCGTCTGGCAAATGGGAATATAAAGGATGGTCAGACTTATGAAAAGTCTTATGCAACATGCATTGAGAACTAATTGAACAATGGTTCCAGAGATTGATATCTAGATCAGGAATAAGAAATTTAATAGACCGTAAGTTCCTGTTAAACAAGTTAAGATGAGAGTCAGCAGCTGAAGACCAGACAGGAGAGCAATACTCAAAACAAGGTAGAATAAAAGAATTAAAACATTCCTCAGAATAGATTGAACACCTGAAATCTTACAAGACTTTCTCGATTAGCCAATTTTTGTACAATTGAAGAGGAGACATACCTAATGTGTTTCTCAAGAGATTGCACCTGAAATTTTAAAAGAGCCTTATAAAGTTAAAGAAACGTTATCAATGCTGAGATCTGGATGTTGAGGAGCAACTGTCCACAACCTACTTACAATCATGTTTTAAGTTTTATGAGGATTCAACTTAATGCCTCATAATTTGCACCATGCACTAATTTTTACTAGTTCTCTATTAGCAGATGCAGCAACCCCAGATCTACATTCAGGATATGGATTTTATGCAAAGAGAGTAGCATTATTTACATATGTGACGAGCTTGCTTCCTAGGCCAAACCATATGTCTTGAATATATAGTATGAAAAGTAATGGGTCAAGAATACTACCCCGAGAAACACCAGATATCACATTCCTGTACTCACTATGGTGCCCAACAACAGCAACTCTTTTCTATCTTTTACTTAAAAATTCAACTATGATGCTAAGAATAGACCCCACCCCCCTCCCAACTGCTTGAGTTTGAAAACAAGGGCCTCGTGATTAACATGGCCAAAGGCAGCATTAAAATTAAGGCCAATCATTCGAACTTCCTGACCATAATCAAGGGATTTTTGTACGTCATTGGAGAGTGTAAGAAGGGCATCCTGTGCTCCAATGCTTTACAATAGCCAAGATCTTGATGATAAAGCTGTCAGAAAATTAAAATGAATAAATATACATTATTTTAAGTATATGAGGCAATTCAAAATTCATCTCATTTATATCATATATATAGTCTTAAAATATCTGATATGTAGTTCTTTATTCTGTCTTCATTTATTGACTTTTTGTTGGAAGGGCAGTGGAGAGTTGTCTCTGGAAGATGCATCAAATCTGGCACAACAGCCTGTGATTTCCACTGTTTCAGCATCTGACACCAAGAATATACCAGCTTCGATCTGCATGGCTGTGTCAGAAAGTAGGAAGGAGGGCTACCTTCTCTGCCTCCATTCTGACTCAGAGCCTTCACGCTTGGAGTTTTTCTCCTGTATTTTTTAAGAAGATTTTTCAGCCCACAAATGACTTTCGTGAGCTTCAAGATTATGTTATCCACAAGACAATACCTATCTGTGTGAAAGACATGGACAGTGTTTCTTCATAGTCAGTTACCTATTCAGATAACCCTGGATTTCTTGATTTCCTTTCTGGTTCACCTCTTTAGAAAAGGAAGCTCCAGCTATCAACTATACTGTCATATAAATCTGTGTTAGCAGAATCTCACAAGTGTACCTTTAATGTGGATCTCAACTCAGACATGCTTCATAAGAACGCCCAGACTTTTGCTTAGCATAGACCATCTCTACCTACTCCTGTGGTTTCTTGATCCCTGAATAGGGTTCTTGAGTTGTTGGTTGGATTTGATAACTCCACCATTTCTCTTAAAGAACTTTTACAAAAGCTTCATTTTCAACAGTTTTAGCTTCGGGTCAAGAGAGAGCCTTAGGTTCCAGAATTGATAACGACTTAGAAATTTAGTCAATGGCCATACAACATTTTAAATATGATATGGTCGTTGACTGCTTCTTGTCCGATCAGTGAGTTGAGCATTGTTAAGTCTGGTCAGTATTTGGATAGGTTACTACCTGGGAACACTATTTGCGGTTAGAAATTAAATTCCCAGTGAACTGGCAGGCTTTCAGAGGGACCAAGAATTCATTTTATATCCCAGGTCGTCTTCTTATCCTGACTTTTGGTGTCTCTTTTCCAACCAAAAATGAAAACCTCTTCAGAGACCGGATTCACTTTATACCTCGTCTCTTAAGTCAGATAGCAATATCTGTTCGGGGTAGACCATAAAATTTTATATTAAAGAAATCAAGGTCTTCAAAAAGTAGTTTATTTAAAAGACTCAAACAAACAAGCCTCTTTCAACAGAGGTTATCCATATCTTGATGATTTCCCTTATTGAAAAGTTAATTCAGTCTCTATCCTTGAAACCCTGATGTGAGAAAAATTGCCTCTACACTAGCGGTCTTTGCTAATAGGCAATTTCATAACACCCAGAGTTCTATGGGTTGGTATTGGCATAGGGTGTTCATTAAACAATACCTGAAACAAATCCAAGTAGTAAAACATTCATGCATGGTACTTGGCTCATTCATGACCCCTGAAGGGGTAGTCCGGAGGGAAGGGCCAGTATTCTTCAGTCACTCTTGTGGGATAAGAGTCAGACTTGTTAGTTTTTCTTCTTATTCTTATGAACATGTATATGAGCTCTAGGTTGGGTTTTGTGGCAGACAGTTATCCTGGAATGGGCATGACTCTACTTATTAATACTCTAGTACTAAGTCCTTGGAGACCACACAACACTTCAACTCCCCAAAAAGGAGTTTTAAGAAAAAAGTTATTTCAGATAGTGCTATGTAATATCCAAAAACCCTCCCTCCTCGCTAGCCTCATGCAGGATAATGGAGCATTGTTTATATACCTTTAACTGTGAATGGAAGGTTTGTTATGACGTAGGTACGCTGGCAAGGACTAGAATTATGATTCCTTTCTAGGAACCTGTGCATGACATCACTCATAAGCAGATGACTTTCAGCTATTGAGGTGTTGTGGCTAGTTCAAATGAGCTTGAACTTGCGAGGTTTCCCCTATTCACATTTGAGTCCAGGCCTTGCACGTTGATACACTGTCCCTAGAGCAGGGGAAAATATTTTTTGTTATTCATGTTGGATTGGATTCCTTGGTCTAGCCTTTCACTGGAAATTCCTTGAATATCACACAGCACCTCCCCAAAAAAATGTTTTTCCCTTTGTCAAAACTCCATTTTAAAAAAAGTAATTTGAATTTTTCCTAACTCTACAAAACTTAGTCCTTTAATAAGAGTACAGTATGACTTCAACATAGACGGTAGGCAGCTGTTAAAATTCTAACAAAGTGTTGGGTGAAGAGGTAGCCCCATTCACCTGACCGGCCAATGAGCTCTTCACTTTGACCTTTACCTAGCACGTTTGGGTTGGTTGAGACAGCAAGTATAACTTAAAGAACTCGGGTTTGTATAGCTACGAAAAAAAAAAATAATTAAAAATATTTGTGAGTTGTTCTTAAAGAAATACAAATCCTTGTACTTTAATATGAGACTTATCCTTAGGAGGGAGGAAGCCCCTAAAACTAACTGGCTGGTTTACTTTTCTTGGAAATGTCATAGCACCTTGGTTCGGTATGGGAGCAAAAATGGTGACTCCTGTCAATCTCAACTTATATATAAATATGATGCAGATGTTATGGTAGGTCACTGCCAAGGACTGGTAGGCAGCTGTGAAAGGATATGTTGTCAGAATCCATGGTCTTTTATGAGAAATAGGTTTGCATACATTTGGCTATCTTCCACCTCATCTTGGAGGATTAGGGAGTAACTTCTAAGAAAAGTTGCTTAATCATGTGGCTTACCAGTATCTAGCATCGAATACAGCAAATCATGAAGCGACTGCTTCACCCCAAGGAATGGGAAGAAAGAAGAGGTAGAAAGGCCAGTTAATATCACCACTCATTCTAGATTTACATCGTGTATGTTATCTTACTATCCCGAGAAGATAGGTTTACTATACGATCTGTTGAGATTACCAGCGAGCCATGGATACTGGTATCCAGTAACCTATAGTTATAACTTATACTCCCAAAGGTATTGGGGAAAGATTGTTTTTTGTTGTTACACAACTTTTCTTAAAGAACTGTGCCCCTGACAGTTTCTTCTTGAGAGCTGCTATATCCAGTATGTCTAACTTTGTGTAGTCAAATTGGGGATGTCTTTTCATCTCTTAGTCAGTAGGAAGAGCACGTCTTAACTGTCCCTCGAAGCCATAAATGAACAGAGTTCTAGGATCTTTTCTTATTTCTTCCATTGCCGTAGGAAGAGTCATAGGTAGTAGGTTGGCCAGGGCACCAGCCACCCGTTGAGATACTACCACCAGAGAGTTAGTGGGTCCTTTGACTGGCCAGACAGTACTACATCGGATCCCTCTCTCTGGTTACGGCTTATTTTTCCTTCGCCTACACATACACCGAATAGTCTGGCCTATTCTTTCCACATTCTCGTCTATTCTCATACACCTGACAACACTGAGATCACCGAACATTTTTTCTTTGCTCAAGGGGCTAACTACTGCAATATAATTGTTCAGTGGCAATTTTATTCTTGGTAAGGGTAGAATATACTCTTTAGTTATGGTAAGCAGCTCTTTTAGGAGAAGGACACTCCGATATCAAACCATTGTTCTCTAGTCTTGGGTAGTATCATAGCCTCTGTACCACGGTTTTCCACTGTCTTGGGTTAGAGTTCTGTTGTTTTAGCGTATACTCGGGAACACTATGATATCCTATTTCTCTTCCTCTTGTGTTTTTTAAGCTTTTATAGTTTATATAAAAAGATTTACTGTATGCTAATGTTCTTAAATATTTCATTTTAATTGTTCATTACTTCTCTTGTAGTTTATTCATTTCTTTATTTCCTTTCCTCACTGGGCTATTTTTCGTGCTGGGAGCCTTGGGCTTGTAGTATCTTGCTTTTCCAACTAAGGTTATAGCTCAACTATTAGTAGCAGTAGTAATAATAATAATAATGATAATAATAATAATAATAATAATAATGATAATAATAATAATAATAATAATAGTGTCATCCCAGGATGAGAAGGTTAATCCTCTTGGCTCCCATTAGTCACCCTTTTAGGGGAAAGATGACTTGAAGATATGAACGACTGGGTTCTAGGTCCTTGCCAAAAAATCATAATCAAGGGAAAAGATTTTCTATCCTTCAGAATGACTTGTGACACTATTAAGTTATGCCGTTACTACTTCCTTCATCACGCCTAGGTTAGTAGAGGACAGTCTCAGGGCCAAAGCCCTGTCTCAGTCTGTACCACAGGGTCAAACGGGATTCCTTGAGAGACCTGCAAACTTACGAAGCATTCTATGTGGTGTGAGTCTTGTCATTTCTTACAAGGAATCAAGACCTAAGAAACTGTTGAAACTTAGATAGAGGGTTGAGTGATATCCTACCGACAAGATTGATGAGCTTCCCTTATGAAGGAAGATAGAAAACCGTTGGTCCAGGTGCCATTCAGTGTGTGGCCACTTGGGAGCAATCAAGGTTATGCTGAGCCTTGATGTCGTCGACCAACTGTTGCATAGTCTGTAAATCAAGAAATTGGAAGGAAAGGAGGAAACATCTAGAATTCTGATGGATGTTGGAAAGTATTCTCAAATGCTGCCGAAGGACTGGGACCGGGGAACAGAATGCTGGAAGTTTCTCGTTCAATCGGAAAGCATTGGTGAAAACCCAAAGTAAGAAGCCTTTCCCCAAGCAGTGAAGTAGCAATCACCAATGTCACTTACAATGAGTGTGTCGATTAAGTGCCTATGCTCGAACAGTCCTTCTGTCTTGATTAACCTTGTAAACAGTTCTACTGTGTTTTTAACTTTTCAAAAGTGTGCCTGCTTGTAAAGGGTCTGTGGAATGAGCTCCTTTGGAAATTTTGCAAAGTAGCAGTGCTGCATGCATTTCCAGGGGTTGAAAATGAGGTGCGTTTCCTCCTTGAATCACATCTTGAGGTGGAAAGGATACGTGAGTGAGCTTGCGACCCCTCCCCAATTCATCTATGGACAACAGAATCCCCGCAGGTGAGAAGTTCCTGCAATGAGGACTGGCATGGCAGGGTAGATCTTCCATATTCCTGCTCCAACAAACCAAAAGATAAAGGGGAATGTGGAGGGGAAGAGATCCTGCAATGAAGATTGTCATTCACCTACCAGGGTAGATCGTCCCATATTTCTGCTCCGACAAACCAGAAGATAACGGGGAATGCTGGCTATTGACGAGTGACATTTCAAGAAGTACTGTAGAAGTAATTGCTGGGGAGGCATCCGTGGTAACTAGCCTCTGTCAATGCAAGAAGTCTCATCAACAACTCTTGAATAAGCCTTAAGATCTCTGTAATCATAGAATAAGTTTTGAAGATCTCTCCCTTCGTAGGTAACTGACCAAAGTATGGTACCATAAAGTCAACAAATCTCAAAGCAGTCTTCAAAGAAACCTTCGTCCCCAGAAGACATTTTTTTTTTTTTTTTTTTTTTTGATGACTGAACTGTTCCTTGGTTTCATGCTCCCTGAGGGTAAAGGTCACAAAGTGTCTTAGCCCTTTATGAGCAAACAAGAGAGTATGGCACTCAACAGCCTATAGAAGCGGGACCCAAGTGAATGTTCATGTTTGAAGATGACCTTTGCAGAAAACTGTGCAAGCAAGATGAAGTGCTTGTACGAGAGACGAGATTGAACTTGAGAATCCACTTGTTCCACTCCCAACCCCGCAAACGAGTCGGTAAGGTCTCTGAGTATGGGAAGATCTAGGCCATGAAACCGTCTCAGTGGATCAGAAGATCTTAGGCACTGAAAGATTATGGCGTGTTGAATGATCGGGGTTCGATAGCCACACTGAACACAATATGCCAATAACAAACTCAAAAGATTTGTAAAAGGAATGCCGCCAAATGAGGGCGACGAAATAGCAATATCCAATTAACATAACATAGAAATATAGAAAACGAAGTGCTCTCAGCTCAAAACCAAAAATGCCAGGTATGCCAACTAGGATAAGAAAGATGAACTGGTAAAGGGAAAGGTAAGAAAATGTGAAACAACCTTACCAAGGGACCATAAGCTGAGCATATAAAGATACAATAGAATTCGTGAAATGTTAAGATTTATGAAAGGTAACAAGCGTGCGACACGTTTGATTGCTTAGTCTATTACAAATTTAACAGTTTCCTTATCCTTTTCCCATTCCCATTTTTAAAAAAATTATAGATATTATATGTCAATTTTATTTCTTCTTACTTGTTTCTTACTTGTTTGGGGTTTAAATCCAACCCTCCACTGAAGTCGAGTGAACTACTTCTCGGGCGGGTCCATATTAATCATCTAACGAAACATTTTCATTATAACTTATACAATTCTTCTGTGTGCAACACCTGACGCGGGGAACTCTCCATGGTATTTACGGAAGGCCATTGTGCGAGACAGTGAATGCGGAAGCTAATCTTCAAGCATTTAATAGGATTTGACCAAAGGTCTCGGTGAACTGACCCAGTGAAGATATGGCAACGTGTATGCCATATCTCCTGGTTTGTCACTTTCCTTCCCTTCTCTTAGTGAAGTGACTGTATCTGGATTAAGGAGAATCGGCATCGCCGCAAATGAACTTGAAGTTCGGTTCTACTATAGTCGAAGATACTTAAATGCAAGGGAAGAAATTTAAATTGTTAAATAAACCTAAACGTAAAAGATGCATTTATTATGATGGCTTGATAAAATATGTGGGAACTAAAATGCAACTTAAAAAAAAAAGAAGAAAAAAAATCATCTATGATTTATATACTGAATGTACACTAAACTTGGGTATATTTAAATAAAAAAAATAAAAAAAGACCCGGACAAACTGAAAACATGGCGAAAATGCAATGTAATGGACCCATATATATATATATATATATATATATATATATATATGTATATATATATATATATATATATATATATATATATATATACATATATATATATATATATATATATATATATATATATATATATATATATATATATATATATATATACAGCAATATCAAGGAATTGCTGTCAAAGTAAATTATAGTTAATTTCGATAAACTGCCTGTAGGTACCCAACCTTTGAATCAACTATACAAGTAGCCATTATAAGATTTTTAAGGAAGATTCAAGGGATAAAGAAACGTCACTTGACCCTTGCTCGAAGAGTCATAGCCCTAATTGTTATATAAGAAAATCAGTGCCATTTTTTGACGCTGTTTGCTTAACATTGGAAGGGAACAATTTCACGATAACGGATTTTATTTAATACAATCTCTGTGAACAATATTAACAATGGCGGCGAATTAATGAAAAACTCTGCGAGTGATTGATTCTTTGTCGTTAATTACTAGGATTTCAAAATACATTTCTAATTCTTTATTGTGGAGGGATGTATGTTCCGTGAAAAGAATAATTTCAATAGACCAAACAGTCAATTTTCGTCTAATCCGGACAGGCGCAAACACACACACACTCTCTCTCTCTCTCTCTCTCTCTCTCTCTCTCTCTCTCTCTCTCTCTCTCTCTCTCTCTCTCTCTCTCTCTCTCTCTCTCTCTCTCTCTCTCTCTCTCGCTTTTTTTTACCGTGTAATCGTAGATAAGCTACATAATTGATTAATGGAACATTTTTTTAAATCACAGACTCGAGAATAATTAGTTTCGAGTTCCTTGAGCCAACTCGACCAAGATGGGGCACTACTGTATCTAGCGCTTTCAGTTTACGGCTCCAAGGCATCGGAAAAAAACTGAAGATATCTAAGCTTTGAAAAAAGAAGGTGAAGATTTTCTAAGTGGTTATATAATGTAGATTTCAAAATTAACGTGGAAAACGATGTGGATACGTACACTAAATACTTAAAAACATTTATAACAGACAGATTTGATAGGTCATGTAGTATGGCTTTCTAGCGTGATAAGACCAGGGAAACAGCACTTAAGAAGGGTACAGGATCTGGAGTAGATAAAAGTTTAATAACAGCGGTTTTAAGGACAGTCTACTGTATGTTTCACAATCTAATGAATATTCCGCCTGACACACTACCACCACACTCAAGACAATGTTAGAGTACGCAGAAACGATGAAAAGTATTTATATATTGTTTTTTTTTTTTTTATTTAAAACGTCTTTTTGTATTATACATTTTACCTTCATTGTCTAAATTTCTGAAACAGTTTTATACGAATCATTTAAAAGCAGGGAAATTTAAAAGATGTTTACTTTCTCGAAATTTCTTTTCTCACAGTTAACTTACTTTAACTTTTACTTTTAGGGGTTTATTTCTCGCCTTCCATCAGAACTAAGAGTCTGTTCAGGCGGGCCTTGGTGTGTGAAAATAATTTCTTTCCAGTTAGATGTAGGCTTAACAATCACTATCAAAATATTTCTATAATATTTAAACATGGTTAGTCTAATAATTGCGTGAGATGTTGTATGCAGTTTTAAAATAAAATGCCAGGAAGTAAATGATGAAAAAGAGGAGCCGATGTAGCGACTATGATTTTAAAACTTTATGAAACCGTCTGAACCACGTAAACAAACTTTGACGTCAGTCGTCAGTTGTCAGCTTGCCATAGGAGAGGATAGGGAAGAGAAATTTATTTTGATCCTCTGGAATAATGGAGACCTCCGTGGAAGGCATTATTGATCCACTGAAATTAACGTCACTGAAGGATATTAAAGAAGCTTATGATAGATTATGTCAAGAAGAGGTAATATTTGTATTTTCAAATCAAAGAATAACTTTAATCGTACTACGACAGGCCAGACCTCCCCCCAAAACATCCGGCAGATTGCGTTTTCTGTGTACAATGTAACAAGTGTATTCTACAGTAAAAATTTACCCGTGTGTAATAAATAAGATCTTGGTCAGTTTTGGTATGAGGGCGACAAGGTCCGTCTTACGATCAGGATATGGTGTCCTAGGTTAATTTTGGGAAGGAAAGTGAATGTTTACCAGGGCAGGTAACGGCAAATCGCTAAATATTTGCCATTTTTATTTTGATTTCGGATTGCTTAGTTTAGATCACTAATAGGTTATACCATAATTAATCTAGTATATATATCTAAAAAACTTGCCCAGTATCTAACATTATATTATGGTCAGACATAATGGTAGCCTAGGCCTACTCTAGATTACCTTAAAGGAATTGTAACCTAAACTGGATATTGTATTTTAAATTTCCATTACATGTTTTGGGATGAATGTAGTTCGTTGGACAGGTTTAAACTTTACTACCTGTCAAATTTATTTTCTTTATAGGAAATTTTTTTTTATCTTGGTCTGAAATATGACAATATGAAGCTAGTGTTATGATTTACGAAATATGATTTAGTGTTACAATGCTGTGAGTAAAGCCGGTTGGGAAGCAAATACAGGGTTAACTCATAGTCTTAGGGTAAGCTAAGGATATGGCAGCCTAAAGTGGGGTCTCAGGGCACTGTAGCCACCCACGATAGGTAAGTAGGTGAGGTTATGGTTACTAGGTTAGGTTAGGTGGTGTCCTTGTGTTTGTTTCTCATTTAAAATGTGGTTGTTTAGTTATAACATGAAATTTTACATCGTCTGTCCCAATCAACTACGAAAGCTCTTATGTCGTCATAATTTTAGGGAAATACTGTACTGTGATACTCCAAATATTTTGCCAACACAGAATTTGTTATAAGAAATAGTCAGTCGTTGGACTCTTCCTAATTTTATGCCACAGGACTAATTTACTGATAAAAATTCATAGAGTAGAGCTACTTTCATGTTTTTGTTCAATTTAACAATTTAAGCTTTGCATGTCAAAAACACCTATTGAAAGTAGAGTGATTTTAAAGTTTTCTTTAGGAAATCAGGACCTGAAGCTACTCTATATCATTAAAAGTAATCCTCTCCACAAATCAGTACTTTCACCCACTAACATTAATTTGTTCCATGATGTAGACTCGTATTTTTTGGAAAATTAACTGATATGTGGCCTCAAGCCTTACTTCCCAACTTACAGTAAGTAGTATGTTAACCTGTGCAATGAGAGGTAGACAGAGATGACCACCCTCGGTTGGTAGGGCATGATGTAAAACAATTAGGTCGGAGTAAATTTCTCAGATATATTGTACTATACATAAGGTTGGGAAGAGGGGATCCTAGTCAGATAAGGATCTGGCATACTTGGTTAGCTTAGGATGCATTCCTGTATTTTCTATGCTAGGTTAAGGGGTTGTCCAGGAGAGACAACGTCCCTTGGTAAGGTAAGGACATGGAATAATAGGTTATGTTATCCTGGCTATAATTTTGAGTTTCATATTTATTTAAAGAAATGTTGCTGATTACTCATATGAACTTTATTTTTTCCTACACTGATACAAATTTTGTTTGAGAGTTCAACTTCCATTTTTGGGGAGAGGAATGCTACTTAGTAGACTAATTGTATTTAGTTATGGAAGAAAATCATCCTTTCAAGTCAGTGAAGAGTCAAATTTTATGTTTATTCATATTATTTATTATAATGTAGCGTACATGATCTACAATGGTTGCCGGCAACCAAACGTCACACATTAGCATATTTAGGAATGACTACTGTATTGGGCCAGGGTGTATTCAGAACCTACAGCTATATAATTTGAGTAATATGTATACAAACAATTAAGATAGGAATTAGGAGCATGCAGTACAGTACAGTTACCATAATGGCAAACACCTAACAATTTGTCACAGAAGTGAGGGCAAGTTAGGCCGGCAAGTTTGGTCAATTTCATGCACTATAGGTTTGTCTACCATTTTTACATTGTAGACTATTCTTTGTGATATAAGTTATTTATTTTTTACTACTACTGTATTACCATCATTAAACTTTTATTTATTCCCACACAAACTATGTTCCTCCTTTTACGGAGCAAAACAGTTTGTAGTGTCATTCTAAAAAGGAATCTGCAAAGTCCATGGTAGCCTTTTTACTATTATTATTATTATTATTATTATTACTTGTTAAGTTACAACCCTAGTTGGAAAAGCAGGGTACTATAAGCCCAAGAGCTTCGACATGGAAAATAGCCCAGCGAGGAAAGGAAATAAGGAAACAGATAGAATAGTGTGACTGAGTGTACCCTCAAGGAAGAGGTGTGTTCTTTACCATTGAAAGTTTTGGTGTAGTTATTGTAATCATTATTAGTTATTAAATTATTACTATTATTATTATTGTTTGTTCCGTAACTGGAAAACAAACCAATGCTATTTATAGGGATATTGCTTTCGGCGAAGCTGAAAGACGAGCCATCAGATTTGTAAGAGTTAACCACCCGTACCGCTTGTTAGGGGTGGGGGTGTAGTGGCTACTCCTCTCACTCACACACCTGTGACTATAACACGCTTTGATTTTGGTTCGGATGGAGAATGGTTGTTACCTTTCTTCCTCCTAACCAATTTGGACAGCCATTACTAGTTATTTTTTTATTTTTAAACATCTGACTTAGCCAGTGGGTATATATATAGCTTAAGTCCCTGACGTCACGGTGTACTACTAGCGCCACCACTCGCCAGGTAACTGTAACCATTCCATGAATCCTCAGATCTTCCCTGCCGCCATTGCTGGCGACATCATTGGAATATTCGCTCGTAGTAACCTGGATTTTTAAACATAAGACTTACCTGGTAGTTATATATATAGCTTAGTCTCTGACGTCACGGCAGAGAATTCAAAACTCGCACCAATCGCCGATTGGATAGCCAGGTGTACTACTTGCGCACCCTATCGAGGTACCTTGGAACCATCCCCTGATCCCTCATATTTTCTCTGCCGCCATAGCGGTAATATTGTTGGATTTTTCTCATGCTGTAACCTGTATATTACAGTTATCTTGGTGATGTACAATTTACTTTTAGCCTTCACTGGTTGGGTTTTATTTTTGCTGAGTGTTAGTGTTTTAATTTTGTTCGTATCTTTAAAGAGGTAGGATTGGGAGATTTTTCCCCCTACTGTAAAAACGAACCTACTTTTTTAAAACATGATGGCGGAGATACGTTCCGCCAACTCTATGACGTCACAGTCGTGTGGCGTAATCTACATAGTACATACAGTACATTGTATGACTTGCAAAATTCTTTTATTTGTTTTTTCTTGTAAAGAATGAAAAGACGTACCAGGAAAGCTATGGAAACCTTCCTTCTCTCAGGTACTCGCACGATCGAGTTTCTGGCCCACCAAGTGTCGAACTTGTGGGCAAATACCATCCTGAAACGTTGGGATGCAGTAGCTGGGAGATTCCATCAGAAAGTCCCTAGCATCGAGATCAATAGGATCAGACATTCCTCCCTAGAGGGATCCGTCTTGTTCGAGCCTAAGGATGTGGAACATGCCGCTGAGAGGTGGAGGAAGTCTCATCAAGACTCCCTCCTTCATAGGGCTTTAACATCCAAGCCCTATAAGCTTCCAGCACCACAACAGTCCCGTCCAGTCAAGAACGCTAAAACGACGACAGCAGCGAAGACCTTGGTGTCTAAGCCCTTTCCTGTCAAAGGAAGGAAAGGCAAAAAGTCCTCCAGGGGAGGCAAGAATCCGAGAGGGAGCAGCCGAGGCCGCAAACGCTAGGATAGGCAGTCCCCCTGCATGTCCACCGGTGGGGGGATGCCTACAAAGTTGCTCAAACAGGTGGAAGCAACTCGGGGCTGATTCCTGGACAATCTCCGTGATCAGTCTAGGATATCGCGTCCTGTTCATAACATCTCTACCTAGCCTGACGGCGAATTGAACTCCCTTGCCATGGGATCGGCAAGGGGGCAAGCCTTTCGGGCAGAAGTCCAGACCCTGTTGAGGAAGGGCACTCTCCAAGAGGTCCTTGACGGATCCCCAGGCTTCTCCCTCACGCGAGCGCCATTATTTTCCCTCGCGTGAGCGTCAATATCCTCCCGCGCGCGAGACTACTGAACTTCGCACGGCAAGGTCGCCATCGCTTCATTCCCCTCCCCGCAAGCTCATACCACCGCGCATTGTGGGAGAAGGGAAACATCTAGAGGGGTCCAGGATCCCAATGCCACCACAGGTGAACCCACCAATGATGGGGACTCCTCCCAGGGATCTTTCAATCCCTGTCTCTTCAAGGGGTATGTCTGACAGCGCATCTGTCAGCCAACAGCCCTGGTTCGGTGCACTGATCAGAGCCGTAATGCAGGCTTTCAAGCCTGTCTTCTCTGAATTGGGACACAGAACCATGGCTTCTTCTACCCCTTTGAAGAGAAAAAGAGGAGTTCCAGACGCGGTCACTTCCCCAAGGGCGAAACTGACTCCACGCAGACCTTCTAGGCAGATTCCTTCCTTTCCTCAGACTGTCTCTCCTTCCCTTTCGGACGAGGATTTCCCGTCCCCAAGGGAATCACAAGAAGAGAGACTTTCCCCCATCGCACCAATGGGGGAAACCTTTCCTTGCGCCGAGGGGTCTACTCAGTCGGGGATTGAAAGGAACATGCCACCCTCGTCAATGTTGGAGTCCTACATCCTTCCCAGGAAGGAATCTAAGGACTCCAAAACATTGCCGAAGTCCTCTACTAGGACTAGGATGGAGCCAGCTAGCCACTCAGGGAACGTCCGCGACTCTCCCCAAGAAGAGCCTTTGGGGACAGAAGGAGACTTCGCTGCAAGTCCTACAATAGGAGGAGACCAGCAAGAGTCAGAACATGCGTTTTGGCAAGTTCTGACTCTAATGAGGGCTCTCAACGGGTTTTCCGACCCAGAGATCCCTCCTCGAGAGGGCAAGGACACAGTCTTGGACCGTGTCTTTGGTACTCAGAAACCCTCCAAGACCAGTGGAGCACTGCCCTGGTCTCAAGGGGTTAAGAATACCAGGGACAAGATCTCACAACAGCTCTCCGAGATGTCCTCCTCCAACCGTTCCGGTGCCACCAACAAGCTCCTCCCACCTCCTCGCGTACAGCAGAGGAGGTACTTCAAGATCCTTGAGGAGCCTTGTTTAGTTCTTCCTCTTCACCAATCGCTGGAAGAGCTAACCAGGGGAGTCCCTCTTGAGAGGCTCTCCAACCGGCAGGTCTCGTTCTCGGCAGCCGAGATCCTCAACCAGGAGAAAGTTGCGAAGTGTGCTATGCAAGTAACTTAGTGGCTTGATATTTGGTTGGGGACCTTAGGTATCCTGATACGTTCTGAGGATTTCTCCAAAGAACATACAGCAGCTCTCCGAGATGTCCTCCTCCAACCGTTCCGGTGCCACCAACAAGCTCCTCCCACCTCCTCGCATACAGCAGAGGAGGTACTTCAAGATCCTTGAGGAGCCTTGTTTAGCTATTCCTCTTCACCACTCGCTGGAAGAGCTAACCAGGGGAGCGCCTCTTGAGAGGCTCTCCAACCGGCAGGTCTCGTTCTCGGCAGCCGAGATCCTCAACCAGGAGAAAGTTGCGAAGTGTGCTATGCAAGTAACTTAGTGGCTTGATATTTGGTTGGGGACCTTAGGTATCCTGATACGTTCTGAGGATTTCTCCAAGGAACATACCAGGATAGCTATGGAAACCTTCCTTCTCTCAGGTACTCGCACGATCAAGTTTCTGGCCCACCAAGTGTCGAACTTGTGGGCAAATACCATCCTGAAACGTTGGGATGCAGTAGCTGAGAGATTAAATCAGAAGGTCCCTAGCATCGAGATCAATAGGCTCAGACATTCCTCCCTAGAGGGATCCGTCTTGTTCGAGCCTAAGGATGTGGAACATGCCGCTGAGAGATGGAGGAAGTCTCATCAAGACTCCCTCCTTCATAGGGCTTTAACATCCAAGCCCTATAAGCCTCCAGCACCACTGCAGTCCCGTCCAGTCAAGACCACTAAAACGACAACAGCAGCGAAGACCTTGGTGTCTAAGCCCTTTCCTGTCAAAGAAAGGAAAGGCAAAAAGCCTCCAGGGGAGGCAAGAATCCTAGAGGGAGCAGCTGAGGCCGCAAACACTAGGATAGGCAGTCCCCCTGCATGTCCACCAGTGGGGGGATGCCTACAAAGTTGCTCAAACAGGTGGAAGCAACTCGGGGCCGATTCCTGGGCAATCTCCATGATCAGTCTAGAATATCGCGTCCTGTTCATAACATCTCTACCTCCCCTGACGACGAATCCAGTGTCATTGAACTCCCTTGCCATGGGATCGGCAAGGGGGCAAGCTCTTCAGGCAGAAGTCCAGACCCTGTTGAAGAAGGGTGCTCTCCAAGAGGTCCTCGACGGATCCCCAGGCTTCTTCAGTCGACTCTTTCTTGTGAAGAAGGCGTCTGGAGTCTGGAGATTAGTCATCGACCTCTCAGCTCTGGACAAGTTTGTCAAACAAACTCCGTTCAGCATGGAGACGGCGGACACGGTCAGACTAGCAGTAAGACCACAAGACTGGACCTAAAGGACGCATAATTCCAGATCCCAGTCCATCCATCTTCAAGGAAGTACTTAAGATTCACCCTAGACAACAGAAAGTACCAGTTCAAGGTGCTGTGCTTCGGTCTCTCCACAGCACCTCATGTTTTGACCAGGGTGTTTGCCCTAGTATCATCTTGGGCACACAGGATTGGCATCCGTCTCCTCTGCTATCTGGACGACTGGCTAATCCTAGCAGACTCAGTGTCAACCCTTCTTCAATACCGAGACGAACTTCTGAGACTTTACCAAGATCTGGGGATCATGGTAAATCTCGAGAAGTCATCCCTGCTTCCTACACAGAGACTGGTATACCAAGGCATGATAATACTAGAGACACCAATCTCCACAAAGCCTTCCCCTTAGATGACAGAATAGCAAGGCTGAGGAAGGTCGCAAGACCCTTCCTCAGACGAGAAGAACTCCCAGCCCAGACGTGGTTACGTCTCCTCGGTCACCTTTCTTCACTGGCCCGACTAGTTCCCAATGGTCGCTTCAGGATGAGATCCCTCCAGTGGTGACTCAAGTCCCGGTGGAATCAGACTCTCGATTCCCTGGACATCCGGATCCCTATGGGATCAGCGGAGCTGACGTACCTTGAGGGGTGGGTGGCAGACGAGAATCTACGAAAGGGAGTGGGTCTTCTCGTCCTCCCCCTGGATTTGATAATGTTCTCAGACGCTTCAAAAAAAAGGGTTGGGGGGGGCACACGTGCAGCACCACACGACCTCAGGCCTCTGGTCAGAATCAGAAGAATACCTCCGCATAAATCTCCTAGAGATGAAGGCTGTCTTTCCGGCCCTTCAACAGTTCCAACAGTTCCTGGCGCGCCACTCAATGGTGGTGATGAGCGACAGCACCATAGTAGTGGCTTATATCAACAAGCAAGGAGGTAATTTTTCGCAGCACCTATCCCATCTAGCAGTAGAGATACTGAGATGGGCCGAGATCCATTCGATACCACTATTGGCACGCTTCATTCCCGGCAATAGGAATGTGCTCACCGACAACTTGAGCAGAGCATCTCAGATAGTGAGTACCGAGTGGTCTTTGGATCATCTAGTAGCCAGCAAAGTCCTGACTTTGTGGGGTTCTCCGACTGTGAACCTCTTCGCAAAGGCCCTGAACTTCAGCCTCCCGTTGTATTGTTCCCCAGACCCAGACCCCAAGGCTCTCTGGCAAGATGCATTCCAACAACGGTGGGACAACATCGACGTTTACGCCTTTCCCCCGTTCTGTCTGATGAGGAGGGTACTCAACAAGGCCAGGACATCGATCAACCTTTCAATGACCCTCATAGCTCCGCTATGGCATCATGCAGAGTGGTTTCCGGACCCTCTGCAACTACTAACGGAGCCCCCAAGAGTACTCCCTCCAAGACACGATCTACTCAAACAACCACATGCCAACAAATTCCACAAAGCCGTAGCTTTACTACGGCTTCATGCCTGGAGACTATCCAGCATCTCCTCTCTTAGAGAGGATTTTTGCAACAAGTTGCGATCTGGATGTCTGGACACCTGCGAAAGTCATCAGCAGCAGTCTACCAAGAAAAGCGGAAAGTCTTCTGTGGTTGGTGTCATGGAAGGGGTATGTCTCCTCTCTATGCCACTATTCCAGCAATAACGGAGTTCCTCGTATATTTTTGCGTGAAGAAATGCGCCTGTCAGTCTCGGCGGTAAAAGGTATCGCTCAGCCTTAAGCCTCGCCTTTAGACTGAAAGGAATGGACATTTCTTCATCGCTAGAACTTTCCTTACTCATACGGAGTTATGAACTTACCTGTCCTCAGTCTGAAGTGAGACTTCCCCCATGGAACGTAGTTTGAGTTCTCAGGTCTCTTAAGAGACCTCCCTATGAACCACTACGCCAGGCAACAGATCCCCACCTAACTTGGAAGACAGTGTTCCTGCTAGCTTTGGCTTTGGCCAAACGACTCTGTGAACTTCATGGTATCTCATACGGTATCGCCCATTCAAGGGGTTGGGGAGAGGTAACATTCAGCTTCGTCCCTGAGTTTATTGCTGAGACTCAGAACCCGGAAGTAGCAGATCCACGATTCGACTCCTTCCGGATTTCGAGTCTTCGTTCTGTAACAGATGACCCTGATCATCTCTTACTCTGCCCAGTGAGGAGTTTGAGGCTGTACCTTAAGAGAACAGCCGCAGCCCATCCTCGTGTGCCTGCACTCTTCGTCAGCACAGGAAGGACCAAGAGGAGGGTCACCAAGAACACTATATCAGCATGGATTCGCAACGTCATAGACCATGCACTGAATCCAGACCCTCCTCCTTCACGTTGCCCCAGAGCTCATGATGTTTGGCATTCAAGAGAAACTTCTCAGTGACGCAGGTTCTTCAGGCTGGGGTGTGGAAACATCAAACTACATTCACATCCCACTACTTGCAAGAAGTGACCCACAGGAGACTCAATACGTTTTCTATCGGTCGTGTGGTGGCTGCACAACAGCTGGTTTAAGACCTGAAGCTCCTTATTGGACAAGTAGCAGAAGGTTGAGGGCATTGGTATCCGGTTTTAGTCTGCGTGAATGAAAAGGTTTGACTGGGTCTTATTCTTTTCCTCATCCTCTCCACTCTTGGGGAAAGCAGCATCCTGGGTTCTATGCACAAGCCGACCTCAAACCAATGCAGGCAAACCATGCTCCGTTGTGTACCTAGTATTAAAACTAATACTGTTGCGTCCCCATACCCTAGCGAGGTGGTTAGGGAAAATCTTGGTTACAATAGTTTTTCCTTCTAAAGACTCGAAATAACTTTACTTGGACGGTCACACTTCTATATATCTCAATACACAGGTTGCGTCGGCCGCGGACCTTGCGTAGCAAGGTTTTAGCGAGGTGCAGGGACTCCTTATTTTTGAGTACTGACATACTCAGATAAGGAGCCTCCATGTAAAGCCAAAAGCCAGATTGGCAGTGACGTCCACCCTTCCTAATGGGTAAGTCACCCCTAATAAATAGCATGGTTTGTTATCCAGTTACGGAACAAATGACAAATTCGTAGATAATTTGTATTTTTCCTAACAATACAAACCTTAGCTATTTATACAAACTTGCCCGCCAGCCCTATCCCCCTTGAAGCAAAGTGAGAGAAATCACAGGTGTGTGAGTGGAAGCGGTAGCAAGTTGCCCCGCGCTAACTAGTGCTGTGGGTAGTTAACCCTCGCTAAACTTTAATGGCTCGTCATTTCAGCTACGCCGAAAGTAATACCCCTAATAAATAGCTAAGGTTTGTATAGTTAGGAAAAATACGAATTATCTACGAATTCGTCATTTGTTCCGTAACTGAAATACAAACCACGCTATTTACATGGGGTAATTACTTCGGCGTAGCTGAATGACGAGCCATAAAAGTTTTAACAAGGGTTCCCTACCCCGCCTCTAGTTAGCGGCGGGTTGGGAGGGGTAGCTAGCTTACCCCCCCCCCCCTCACACACACCGGTGAAAGGCTCACTTTACTTTTGGCTCGAGTAGAGACCAGACCTGTCTGTGCTCTCCCTCGCTTTGACTGCCATAATTAATCTGTCTTTTTTGCTTTTTCTTTTTCGCAGTGTGACTCAAGTTGGCCTCTGCCGTTATGCGTACTTGCCCTGGACTTCCTGGCTGCCCTTGTGGGACCTTTATGTCGGCGGTCAACACTGATCCCCACACCTTGTGTCCTCACTGTAGGGGCCAACGGTGTGATAGTGGTAATGTATGTATTGAATGTAGGGAGTGGTCTACCTCCCAGTGGGAGAGGTTTGCCCGGGGCCGTAAGAAGAAGGCCAAAAGGGATCTTTCTCCTTCAGAGGCTTCTCTGAAGAGAGAAAATTCCAGGACTTCTTCCTCCGTTGCACTTTCCTCCTCCGAAGCTCCCCCTCGAGCGGCCTCTTCCGAGAGGCCGGCGAGTGGTAGCGTAGACCGCTGTGCTATTGACCGATCCCGGGGTGCGGGAGAGGTAGTTGCCTCCCATAGCGAGGCAGCTGCCCCTCCTCCCCCGGAGGAGGATTTTGTGTCTAACAATGATTTATTGCAGCTTTGGTCTTCCTTGGGGCTGCAGGGTTTGCCCTCCAAGGAAGCCCTGTTTGACATGATCAAACTGGGAGCAGCCGTCAAAAAAACGCCAACTACAGCGGAAATAGATCCTCTGTCTGTGGTTGACGTTGTTGTGACGGAGACATCCCGTGGGTCTAGCCAAACTCCCGTTCCTGTGGCTGAGGTAGCTGACGGCTTAGACTCTCCCTCCGAACATCCTTCGAGGGAGGATCTAAGTCCCACGGTCTCTCCTGCCGGCGATTCTTCCCCTCGGGGGAGTTCGCTTACAGAGACTCCTCTTCGGAGGCCCATCGATGGTCAGCTTGCTGATCCCACGGCCCCTCGTACGCGTATAAGGCGGAAGGCTCGTCCTCCCCTTCGCCGTAGAGGCCTTCCTTCCCCTTACAAGGGGGTTAAGAGGCGCCTCTTCGGCTCGTCGTCACCACAGTCCTCTGCGGAGGAGACGACTCGCCGTTCTCCAGTCCTGCAATATACCAACCTAGACCTCTCCGGGGATCGTTCGCGATCCCCTTCGGAGGATGGTCATCCATCGGGACATTGTGACCTGTCGCCCAGACCATCTACTTCCAGAGTTCCTGATGCACGTGACGCGCCACCTGATACTGCCACTGCGCAGTCTCCGGGCCCTTCGGGGCTGAAGGGTCTTGAGCCCAAAACTGCGCCTCTTGCCCTCAAGCGCCAGGCCCCGTCTGAGCGCTCTCCTGCTGCTGACACTGCTGTTCCTGACTTAGCGCCTCGGCGCTTACCCTCAGGCGTTCGCGCCACCGTTCCTGCTACGCGCCAGGGTCCCCCTGCGCGCCCACGCCCTTCGGCGCCCCGGCGCCCTCCAGCAGTTCTTGATATAGCGCGCCAGGGCTCACCTGCGCATACGCGCCCTCCAGCAGTTCCTGTTATGGCGCTCCAGCGCTCACCTGCGCATACACGCCCACCGGTGCCCCAGCGGCCACCTGCGCTAACGTGCCCACCAGCAGTTCCTGCGCTCACCTGCGCATACGCGTCCACCGGTGCCCCAGTGGCCACCTGCGCTCACGCGCCCACCAGCGCCTCGGCGCTCACAAGTTCCTGCATCGTCACGCGTGGTCCAGGAGGCACCTAAGCTGGCGCACAGGCGCCCACAGCCTCCTACGGACTCGTCGCTCTTGTCTGGGGAGACGCGCGGTTCCAGCTCCAGCGCCCACACGCTCACCAACGCGCTACGACATCTCAGCGCGTCGCCCAGGAGGCTCCCAAGTTAGCGCACGGGCGCTCACGGCCGCCTCTGGGCTCTCTCTCCAGACCGCGCGAGCTTGCATATGATGCAATCGCGCATGACGCTCCGGTGACGCGCCCTGTTCCTGCTACGCGCCCCGTTCCTGTATTCAAGGCGACCTTGGTACCCCTTCAGCGTACACCAGAGCGCCCTCATCCAACGGCGCGCCCTACGCGGCCGCCGCAACAACGCACTTCGGTGCGACCGCATCCTGATGCGCGCCCACGATCGCCTGCGCGGCCAACGCGCCCACAGGCGAACATGCCGGTCTTATCCGACCAGCGCCAACCTCCGCGCCAATGTGCCATCCAGGTCGCTCGCGACCCTGCTCCAGCGCTAACGCGCCCTCGGCCGGTTCTTCCGGACACGCGCTCAGGCGCCCCCGTTATCTCGTGCCCTTCGGGGCCGCACAAGGTCGCTGCGCGCCCGCGCGTTCGGCCGGCTCCTGCTCGCCACACCCCTCGTCATCGCCTACGCGCTCTCGCGACCACGCTCCCGCTCCAGCTGCTGCGCGCCCACGCGCCCGCGCTATCACCAGCGCTCCATCGCTCCTGATTCCCCGCCTGCGCGCCCGCCCGCCCCTGCCTGCGCGGATGCGCGCGCGCGAGATTCCAGTATCGCGCCAGCTATTCACGCGCGACCCTGACCAGGGCCCGGCACACGAGCCCCAGCGCGAGCGCCGCCAGGTGGACTCTTCTTCTTCGCATTCCCCTCCCCGCAAGCGCAGACCAGCGCGCTCGCCGGGGGAGGGGCGCTTCCCGGACAGGTCTTGGGACTCCTCTCTTTCAGCCCTGCAGGCGAACCCTCGTTTGTCGACTCCTCCTAGGGATCCCTCGATCCCCTTCCCTCCAGAGGGGGTGTCTGACAGCGCGACTGTCAGACAGCAGCCCTGGTTCAGCACCCTAGTCAGAGCCCTTGTGCAAGCTATTAAGCCCGCCCTCTCTGATTCTGGCCGCAAACCAGCGGCAGCTTCCTCCCCCCTGAAGAGGAAGAGGAGTCTCTCCTGTGGAACCTCCTCCGAGGCCTATTCTGTCTCCGCGCAGATCCTTGCGCAAGGCTCCTTCTCCCCCCCAGACCTTCTCTCCCTCCCCTGCGGAGGAGGATTACCCCTCCTCAGGAGAGTCGGATGAGCCGGACCACCATCGCACCAATGGGGGAGGCTCCGCCTCTCCCTGAGAGGTCTTCTCGCCCAGAGGTGGAGAAGAGCCTGCCCCCTTCGCTGCTCGAGTCCTGTATCCCGCCCAGGAGGGAGCCTAAGGACTCTAAGACGATTCCCAAATCGTCAGCGAGGATCAGGCAGGAACCGTCTAGAGCCGTCGAGGATATCCACGTGTCCCCCCAGGAAGAGCCACTGGGGACGGGAGACTTCGCTGCCAGTCCTTCGGGAGGAGAGCACCAGGAGTCAGAACACGCGTTCTGGCAAGTCCTGACCCTCATGAGGAACCTCAATGGGATCCCAGACCCTGAGGTCCCACCTCGTGAAGGGAAGGACACGGTCCTGAACCGCGTCTATGGCACCCAGAAACCCTCTAGGGCCAGTGCAGCTTTGCCCTGGTCTCAGGGGATGAAGAGTGCCAGGGACAAGGTCGAGGGCCAGCTCTCTGAGCTTGCTTCCTCCAGCAGATCGAGTGCCGGTAACAAGCTCCTCCCTCCTCCTCGAGTCCATCAGAGGAGGTACTTCGAGATCCTCGAGGAGTCTTGTCTGAGTCTTCCCTTACACCACTCCGTGGAAGAACTCACAGGGGGAGTCCCTCTTGAGAGACTCTCCAACCGGCTCGTCTCCTTCTCAGCCACTGAGATCCTAAGCCAGGAGAAGGTCACCAAGTGTGCCATGCAGGCAACTTCGTGGCTCGACATCTGGCTGGGGTGTCTGGGCATCCTGGTGTGGTCCGAGGACCTCTCCAAAGAAAGCACCAGGAAAGCGCTGGAAAGCTTTCTGGGCTTGAACCTGTGCCGCCCAGTGAATAAGCTCCTATTAGCACTTATTCTTAGGTAATTTACTGCTAAATATACCAGAGAAAAAATGTAAAGGAGTGCTAGGTTAACTAGCTCGCTCACCTATTGGTGTCGGTATAGAATTGGGCGTATAATCCAGAGGTCCCGCACTATTTAGATTCATCCACGACAAAGACCCCAATAGAGGAGAGCCGTTCAACCTCACTCGGCACCACCAACTCTGCATCCGCTCAGAACCCAACTCCTTTTTAGCACGCCTGTGTGGTAACCCGCTTGTTTGTGCTCTCGTGTTTTTGCCTTATTTTTTGTGGATTATGGCTTCTACATCGGTTTCCCAGGAGACACCATCTAAGTTAAGTACCAAGCTATGTTTTGCTGTGTTTTGAGCAATCTAGACCGTTTAATATTTAAATTATAGGAGTTTATTCTCTTCGATCATCTCGGTCTTGCTCGATTCCGTTTACGGTTGGTACTCCTGTTTTGAGAGCTTTTAGTTTCACTCGCGGTGTTACTAAGTGTATTATTTTTATTATTAGTTTAAATTTTTATATGTTTTATTGTGGATATTCATTATTTAGCGTTTAGAAACCTTGTGGTTCATATTTAGGGCCGATATCAGATTACGTATCGTAGATGGCTTGCCGACCTTCGTTACTGGGCGGCAATTTTTATTATTTAAGCCATCAGGATGTTGTCCTTCGGGATTTATTCATTATTTCGCATGCCTTGCCCTAATTTTTTATGTGTATATTTATATATTTTTCAACGCTATTACTTTTATAATGAATATTTGTGCTTATTACTCCGTATGATCTGTTTTGGTAGTGTTTGGGGATCGTCAGTTGGCTAGCCCTGACTCTTTTCCTCTTGCACATGATATCAGAGCGGTTGCTACTTCGGTGAACTTTTTTCACCACATGAATTTTACGGATCTTTCCAGGTATACAGGGTGGAAGTCACCGTCAGTGTTCAAGAAACACTATCTTAAACATTTGGAAGCCCTTAAATTTCCTACAGTAGCTGCAGGGAGCGTAGTTACCCCCAGGTAACTCACATGTTAATTCCTTGTCATTTTATCTCTCCCCCTTACCTGCCTCATTTATACCCTATTTGTATTCGTTGGTTTCGCACCTGATTACTATTACTATATTTGTAAATTTTTGACTCCTGAGTATCTGTATATATCATCACTCACGGCATTATTATACCTTACCTTTTTTGTCAATTGTTCTACCAAGTGGATTTATGTTCTTTTTAAGATACCCTTATAGCTGTTTTTGGCACTCATCTCTGATTAAAGCAACTTGTATTTCCCTTATGTTTATGTTTTTTCCTTTATTTTGCAAGTTTGGTGACATTTCTCTTGTATATATTCACTGGCCGGCACAGGTTCAAGCCCAGAAAAGGGATTTTGACGTAGGAAAAATCTATTTCTGGGCGAGGGACCTGTGCCGCCCAGTGAACCCTCCCAGCTCCTCTCCCTTGGAGTCCCCAAACTTTGGGTGCTAAGGAGTTGGGTTCTGAGCGGATGCAGAGTTGGTGGTGCCGAGTGAGGTTGAACGGCTCTCCTCTATTGGGGTCTTTGTCGTGGATGAATCTAAATAGTGCGGGACCTCTGGATTATACGCCCAATTCTATACCGACACCAATAGGTGAGCGAGCTAGTTAACCTAGCACTCCTTTACATTTTTTCTCTGGTATATTTAGCAGTAAATTACCTAAGAATAAGTGCTAATAGGAGCTTATTCACTGGGCGGCACAGGTCCCTCGCCCAGAAATAGATTTTTCCTACGTCAAAATCCCTTTTCTACTCTCGGGCACACGGACCATTGAGTTTCTGGCCCACCAAGTCTCGAGCTTGTGGGCCAATACGATCCTCAAGCGTTGGGACGCTGTGGCCGAGAGGTTTCATCATAAGGTCCCCGGTGCAGAGGCTAGCAGACTCAGACACTCTTCCGTTCTCGGTAAGAGCTTGTTTGAGCGTAAGGACGTGGAGCTCACTGCTGAGAGGTGGAGGAAATCCAACCAGGATTCCCTCTTCCACAGGGGCCTGACATCAAGGCCCTACAAACTTCAAGCAGTCCAGCAGCCCCGTCCGGTTAAGGACACAAAGAAGACGACCACAGCGAAGCCCAAGGTGTCTAAGCCCTTTCCTGCCAAGAGCAGAAGGGGCAAGAAGTCCTCCAGGGGAGGCAAAAACCCTAGAGGTACCAGCCGAGGCCGGAAGCGCTAGGGTTGGCAATCCCCCTGCATGTCCACCAGTGGGGGGATGCCTACAGAGTTGCGCGACAAGATGGCAGCAACTCGGGGCGGATGCCTGGACGATCTCCGTGATCACTCTAGGTTATCGCATCCCGTTCACAGCCTCTCTACCTCCCCTGACAGCGAATCCAGTGTCGTTGAGCTCTTTTGCCATGGGATCGGCAAAAGGGCAGGCCCTCCGGGCCGAAGTCCAGACCATGTTGGAGAAGGATGCTCTCCAGGAGGTTGTAGACGGGTCCCCAGGCTTCTACAGTCGACTCTTTCTTGTGAGAAAGGCGTCTGGGGGCTGGAGACCAGTCTTCGACCTCTCGACCCTGAACGGTTGGTCAAGCAGACCCCGTTCAGCATGGAGATGGCAGACACGGTCAGACTTGCGGTGAGACCACTAGACTTCATGTGTACACTGGACCTGAAGGACGCATACTTCCAGATCCCAATCCATCCGTCTTCAAGGAAGTACCTGAGATTTTGCCTAGACAACAAGATCTACCAGTTCAAGGTGCTGTGTTTCAGTCTCTCCACAGCTCCTCAGGTGTTCACCAGAGTATTCATCATCATCTCTTCGTCTTCGTGGGCCCACAGGATCGGCATCCGTCTCCTTCGTTATCTGGACGACTGGCTGATCCTAGCGGACTCGGAGGCAACCCTTCTTCGCCACTGAGATAGACTCCTCGAAGTTTGCCAGGATCTTGGGATCGTGGTAAATCTCGAGAAGTCCTCCCTGCAGCCCTCTCAGAAACTGGTATATCTAGGCATGGTCATAGACACCAATCTCCACAAAGCCTTCCCATCAGACAAAAGGATAGCAAGGCTGAGGAAGGTTGCGAGACCTTTCCTCAATCGAGAAGAACTCCCAGCCCAATTGTGGCTTCGTCTTCTCGGCCACCTCTCCTCCCTGACCCGTCTCGTTCCCAACAGTCGCCTCAGGATGAGATGACTCCAGTGGCGACTCAAGTCTCGGTGGAGTCAAGGACACGACTCCCCGGACACCTTGAGCCCTATGGGACCTGCGGAACGGGTGGACCTCAGTTGGTGGGTGGCAGACGAGAATCTACGAAAGGGAGTGGATCTTCTCGTCCCTTCCTCAGATTTGATGCTGTTCTCGGACGCATCAAACAAAGGGTGGGGGGCCCACATTCTGAGCCACAGGACCTCAGGCCTGTGGTCAGAATCAGAAAAGTACCTTCATATAAACCTGCTAGAAATGAAGGCCGTGTTCCTGGCACTTAAGAAGTTCCACCAAGTCCTGGCGGGCCACTCTGTGGTGGTGATGAGCGACAACACCACAGTGGTGGCTTATATCAACAAGCAGGGAGGTACCTTTTCGGAACAGCTATCCCATCTTGCAGTAGAGATCCTGAGATGGTCCGAAGTCCACTCGATTTCACTAGCGGCTAGCTACATTCCGGGCAAAAGGTATGTGCTCGCCGACAGTCTGAGCAGAGCGACGCAGATAGTGAGTACCGAGTGGTCTCTGGATCCTCAGATAGCCAACAAAGTCCTGACTTTGTGGGGTTCCCCGATGGTGAATCTGTTCGCTACGGCGCTGAACACCAAGATCCCGCTGTACTGCTCCCCAGTCCCGGACCCCAAGGCTCTCTGGCAGGATGCCTTCCAACAACGGTGGGACAACGTCGATGTGTACGCCTTTCCCCCGTTCTGTCTGATGAGGAGGGTACTCAACAAGACCAGAACATCGGTCAATCTCTCAATGACCTTGATAGCTCCGCTATGGCATCATGCAGAGTGGTTCCCGGACCTTCTGCAACTCCTCACGGAGATTCCGAGGGAGCTCCCTCCACGTCGCAAGCTACTCAAACAACCACACTCCAACATCTACCACAAAGCCGTAGCTTTGCTTCGACTTCACGCCTGGAGACTATCCAGCATCTCCTCACAGAGAGAGGATTTTCGCAACAAGTTGCGAACAGGATGTCTGGCCACCTGCGCAAGTCATCCGCAGGAGTCTACCAGGCGAAGTGGCGAGTTTTCTGTGGTTGGTGCCGTGGAAGGGGTATCTCTCCCCTCGATGCCACTTTACCAGCAATAGCGGAGTTCCTCGTTTATCTGCGGGAGGAAATGCGCCTTTCAGTCTCGGCAGTGAAAGGCTATCGCTCAGCCTTAAGTCTTGCCTTCAGGCTTAAAGGAATGGACATTTCCTCCTCGCTGGAACTTTCTCTCCTCATACGGAGTTACGAACTTACCTGCCCTCAGTCGGAAGTGAGTCCTCCTCCTTGGAACGTGGTTCGAGTTCTCAGGTCTCTTAAGAGACCTCCCTACGAACCATTACGCCAGGCTTCTGATTGCCACCTTACCTGGAAGACGGTGTTCCTGCTAGCTTTGGCCTCGGCCAAGCGAGTCAGTGAGCTTCATGGTCTCTCGTACGACGTCGCCCATTCAAGGGGAAGGTAACGTTCAGCTTCGTCCCTGAGTTTGTTGCCAGGACTCAGAACCCGGGAGTGCCGGACCCAAGGTCCAACTCCTTCCGGGTTTCGAGTCTCCGTTCTGTAACAGATGACCCAGACCATCTCCTACAGTGCCCAGTCAGGAGTCTGAGGTTGTATCTTAAAAGAACAGCTGCTGTTCGCCCCCAGGTGCGAGCTTTGTTCGTGAGCACCGGGGAGACGAAGAGGAGGGTCACCAGGAATACCATCTCGGCTTGGATTCGCAAGGTAATACATCTGGCCTTGAATCCTGACCCTCCTCCGTCACGTCGCCCTAGAGCGCATGACGTCGGGCGTGGCTACGTTCCTGGCCTTCAAGAAGAACTTTTCAGTGACGCAGGTCCTGCAAGCTGGGGTTTGGAAGCGTCAGACCACCTTCACGGCCCACTACCTGCACGACGTGACACACAGGAGGCTCGATACGTTCTCTATCGGCCCTGTGGTGGCTGCACAACAGCTGGTCTAACCTCAGGCTCCTTATTGGACAAGTAGCAGAAGGTTAAGGGCATTGTTACCTGGTTTTAGTCTGTGTGAATGAAAAGATCTGTCTGGCCCTTATTCTTTCTTTCATCCTCTCCTCCCTTGGAGAAAGCAGCATCCTGGGTCCTTTGCACAGCTGACCTCGAACCTCTGCAGGTAAGCCATGCTTCCTTGTGTTCCTAGTATTAAGATGTAATACTGTCATGTCCCCATACCCTTACGAGGTGGTATTGGGAGAGCCCTAGCCTAGATTTCCATCTGAAGAACTCCAGGTCAACTTCCTAGGACGAGTCACTGCTCACCTTCACACACAGCTTACGTAGGCCGCAGCAGTCTCACAACTGCCAGCGAGGAGCAGGGACCCCTTCACCCTGTGAGTTCGTACAAACTTGGGTTCGGGGTCCCCGGGCAAGCCAAAGCCAGTATGGCAGGGTACTTACCACCCTTCCTAAGGGTTAAGTCACCCCATGTAAATAGCGTGGTTTGTATTTCAGTTACGGAACAAATGACAAATTCGTAGATAATTTGTATTTTTCCTCACTATGCAAACCTTAGCTATTTACACATATGTGCCCGCCAGCCCTGTCCCCCAAGATAAGTCCTACCTCTGAGTAAAGTGAGCCTTTCACTGGTGTGTGTGAGGGGGGGGGGGGGGGTTAGCTAGCTACCCCTCCCTACCCCCCGCTAACTAGCGGCGGGGTAGGAAACCCTCATTAAAAATTTTATGGCTCGTCATTCAGCTACGCCGAAGTAATTACCCCATGTAAATAGCTGAGGTTTGTATAGTTAGGAAAAATACAAATTATCTACGAATTTGTCATATTTTTCCTAATTTTTTCTTATAATAATAGAAAATGATAATACTATGACAAATTTAAAAGTAATTTTCATTTTTCCTAGCGATGCAAACCTGTAGGTATTCATGGGGGTATTACTTTCGGCGAAGCTGAAAGATGACCCATTAGATTTCTGCAGGGGGTAACCACCCTTACTGATAGTAAGCAGTTAGGGGGTTTAGTAGCTACCCCTGTAACTCACTTTGCTTGGAAGTAGGACTTCAAGGGTGACTGGGTTGGTGGACAAGTCTGTATAAATAGCTACAGGTTTGTGTCGTTAAGAAAAGTACAAATTACTTCCAAATTTGTCATTTGTTCTGTAACTGAAATACAAACCAATGCTATTTATCCATAAAAGTGGGAAAAGATGCAGACAAAGTAGAAGAAGTATTGAAAATGTACTCTGTCTTGCACGCTGAGACTAATGAGAAAAAATTGGAAGGTGGCGAGTTGTATTCTGTATTTGAAAAATAATCATAGTCTAAGAACTTATTCTCCATTTTTTTATTGAGTAGATTCCTTATGCTAAGTGATTACTTGCCCATAGTGTACTGCCTAGTAAAACTTCACATGTGATTTTTAAATGTAATGGAGTGATGTTTATAAATTTCAGATATCAGTAGCTGAACGTTTAGAATGGAGTGTTGGAAATCGCCATCATTTGGAAGCTCGACTTTCGCAACTTGCTCGTTTAGTTCCTACATTACAGCTAGTCCAGGCTGATGCAAGACAACTAGAAAACACAATTTCTTTCACTCATCAACTTGCAAATAATGTTTCTGCTAAAGTGAGACAGTTAGATCTTGCAAAGGTAAATTATTATTTTTTTTTTTACAAATTTCTGTTAGGGCAGTTGTAAAATATTTTTGGTAAAGTATGTGATAATTATGTCAGTATTTAGCAGCACTGTGCATTTATATATTATTCTGAAGTTACAGTATCTTGAGTCAATGTATATTTGTTTCAACACTGCAAACCTTACACTATTTATTAGGGATTATCTTTTGGCAAAGATGGAAGACTAGCCATTAAGACTTTAAGAGAGGTGGCAACTACCCACCACTAGGTAGCAGGCGGTTAGTGAGGGATAGTGGGGGTTGCCAGCTACACCTCTCACTCACACACTAGGGAATCCGAGCCACTTTTTGTTTTGGCTTTGAGGAGAATGGATGTGTCCACTCACTGCTCTCAAAAGACTTTGGCCATTGATATTTCAGATTCTTTTTATTTTCAGGTGTGTGTGTTCCTTCTTCTGTGTCGTCATGTGGACTTGTCCCTGGCCTGAAGGCCGCTCTTTTGGTACCTTCATGTCCTCTGTCGAGACCGACCCCCATTCGTTGTGTCTGACCTGCAGGGGACGCCGCTGTGACCAGAATAACACCTGTGAGGAGTGTAGGGAGTGGTCTGCTTCTTAGTGGGAGAGATTTGGGCGTCAGCGTAAGAAGAAATCCAGGAGGGATTCTTCACTTTCTGGGTCTTCCTCAAGGGTGAAGAAACCTGCACGCTCGGGGCAGGAGCGTAGATCAGCTAACTCCAGGGCAACCTCGTGGATCCTGGGACGTTGCTGTTCCCCCTCCCTCCCAAGGGCGAGTCCTTCTCATTCTCTTGATTTGTTGCAGGTTTGGCCTTCGATGGGTGTGGTAGGGCCCCCTTCCAAGGACGTGCTAGTAGAACTTCTCCAACGCGGTTCAGAGGGGTCTTTCTCCTGTGTCCTCCAAAGTGGAAGTCCTTTCCCCAGTGTGTGCTGTTATTGACGTTTTTGCCGTCTGCAAGGCTCACCTCTCGCCTGCTCCTGCTAGTCCTACGCGCCGATGAGACCAGCTCATCTGCTCGCCTCCCCAACGCTGACCTTCTGCTGATGAGGGAACATCACGCCACCCTCGGATCTCTTCGTCCTTCAGGGACCGTAGTCCTCTACGTGCGCCCAGATGTTCGTCCTCGCCCTCTGTCAGACAGCGCTCTATTTCCCGAGACCAATGATCATGTCTCCATTCATTCTCCTGCTCGTGATTGTCACTGCATATTGTCGTTCGCCTGCTCACGATCGTCACTCACCTGCCAGATGCTCAACCTTTGCCTGCTGTTCTCCTATTGGCGATCACTCGTCACCTCGGGATTGCTGTTCTCCAGTTTTCTTCTTCCCAGCTTACCGTTGGCCATTTTGTCCTCCACCTAGATGATCTCCAGTCAGATAACACTCACCAGCCCAGCGCACCACACCCCCTAGATGCTGAAGCCTTGACGAGGATGGGGGTCTTAGGGATTAGCAGCTGGGCTCGAATGAACGTTGGAAACTGCTTTCCCACTGGACGTTGGTGCCCAATTGTTGATCCAAATAAATTAGGCAGCACTTTCTCTCCTATCTTTTGATTACTTCTTTTATTCTCCCATCTCTTCCTCTTAGGCATGAACTTGTTGACGACTTTGGCTTGTATGACTTTGGTTTTGACAGCTTCTTTGGTTTTGGCACAGGATGGGATAGATGGCATATCATCTCAACCTGTACAAATTTAGACGCCATCATCCTCTGGCAGACCTCATTGGGTGCAGACCAAGTCTGTTAAGAGTCGGGCTCCAGTGATCCAGTTTTAAGTCTCCCATATTTACAGGTAATGGGTGACGCCAGGCATTGGAGTCGTCAGTGGAAGGGGGTAACTACTCCCACTGACCAGTGTATGCCCACCTAAAGAGAGGCAGCCCCTCTCTAATAGAGGACTGGTCCCCGCTGAAGCCTCATCTCATGTTGGGCCACATGGGATAGGAGGACTGACATCCTCCGATAAGAGGTGGATAACCTCAGCTTGCTTCTTCTTTAAAAACTAACCCCCTGTTGACCTGGACTCTAAAGGACCATTCAACTAATATTCAAAAACAAAGTAATTTGGGTGACATGGAGAATTTGCGAATCCTTCATGTCACTCAGATTCCCGTACAAACTAATTACGATGTGCTGTATAAATCATTTCAATGTTACGGTCATATCAAATAAATTAGAATGAGGCTTGAAAGTGACAAATGGGATTCATGGATATCATTTGATAACCATGATGAAGCATTCAATGCAATCAGTAATATTATGAATATTAAAATCAATAATTTGAACGTAAAGGTGCTCTTTGCGATGGGGTACCTAAGGATCTAGATATATACAAACCTGCAGATTGGATTGACAAAGGTATAGAGGTAGTTGTACCCTCCCAGAGAAAGCCAAAACCACCAAAGTGGCTCATTGCATAGTCAAAAGAGAGTACAGGAAATTCTTTTAAGATTTGTAAATTTCTTCAAAAGAAAGTAGGTACCATCGCACCAGGAGATATATCTCGGTTTGGAAAGAACAGTTTCCTCATAAGTGCCAAATCAGAAACACAATCTGTTATACTTTGCAATTTGAATACAGAGAATGATGACATAAAGCTGGATGTGAAACCCCATCTAAACTTCAGTTATGGAAGGGGAGTAGTCTTTAATAGAGACTTTTATAAGTTTACAGAAGAGGAGATATTGGCAATGTGTCCTTTAACCCTGGATAGGTACGGTCCTCGGACACCCCTTTAAGGGTATACTCGGACGCGAACGACCCCGACGCCAAAAAAAATTCTTTAAAAATCAGTTTTTGCAGTAACCTCCTTTTTTCTTTTGCCAAAAAAAACTTCAATGAATGCTTAAAACAACTGTAAAGATAAATACTACTCATCTGCAGAAAAACTATTTATTATAAATATTTTAAAAAATTAAGTAGAAAAAAAAAAAGACCTGACATAAAAATTCATAAAAAAAAAGTTTATACATATATACACAAATCCTTTTAGGAATTGATTCTTGAATGTTTAGGACACATCTTGATGTATTTTGGATGAAGTCAGACCCATGGAGGTGAAGATCTGAAAAGAGAAAAAAAGGGTAACTTTTTTTGGCCAAAAAAAATTGTCCAAATTTCATGAATTTTTTTGGGTACCCAAATGAAATAGGAAGTGGCTAATTTTTTTAGGGAATAAACATATGTTATCCTAAAATAGAAATATGTAAAAAAATCTTCATTATTTTGTAAATTACATTTATATCAGGGGCCTTATCTAAAGGTAATTTTTTGAGTACTTGGAAATTTCGTAAAAAAATACATATATTTAATATATAATATGATATTTATGCAGGTAAAAATATACTAAAATATCACAAATTCTATAGGGAACAAGAATATATATAGATAGGGCAGCTTACGCTTCGGATATGTCCACAAAATGGCCGCCAACCACACTGACTCAGACTCCCTAATCTGCCACTTGAAATGTAGGAAGGGTATGTCAATTTCAAGGTGTTATTTACTAATCTAATTATTATTGGATATGCATAAAAATTGTATGGTGGGTTGCTGGATAATTGTCGATTATTTTACGAATATAAAATTAAAATTCTGACCCAAAAATTTTTTTTTGAAGGGAAATAAAATCGAAAAAAAAAATGTAAAACAATATTTTAGCTAAAAAAATTTGATGATATTCAATCAAAAAAAAGTAAACAAAATTTTCCGACAAATAAACATCTAGAGGAATCATTACTCTGTGATAGTTCCTTAGTACGTAGTAATTTTGAAAGAATTGGGAAAAAACGAAAAAATGGCAATCACCGGAAAATCGAACACATACCTATATATACGCCATATCTGGCTAAAAAAAAGATAGGCATGGGTAGCCAGATCATCTAGAAACACTTTCCAACACTATAAAAATATAAGTTTTGCGACACTACTTGCCAATTCCTTACGGTAACATGACTAAGCAAAAAAATGCAAAACAAATAAAAAGGGGCACTCGTGGAAAAATGGCCATTCTAATATACGGCATTTCAGAAAAAAAAAAATTTCAGCCACGTGCTAGGCAAACCATCAAGGCATATTTTCCGACAAATAAACATATAAATGAAATATTACTCTGTGATAGTTCCTTAGTACGTAGTAATTTTGAAAGAAATGGGAAAAAACGAAAAAATGGCAATCACAGGAAAATCGAACACATACTTATATATACGCCATATCTGGCTAAAAAAAAAATAGGCATGGGTAGCCAGATCATCTAGAAACACTTTCCAACACTATAAAAATATAAGTTTTGCGACACTACTTGCCAATTCCTTACGGTAACATGACTAAGCAAAAAAATGCAAAACAAATAAAAAGGGGCACTCGCGGAAAAATGCCCAACATTCTAATATACGGCATCTCAGATAAAAAAAAAAGACATGCACGTGTTAGCCCAACCATCAAGGCACACTTTCTAACACATAAACATGAAAAAAAAATCAATAATATACGGCAATTCCTTACTACGTAGTAAATTTTTACAAATATTGAAAAAAAAAAACAGAAATTGGCAACCGCAGTTAAATACCCAATATACCAATAACTACGTCGTATCTGACAAAAACAAAATCACGCATGGGTAGCCAGATCATCTAGACACACTTTCCAACATTAAAAAAGCAAAAGTTTTACGACACTATTTCGCAATATCTTACGGAAAAATGACTTGGCAATAAAATTAAAAAAAATTAAAAAGGGACACTCGCGGTAAAATGCCCGACATTCTAATATACGACATCTCAGATAAAAAAAAAGACATGCACGTGTTAGCCCAACCATCAAGGCACACTTTCTAACACATAAACATGAAAAAAAAATGAATAATATACGGCAATTCCTTACTACGTAGTAATTTTTACAAATATTGAAAAAAAAACAGAAATTGGTAACCGCAGTTAAATACCCAATATACCAATAACTACGTCGTATCTGACAAAACCAAAGTCATGCATGGGTAGCCAGATCATCTAGACACACTTTCCAACACTAAACAAGCAAAAGTTTTACGACACTATTTGGCAATATCTTACGGAAAAATGACTTGGCAAAAAAATGAAAAAAAATGAAAAAGGGGCACTCGCGGTAAAATGGTCCTCGTGGTGATGAACGACATTTTAACTAAAAAAAAAAACATGCACATGGTAGCCAAACAATCCACCAAGACTTTCCACAACTGATAACCTATACAAGTTGCACCATTCTACGACAATTTCATAATACGTAATAACTTTGATAATTATGCAAACTACCTCAGAAGGGTAAACTCGGACGCGAACGACCCCGACGCGTCTCAGAAATCGGGGAAGGAGTACAGCTACAGCAATGCACATCTGGACACTACTAGAGCGTGTAGGGGAGACACCTCCTGCAGGTCGATCACCCACAAATTCAGTCACAGGGGTGAGTCACGTGAGAAAAACCTGTTTTTTTTTGACGCTCGGGGTCGCAAACGACCCACCGTACCTATCCAGGGTTAACTGTGTGGAAAGTACATAAAGTCCCTGGAACGTCAATGATTATCCTGACTTTTCAGGATGCTGATGTGCCTTTCCACATTTACATAGAAAATGAACGGATTAAAGTTCGAACTTTTAAGCAGAAGCTGCTGCAATGTTTTAATTGCTCTAGATTTGGGCATCCATCTAAAGTTTGCAAGAATGATAAAATGTGTAGTACTTGCTCCAATGTTTACCATGGAGAATGTACACTAGAGGCCAATTATATAAACTGCAATTTGAATCATAAATCTACTGATAGGAGCTGCCAGCAATATAAGTTGGAAGAGGCTGCTCTCAATAAATCCAGTATCGAATACTTAAGTGTGGGGCATGCCAAGAGACATATTGAGTAAATCAGCAAGTTATGCAAAGGTATTGAAATCAGGAGGAAAAATGAGGCAGGAGACATCCAACCCACCTGTTACTGCCTGTATTCCCCAGAAAAGAAATTCGCCATCTTCTGATAAAATTCTAGAGGATAGGATAAAAATATCACCTAAGGCTTTGCTCACCTCTATTAAACCTTTGTACCCCACTAAAAAGGATAATACTAACCTCTCTCAGGCTATATCTTTGCCTGATTTGATGGAGGTTCCACATAAAACAGAGTTATCAGGTTCACCTGTAGTGGGGAAAACACCAAAACCTAATAAATCACCACCTGTCAATAGGAAAAGAGAGAGACCTCCATCTCTCTCACCCCCATTCATTAAAAATACCAAAGTTATGACATCAAATAGATATGATGTTCTGCCTGTTGATATTTCAGATCAACAGGAAAACTTCTTGAATCAATCAAAAATTCAAGGTGAGGTCCACCATCCCCCACAAGAATTAGGTAAAAAGAACACTGAAAAGGCTAATGTAAAACCTAACTTATCAAGACCCACACTTAAGAAGCCTACAGAAAATATTGTCAAATCAAAAATGGTCAATGGGAAGACCTCATCAAAGATGTCTTCCAGAAAATAATACATAATTTTCTCCTCCATTTTGCAATGGAATTGTCAGGGTTTAAGTGCCAAATATGAACTTAAGCTCTTAATTTACGAGCATTCCCCCATAAATGTATGTCTACAAGAGAGCAAGCTTGATGCTAATACTCCTTGTCCTCACAAATGTTAGCTATAGGACACCATATGATCATCGAGTAGGGAGCCATGACGGAAGCCTCTTATACGTTTGCCGAGATGTTCCACAAATACCTTATCTATTCGTACACCTCTGCAGGCAGTGGTCGTACAGATTAATAAAGGAGAAAATATACAATCTGCTCTCTGTAATTGCCTCCAAATGATAACATATCGTATGATAATTTAGTAGAGGTGATTCAACAGCTCCCTCAACCTTTTCTTTTACTTGGACATTTGAATGGTAGACATCCTTTGTGGGGGGATGTTTTAGCAAACACCTGGTGCAATATTATATCATCAATTGTGGAAAACGAGGATTTTGGACTCCTTAATACAGGAGAGTCCACACACTTCCTTGTTCAGACAGGTACCTTGTCATGTACTGACCTTTCAAATTGCAAGCTCTAACTGCCTTCTTGATTTCGATTAGAGGACATTAGATGATTGGCATACTAGTGATCATGCACCAATCATTATAAACACCAACAATTGTCCACCTTTACAAAGATCGCCACGATGGAATCTTGACAAGATGGACTGGGTTAAATTTTGTGAGCTAAGTGAAATTGAGGGGAGTGCAGAACAGTTTGAAAGTATTGATGATGCCATAGACCTACTGAATGGTACTCTTCATGCAGCAGGAGTCAATTCGATTCCCAAAACCACAGGATTATTTAAACGACGACCAGTCCCATGGTGGTCTTCAGAATTAACTGTCTTGCACTGAGCCACCAGAAAATCTCTGATTAAATTGCATAGACGCTGTACTGAGGAAAATTTGATAACATACAAAAAGTGTAGGGCACAGTTCCGTAGTGCCATAAAAGAAGCTAGGCGCCAATCTTAGGTATCTTTAGTTTTGTCAGTCAACAGTAGAAACACCACCATCTTCTGTATGGAGGGGAAGAAAAAAGATTGCTGGCAAATTCACCCCAAACCCACCGCCAGTGTTAAAGGTGAACGATGAGTATGCGACTGAAGCAAATGAGGTTAGCAATGCTCTGGCTGATCAGTTTTCAAATGTATCATGCAAGTGTGAAGGAGCTCCTGGTCACCATTATAGGAGCATTGGAGAAAAGAAAATTTTAAACTTTGCAACAAGAAGTGAAGAGTCGTAGAATTTTCCTTTTACTGAAAGAGAATTTGATTCCGCACTTGCAAAGTGTAACGATACAGGCCCTGGACCCGATGGAATTCCTTATGCAATGATTAAACGTACATTTTAAACACAAGACTTACCTGGTGGTTATATACAGTATATAGCTTTCGTCACTGACGTCACGGCGAAAAATTCAAAACTCGCGCCAATCGCCGATTGGATAGCCAGGTGTGCTACATGCACGTCTCCAGCAAGGTACCTAGAAACCATTCCATCAGTATCCATATCTTCCCGGCCGGCGCTAGTGGTAACATTGGTTGGATATTCTCCTCGCATTTTTACTGATTATTGCTGTCCCTTTGGTAAAGTACAATAATTCTGGATTTTCGTTTGGATACTCTAGTTATATGTTTGGATATTGATATTTTGACCCTTGCTTGTATTTGATCTCTCTTACAGAGTTCAAAATGGCCACCCCCTCTGGTAGTTTTAGGGTGTGTGCTAGTGGGTGTAAGACCCGATTATCAAAGGCCTCTATTGATCCTCATTCACTCTGTATTAAATGTAGAGGTAAATTTTGTAAACTTGATGATAGGTGTGACGAATGCCTTATTTTGTCTGATCACGAGTGACTGGATTTCGATCGCTATATGCGAAAGTTAGCAAGAGATAGGGTAAGACGTAGTTCTTCTCAGTCTTCTACAGATTTTTCCTCTTCCCATGTCACTGTTCCTATTCCTTTCCCTGTAGTGGTAGTTCCAGATCCCACTACGAGTACCACTGATGAACCAACACTTAAAGATATGATGTTGGCTATCCAGGCGTTGGGTTCGAAGGTAGAGTCTATCGCTGCGGATAGAACGCAGTTAATGGCTGATGTTAAACAGCTGAAAAGTGAAAGTGCTAGAGGTGCAGTGAATGTTATTAGGGCTGTGGAGGGTGCGCCTGCTCGGGCTTGTCGTTCTCCTAGTCCTAGACCTCTTCCAAGCTCCCCAACCCCTGGGAGAAGGAATGTCGAAAGACGAAAGGAAACGAGAGGCTTTAACTCCCGAGCAGACGTTCCCTCAAGCGTTCCTGTTAACGTTTCTCAGGACGTTCGCCCTTACCATGGTAAAGGTGAGGTTAAAGTGTTTGGCTCATCATCAAATGATGATATTCCTAAACGAGGTTGGCGTCAAACGTCCAGACCTCTTAAGAGGAAATTTGACCAGCGTCCTTCCAGGACATCACAAGCAGGCTGTAGTCATTGGAGCAGCCCTGAATGCTTTTCGTCCGAGGAAAGCTCGCCTTCTAAGCGTCCTGCTAGGACATTAGATTTTGTTGAGAGTCGTCCTGCTGTTGAGCGGTTATCTGAACCGGGCGTGACATCGATTCATGCTCCTCCGCCCCCTTCAAATTGGCTCTCGCCCACTGGTCGCTCTAAGTGGTCTTTGAGCGGTGGAGAGGACGAGCTTGCGATTGACATTACGCAAGCAGATTCTAATTTTAATATGTTGCAAGAAATGCAGCAGAAGGTTTCATCATTCATGAAAAGCTACCAGAATACGGAAGCCGCCTCTTTAAACACTAAACGGCGCAAGGCGACGAGTCGGCAAACGCTTGTTAATCGAGTTTCTAAACATGTTGAGCGTTCGGTGACGCTTAGCGGTGAACATGACGTTAAACGTACTACACGTGAGGTTGAACGTTCTGCCTTTCAGGAAGTCGAGCGTCCTCCTAATCGAGGTGCTGTTCATGCTCTTAGTAGTGATATTGATCATCCTACTAAGAGCGCTTTCGAGCATTCATCGAGGCGCGATGTCGAGCGTCCTCTTGAGCGTTCTTCTTTAGCTAAGCAGGACGTTGTGCTTTCTTCTGTTCGTAAAGCCGAGCGTCCTCCAGGACGTGACGTCGAACGTGATGTCGCGCGTCCTCCCATCGAGCGTTTATCAGAACGCGAGTGTCCTCCCATCGAGCGTTTATCAGAACGCGAGCGTCCTCCGGGGCGTGACGTCGAGCGTTCTTCCATTGAGCGTCCTCCGGGGCGCGAACGTCCTCTGGGACGTAACGTCGAGCGTCCTCCTGTACGCGATGTAGAACAGCAAACATCCAGACAGGCTGTTGAACGAAACACTATACTTCTTAGCTCTGATTGCGCGGATCGCGAGCATTCCGAGGAGCGTCAAGGGTCTTTGTCGTAGGAAGAAGCTGATGTTCCTCTTTCGCCTACCGAGCCCTTTGAGGAGTTATCTGAAGACGAAGTCTCTTAAGCCTTTTCGTCCTTCGGTAGACTTAAAGAAGCTCATGAAGATTTTTCATAGTGAGTTTCCAGTCTTTTGTTCCCGTGGCTCCACGATCGCCCCCATTGGAATTCACTCTAGGGAAGCCTAAGAAGAAGTCTCTGTTCACTAGAATGGTGCTCTTTCGTTAATCAAAAAGAGCACTTAAACTGATGGGAGACTGGATGCGATCCAAGAAGGAACAAGGGAAAGCGGCCTTCGCGTTCCCCCGTACTAGGTTGGCATCTAGGTCCAGTATATGGTACGATACGGGAGAAGTTCTCGGCTTGGTAGTTCCTGCCTCTGCCCAGGGAGACTTCTCAAGCCTGGTAGACTCTCCCCGTAGATCGGCCATGAGGAAGACCAAGGTTTCTGGTCTACCTCTGAATTAGACCATTTGCTCAAAGGTGTCTTTAGAGCCTTCGAGGTATTTAACTTCCTTGATTGGACTCTAGGGGCCTTGGGCAAGAAAGTTGCTACGCTCAAAGAAGGGGACTCTTCGAGCTTAATCCATGTCATGTCCTGCATGGATAAGGCATTGCGAGACGGGGCGAATGAGTTGGCAGCGATTTTTACAGCAGGCATCCTCAAGAAGAGAGCCCAGTTGTGTTCATTTCTGTCGCTAGGGGTTACTCCTTTTCAGAAATCTGAATTGTTGTATGCTCCGCTGTCGTCATCTCTGTTCCCACAAGATCTTATTAGGGAAATTTCTTCCTCGTTAACGCAGAAGGCCACTCAAAGACGGCAAGAAAAGTGGTGCCATCATCTTTCATTAGCCTCAAACCTAAAGAAGTTACTCCTTTTCCAAAGTTTTCCTAGCCCTTTCGAGGAAAGCCTTCCGTTAGAGGTAACTTTAAATCAGATGGAAGGGGAACTAAGAAAAGAGGAGCCAAGACAGGGCGAAGCAGAGTCTGACTGCTTTTGCCTTCAGGCCGTAGGAGCCAGACTACACACCTTGCAGGCATGGGAGAAGAGGGGTGCAGATCTTTGGTCAGTTCAACTTCTAAAGAAGGGCTACAGGATTTCTTTTATAAAGCAACCTCCTTTAAGGTTAACCCCAGTGGATCTCTCTCCCAGGTACAGGGAGGAATTAAAGAGGCGAGCATTACAGCTTCAAGTGTCTCTCTTGTTAGAGAAGGGGACTATAGAAAGAGTACAGGACTGGCAGTCACCAGGCTTTTACAACCACCTTTTCCTGGTTCCCAAGAACTCGGGGGGATGGCGTCCAGTTCTGGACGTAAGTGCTCTCAACGGCTTTATCCAGAAGACAAAGTTCTCGATGGAGACGTCGAAGTCAGTGCTTGCAGTGGTAAGGAAAGGCGACTGGATGGTCTCACTGGACTTCCAGGATGCTTATTTCCACATCCCGCTTCATCCAAGATTCAAGCACTTTCTGAGATTTGTATTCCAGGGAGAGGTCTTTCAGTTTCGAGCCCTGTGTTTCGGTCTCAACACTGCCCCACAAATCTTTACGAAGCTTATGGTCAATGTAGCAAGGATTCTCCACTCAAGAGGCATCAGAGCCTCCCTGTACCTAGACGATTGGCTTCTAAGAGCTTGCTCTCAAGATCGCTGCCTGAAGGATCTTCAGACAACATTGAAGTTGACAGAAGAATTGGGTCTTCTGGTCAACAAAGACAAATCTTCTCTGATACCATCACAAGAGATTCCTTATTTAGGAATGATGATTCAAAGTCAAGTTTTTCGGGCTTTTCCGTCTCCCTTAAGGACGGAGCAAGCCCTTCAGAAAATAAGTGCGTTCCTAGGAGAGCAGAGGTGTTCTGCGAGGAAGTGGATGAGTCTTGGGGACTCTCTCCTCGTTAGAACAGTTCATCTCTCTGAGAAGACTGAATCTTTGACCACTCCAATTTCACCTCAACTCTTACTGGAACAGGGAGAAAGATTTGGAGAAGGTGTGTATTCCTGTTACGGAGTCAATGAGACGTTGCCTCCAGTGGTGGAACAACCCGATCAAGTTTCGGGAAGGTTGCTCGTTAGAGCTGAAGAGCCCAGACCTTGTGTTGTGTTCCTCGGACTCGGGGTGGGGAGCAACACTGGGCAAACTGGAAGTGTCGGGGTTGTGGACGGAAATTCAGAAGTCTTTCCACATAAATCAAAAGGAGCTGCTAGCAGATCTTTTTGCCCTGAAGAACTTCGAAGGGTCAGTCCGGAACAAGGTAATACAAGTCAATGCCGACAACACCACAGCATTGGCCTACATTGCCAAACAAGGAGGAACGCACTCGATTTCCCTTTACGAGAGGGCAAGAGATCTGCTCATCTGGGCAAAGGAAAGGCAGGTGATTCTACTTACGAGGTTCATTCAAGGGAAAAAGAATGTTTTGGCAGACAGTCTCAGCAGGAAAGGACAAGTCCTATCCACAGAGTGGACTCTACACCTAGAAGTGTGCAAAAGTCTGTGGAAGCTTTGGGGTCGCCCTTACATAGACCGGTTCGCGACCTCAAAGACCAAGAGGCTAGAGACATATTGCTCCCCAGTGCCCGATCTCGAAGCAGTACACACGGACGCGTTCCTGCTAGATTGGTAAAATCTAGATGTGTACGCTTTGTCGCCTTTCAAGATCCTGTACAAAGTGTTACAAAAGTTTGTAACAAGCGATGGGACCAGAATGACCTTGATAGCCCCCTTCTGCCCCCTAAGAGAATGGTTCATAGAGATACTGGAATGGATGGTGAACACTCCCAGAAGCCTCCCTTTGTGAGTAGATTTACTCAAACAACCCCACTTGGTAAGACACCATCAAAGTCTCCAAAGTCTTCAACTAACTTCCTTCAGACTATCGAAAGACTCACAAGAGCTAGAGGCTTTTCGAAGGAGGCAGCTAGAGCGATTGCAAGAGCTAGAAGGTCTTCAACCATCAGAGTCTATCAATCCAAGTGGGAAGTTTTCAGGGAATGGTGCAGGGTCAACTCTGTTTCCTCTTCCAGTACCTCTGTAGCTCAAATTGCTGACTTCCTTTTATTCCTGAGAAGGAAACAAAGTATTTCTGCATCAACTATCGAGGGATACAGGAGTATGTTGGCAACTGTATTCAGGCACAGAAACCTGGACCTTTCAAATAATAAGGATCTACAAGAACTAATTAAATTCTTTGAGACAACAAAGCAACGGCACCAAGATTCACCAGCTTGGAATCTGGATGTTGTTTTAAAATTTCTGATGAGTGACAGGTTTGAACCCCTGCACTCTACATCTCTGAAGGACCTCACAATGAAAACCCTTTTCTTGGTTAGTCTGGCAACAGCCAAGAGGGTTAGTGAAGTCCATGCATTCAGTAGAAATGTGGGTTTTCAGGATAATAAAGCGATCTGCTCATTACAGTTGGGTTTTCTCGCTAAGAATGAGCGCCCTTCCCAACCTTGGCCAAAGGCCTTTCAGATTTAGCACCTGGTGGACATGGTTGGAAATGAGTTAGAGAGAGTTTTATGTCCAGTAAGAGCCCTCAAGTTTTACTTAGACAGAACGAAAAAGTTAAGAGGCAAGTCGGAAGCACTGTGGTGCTCGGTGAAGAAACCCTCCTTGCCAATGTCTAAGAATGCCCTGTCATACTTTATCAGACTTTTAATTAAAGAGGCTCATTCTCATTGCAGTGAGGCAGACTTTAGTCTTTTAAAGGTCAAGACTTATGAAGTAAGAGCTGTGGCAACATCGGTGGCATTCAAACAAAATGGTTCGTTGCAAAGCATTATGGACACAACCTTCTGGAGAAGCAAATCTGTGTTTGCTTCACACTATTTGAGAAAGGTCCAGACTCTATTTGAGGACCGATACACTCTGGGACCGTTTGTAGCAGCAGGTACAGTGGTGGGGGAAGAATCAACCACTACTTTCCCTTAATCCTAATACCTTTTCTCCTCTTGGAACTTTTATTTGGTGATTTTATGGTTGTCTTGTGGAGATTGTGACAGTCTTCCGCAATCATTGATTTGTCAGGTGGTCTATTTTGTTCCTTGAGAGCGCCTCGGAAATGGGTATTAGAGGAGGCTCTGTCACAGGGAGGTGTGATCACCGGTTTGCAGCTCCTAGGGATCTTCAGCCCCCTGAGAGGACCGCTGGATCTTGTAAAGAAAGCAGACATAATGGCAGAGTATCATTGAAGTCAGCTTCCTTATCAGGTACGAACCCTTAAATTTGTTTTATATTTAAACTCTTAAGCAGAATTCCAATTATATTGGCTGTCTCTAACCCTCCACCAAAGGTGTTAATCAGCTATATATATAACCACCAGGTAAGTCTTGTGTTTAAGAATGTTATTTTCATTATAAAATGGAAGATATGGATACTGATGGAATGGTTTCTAGGTACCTTGCTAGAGGCACGCATGTAGCACACCTGGCTATCCAATCGGCGATTGGCGCGAGTTTTGAATTTTCTGACGTGACGTCAGGGATGTAAGCTATATATATATAAAACCACCAGGTAAGTACAGTGATACCTCTACATACGATCTTAATTCGTTCCAGAAACTGCTTGGTATGTTAAACGATCGTATGTGAGCAATTATTCCCATAAGAATACACGGTAATTTGTTTAATTCGTTCCTCAGCCTAAAAACCCGTAATAACTCCTTAATAAATGGCTACACATAATTACACATAACATTAATACAATATAATAATACAGAAATATCTAAATAAAGAATAATGATAAAGAAATAATAAATAAAAAAGGGGTTTTTATGTAACACTTTACCTTAGCGACAGGCCAGCGCAGGTGTAGGGACTGCTACGCAGGAGGAGATGGAAGATCAGCGAGGAGGTAGGGACGGCGACTTTGTACGATAACTTATACTAACTTAAACTACGTGAACTTTAACTTAACTTAATTTTATATTTTTTTTACATTTTTTTTTTCTTTTCTTATTTTTAATTTTCATCACTTTCACTCGATTCGGTCTTCCTTTTCTTTGCTTCACTTTCTTTCTTTTCATCATCATCACTAGACCGTTTTAGTAGAGATTTTTTAAAGAAACTATCGAGTGGAAGTTGCTTGGTACGGCTTTTGGGAATGAGTTAAGCAAACATCATCGAACTGCGCAACAACACGGCAAACCTGAAGTTTCTGTGGGTGATGCTTGTCGATGAAATCAACCACGTGTTGATGATATGCCAACATCTGTTTTATTTCCGCTGTACCTAAGATTTGGCCTACCTCCTCGGTCTCCTCCGACTCACTCAACTGCGCTTGGAACTCATCATGCTGCATGGCTTGCAGCTCCTTGAGTTCCTCGTTGGTGAGCTCTTCATAATGCTCATCAACGAGTTCGGTGATGTCATCTTCATCCACCTCCAGACCCATGGACTTGCCAAGGGATACAATCTCTTTGACGTCTTCCTCGGCGGCAAGCACAGGTTCATTCTCGGGACCAAAACCTTCAAAATCTCTGGGAGCAACAGTATCAGGCCAAAGCTTCTTCCAAGCTGAATTCAGGGTCTGACGAGTTACTCCCTCCCAAGCCTGATCTATGATCTTTAAGCAGTGCACGATATTAAAGTGGCTCCTCCAAAATTCACACAAAGTTAAGTTGGTGCTTTGCGTGACATTAAAGCACTGCTTAAATAAGTGCTTGGTGTAGAGCTTCTTAAAATTAGAGATGACTTGCTGGTCCATGGGCTGGAGGATAGGGGTGGTATTTGGTGGAAGATACAACACTTTGATGAATTTGTATTCATTGATGATATCATCTTCGAGTCCGGGGGGGTGAGCGGGTGCATTGTCCAAACAAAGCAAGCACTTCAAAGGCAAATTCCTCTCCTGAAGGTACTTCTTGACAGCAGGGCCGAAAACTACATTTACCCATTCCACAAAGATATGCCTAGTAACCCAAGTCTTAGAATTAGAATGCCATAGAACATGTAGCAGGTCTTTATTAATTCTATGTGCTTTAAATGCCCTAGGGTTTTCGTAATGGTAAACTAATAAAGGCTTAATTTTGCAGTCCCTGGTGGCATTGGCACAAAGTGCAAGAGTCAACCGATCCTTCATTGGCTTATGTCCAGGCATTTTCTTCTCTTCGACGGTAATGTACGTTCGACTAGGCATCTTTTTCCAAAACAGACCGGTCTCATCACAGTTGAACACCTGCTGCTCTACGTAGCCTTCCTCCGCCACGATGCTTTCGAACTTTTTAACAAAGTCTTTAGCAGCCTTGGTGTCCGAACTTGAAGCTTTTCCATGCCGAATAACTGAATGAATCCCGGTCCGTTTCCTAAATTTCTCGAACCAACCTCAAGACGCCTTGAATTCCTCCGTCGTAGGATCGGCTGAACTCTCCCCCGCATCACCCCTAGAGCCCGCCGCCTTCAAGTCACTGTAGATAGCGCTGGCCTTCTCACAAATGATCGTTTCAGTGATCGTATCGCCAACAATCTCCTTGTCCTTGATCCATATTAACAAAAGGCGTTCCATCTCTTCAAGGGTAGGGCTACAACTTTTGGAAATAATCGTGATCCCCTTCGAAGGTTTCACTGCTTTAATGGCTGCCTTCTGTTTTATATGATCGTCGAGATCGTAGACATATTCCGGCCATATTGTTTAGCCAGATCGCTAACACGTACACCTCGCTCATGCTTTTCTATTATTTCTTGCTTTAGTTCTAATGAAAGCATTGACTTTTTCCTTTTCTCACCACTACTACTACTTCCTGAACCAAAAGTAAGCTTTTTAGGACCCATGATTACGAAACACAGAAAACAACACGTGAAAAAGGAAGATAAATAACACTTAATAACTGAGCGAATAAAGAACAACCACACGATGCGCACGAGATGAGAGGACTGATCAAGGTGACGCTCCATTGGCGTCCCTCCGATGTGCTGCCGTCTAGCGGCGTCAACAATAAACCACGGTTGACGCTTTCGAGAAAATTCCACGCGTACACGTATTGTTTACTTCGTATGTTGGAGCAACACTTCGGGTGTCGAGACAGAAATTTGGTCGAATTTTACTTCGGATGTTGGAAAATTCGTATGTTAGGACATTCATATGTAGAGCTTCCACTGTATTTTGGAAGAGAAAATATTATATATGTATATGCAATATTCACTAGTATAATTTTGCCTAACTAGCTAGAAAATTTCTTTATAGCTAAATACGGGGAACGTCGCACTACTAACTAAATAATTGCTTTTATGACGTGCGACACCAGTCTCAAAATGGCCGCCTCCGGAGATGGCAGTGCTCCACTTAACACATCTAAATTATGTTAATTTAACTGCGAGAAGGGAGCTGTAAATTATACACAGGAAAGATTAAATACTCAACTTTCAAGAGGGTGAAGATGCTGGAGATTGCATGATAATATTCCAGAAAACAGTAACAATACCGAGAGAAAAGTGGGAGAGCACTTACCTTAAATGCTACGTCCAAAGAATTAACGGGCCATAGTAGTACAGGGAGGGGGTCCACCGGGTACCTTGATAACGGCTCCCCTTCGTTCGCCACTCTTCCCCCCTCAAAGAGTTAAATCTATTCAGGGTGAAGATTGCTATGTGTCTTATCAAAAAATACGTCCCTTAATATTATGTGATATCCTTAAAGATATATTAAGGATACTCGCACCAGGAGTTAGAATTCTGGAGACCTATGGTTAATTCTCTGGGAGTATCACTGTAGCAAAATATCCCTTAGAAAGCTACCTTAAGGAACCTGCCATCAGGACGACATGGCTGAGCCCAAATATATATATATATATATATATATATATATATATATATATATATATATATATATATATATATATATATATATATATATATATACATACATACATACATACATACATACATGACCCGATTTAGGTCGTATTAAGGGGGGGTTCAACTTCACGTCTTGGGGAAACAAAGATAGAGGAATTTCGTTCTATGGTAACACACTTAATTATGAGAGAGGGACATGCACAAATGAGATTCGAATTGTTAATTTTCCACAGCTGCTATATTCTATTTAAGCTACAAGGGCGGCCCTTAATTATCATTACGTTACTTTACTAATAAAAAGTCCTCAGAGAAATGGTACTGGTTGGCACTCATTCTGGCACCCGTGACCTGGACGAACTAGGTCTACACACTCAAGCCTCCCAACTCTAACTCCTAAAAAACTATGGGCAGTTCAAACGCCCAGCTTGGCCTTTCTATGGCCTGATCGATGATTGGTTGTGCTGACCCGAAAGTCTTAGAAGAACCAATAGAGAGAGATTTTGGTGACGCTAACTTTTAACGAACATTTTCGAGTGCCTACAAGCCAAGCCGATAACGACATTCTCAAAGTGGCATCCCACGCCACATTATAACCGTCTTTCCTTAACAAAGAAGATATCTGTTGACATTCACTTATTCCACAAAGTAACAACCTGACTGTGCTTAGCTCATCACTCCCTTCCCAAATTTTTACGTCCCGTAAAATTCACACTTATCAGATTTTTTCCTCAAACATTTTTTTTTCTCTCTCTTTTTTTTTTCACTGAACACAATCTTCCTTTTTCCACTAGATGTTGCCTCTGAGTACCACTCTCTTCGGGAGCATGCAAACATTAAAATTAAATACCTAAACCAAATCAAAGGGCCTTTTTGGCGTGTTACAATTGCAAGTTACACAAAGATGAATATCACGCCCACAATAGATCATACAGAAACACAAAATCAGGTTTAAATACATCGTCATTGAAATTTGGAGTACAAAATCAGAAAAATAATAATGTTTCAAATGTAATAAAATTCAATAAGGACCAACAATCATCACATACACAAAATAAAGAAAATTATAAAAATCAAGAGAAATCAAAATGAATAACTTCCAATCCCAGCACTCTTTGATACATTTACCATTATAAGGAAACCATTTCTAACCATCCGTGACACTGCAATAAAGAGCAAACTCAAACAGTGAATAATAATAAAAAGAAAAACATACTTATCAATAACCGAGCAATATTAATTCTCCTGAAAAAAAAAACAAAAACATAAGTAATGATGTTCAATTTTCAACCCATGATTAATAATTACCTGTAATAACACTGAAACCCTCCACAGAGAAATGAAATTCTTTAAATACAGTATAACACAAACAATGGAAAACCATACATAAAACCATTGGTAATAGCAAAATTGGTACCAACACAAAATAATGAAATTTGAATTATTTCCAACATAACATAAATGCAACAGAAATTTCTCAGTATGATAAATGATATACTCGTGATATGCTTAGAACAAAACCAAAAAAAAAAACGAAACAAAATTTAATTCATCTTTTCACAAACATTCGGAACGAACATACGTAAAAGAAACCTGAGTATTATGACCTCAATCACCTCGTGGTAGACATTATCTCAAGACCCATGTACTCTCGCACTCTCTCGTGCTTGAAGTACGGCACTAACATTGACTTGTGCCTCTTCCTCACTTCCCTTTCCCCGGGTAACCCTGGATACGGGGTTTACCTACTCACTTAACTACCTGTCCCCTTGGGGAATGGACCTAGGACGTCCATATGCACTCCATTAAACTTAAAGGTACTACCGACCATGTTCTGGCCCTTGGTACCACATGCTTGTGGTTACTCATTGAGTTACATACATAACACATTGATAAACCTAATTCCTTAAAAATACTGACACTCTTGCCATCCTTAGGGGAACTTCCTATACCCACATGCCACGCATAAGGTCTTACATCAATTACACAGATGACTTTCCCTACCAAAGGGGAAAAAAGAACAACGCTAGATCCAATTCCATCTTCAATGAAGAACACACCCTTCCACCTGCGCAAAGAATCCGGGAAATTTGATCTCCTACCTCATTCATACACTCATTCACAGGGCTCAGTCACGGGGGCATTCATTCCCTCTCTCTTCCTCCGTAGTCGTCAAGCTCTTCCCGTTTTCTATGCGCTCCATCCACAGGTCTACTTGAACCTAATTTCTTTCGTTGTCGTTCCTTCTGCTTTGCGTCGAGTTATTACATCTGTTCTTCGTCGTAGAGTCACTGAGCCCGTGTGTGGGCTCTGGCCGTTGTAAGCACCGTGCGCTTCTACGTTTTGCGGGCATCCATAACGAGCGGTCCTTCAACCTCGTTATACACATGATTCCACTTCTATTCCAAGACGAGAATAACATTCCGACTTCCATGATCGGGAGCGGGGGTGAGGGGTGCTGCTCCGCCCCTCCTCCTCCTTATGCCCTCCCTGGGAAGACGAACTACCCTCGCTGGTAGCTGGGCATCCCCTACTGCTCACTGGGGGAGCATCTAGCTCCCCTCCCCCACACTCTGGGGCAACGATGGCAGGCTCACTCCTTGGCACTCCCGTCCCCAGTCCTTGCGGTCTGACGGACGGCCCGAGGGACCGTTGGTCTCCTTCCCGCGTTGGCTTCCCCTTCCTGCGTCGTCTTCCCCTCCCTCTCGTTGGTACAGGGGAAACATGATTTCTTCTGCCGACGCTGTCTTCTTTTTAAACAGCTTTCAGATGGTGGTTTGTGGCCTGACATCCATAACACTACCGCTGTTCATCGTAGGGGCATAGAGCCCGTAGGTGGCCATCTGTTAGTACCACCCCACAGTTCCAACAACCGCCAGTCGCCACATACTACCTCTCATGCCTCTACCTCTTTGAGGTTATCTTCTAAAAACACCCCATCCTGGGAAGGTTGTCGATGTCGTTTGGGTGTCGGGCTGCCTTGAAGGTTGTGTATCTGCTATCATGTGCGTTGAGAAACGTTCACCGAGTACCGGGCATACACGAGCTACACAGTCTTTTCACCCCTCTCTCTCTCCGTCACTGCCACTCGACGTCGAACTTCTCGTGTTAACCATTGTCACTAGTCTCTTTTGTTTCCACTTTTTCAAAAATCTCACGTCGGCTAAAATCACTTAGCACAGACGCTAATTTGTTAATCACCCCACACCACCTGACACCATTTAATATGACCCGATTTAGGTCGTATTAAGGGGGGGTTCAACTTCACGTCTTGGGGAAACAAAGATAGAGGAATTTCGTTCTATGGTAACACACTTAATTATGAGAGAGGGACATGCACAAATGAGATTCGAATTGTTAATTTTCCACAGCTGCTATATTCTATTTAAGCTACAAGGGCGGCCCTTAATTATCATTACGTTACTTTACTAATAAAAAGTCCTCAGAGAAATGGTACTGGTTGGCACTCATTCTGGCACCCGTGACCTGGACGAACTAGGTCTACACACTCAAGCCTCCCAACTCTAACTCCTAAAAAACTATGGGCAGTTCAAACGCCCAGCTTGGCCTTTCTATGGCCTGATCGATGATTGGTTGTGCTGACCCGAAAGTCTTAGAAGAACCAATAGAGAGAGATTTTGGTGACGCTAACTTTTAACGAACATTTTCGAGTGCCTACAAGCCAAGCCGATAACGACATTCTCAAAGTGGCATCCCACGCCACATTATAACCGTCTTTCCTTAACAAAGAAGATATCTGTTGACATTCACTTATTCCACAAAGTAACAACCTGACTGTGCTTAGCTCATACATACATACATACATATAATAAAATATATATTCCACTGAAGGACAAAGGCATCAGGCATGTCCTTCGTCATGTTTAGAGTTTGGCCATTATGACCACCATGTTGGCCACTGCAGATTGATGATGGTGGGAGACTTTTATCTGATCACTCACAGCAAACCAACCTTGTATGGGTGGCCCTGATCATGGCGATACACAAACCATTTCACCACATTAAGGTATCCCCCCCACACACACACACTCACATATATATATATATATATATATATATATATATATATATATATATATATATATATATATATATATATATATATATATATATATATATATATATATATATATATACACACACACACACACACACACACACATATTAAGGTAGTATACATGTTTATATATATATATATATATATATATATATATATATATATATATATACAGTATATATATATATGAATGTATATATGCATCCATAAATGATAATGTTTAGATGTATATTTATTCAGTATAACATAGAAGCTAGGTAAATCTCAAAGTGGTCTGCACATATTTTACAATAAACAGTGTGCATGACATTTATTTACATTGAATACCATGCTAGCCACCGCTCATCTGTACCGGGTAAGATGGCTGTGGTCTTCACGTATGCGCTACCATTGGCCGACATGGGTCTCACGGTATTTATTGTATGATATCTATGGGTAGCTCAGGCTGCTATATGTGCATTGCACAAAGTTTTCAGCGAGGTGTCAGGGTTTTTTCTTAGTTACAGGCCAAGCCTGCATGTGAAACCCCCGGGTCAATGACCATGCCAGTGGTTGGGCTTCCACCCTCCTAACGTGTGAGTAATTCCTAGTAAATAGCGTAAGGTTTGTAAAGTGTCAGAACAAATGACAAATTAAAAAAAAATTTGTATTTTTCCTAACAATACAAACCTGTAGGTATTTATACAAATTGTCCTGCCATCCCATGTCACCCATATTAAGTCTTGGCTGCAATCAGAAGTGGCTCAGATTCATTAGTGTTTGAGTGAGAGGGGTACCTGGCAATCCCCACTACCCCTCACTGCTCCCGCTAACTATTGGTTTGAGTAGATACCACCTTGCTTAAAGTCTTAATGGCTAGTTTCCAGATTTGCCAAAAGATAATCGCCAATAAATAGCTACAGGTTTGTACTATCAGGAAAAATATGAAAAATACAAATTACTTTCAAATTTGTCATATTATATTTTTGGTATTATGCAGAGCAGAGTTGTAGATACCCAGAAAAGGGTTGGGGACTTACTCGATCTAGAAGGATGCAGTGGTGGTGTAGCTACAGCTCTTGCACAGGAAGGTGAGTTATTTTTTTTATGTTCATTGGCAGATGTTTATCCTGGTGAAAATTAAGAGCAGTTTGTTGTCCTTTCATGTAATTTTTTTGGGAAATTGTAATGGCTTCAACTCTTATACAGTATTATTTAGTAATATGAATGTATTCATACAGTTTTTAGTAATTTTATGCTGTTTAATGTTTTATGTAATTCTATTCAGTATCTTTTTTACTTTATATTTGTTATTGTGCAGTCAGTCAATTTTGGTTTTTCAGCAGATATTTACTGCACTGAGGTATGCACTTACATGACATTCTACACTGCAAGAATTGCCTGTCCTCCCATTACATCAGAATGTCATTCCCTGTTTGACTGGTTAAGCATATGATTCTACTGTATTTAGCAGTGTTCTTCATTTTCTCTTGCTTTCCATATTCCCCATTGTATAAAGTTAATACAGAGACAGCCATTACCTTGAAAATAAAATATAAACATTCTTGTCCTCAATTAAAGTGCCACTATATTGTCAATCTAGGAAATAATGAGATGCACCTTTGTTTTACAGGGGAATTATTTAGAAAAAGTAATACTGGTCATCATATATTTTGGGTAGAAAAACATCTAGTACAATTTACATAAAGATTGTTTGAGCTATCATATCTTTGATAGTTACTACTTCCCTCCAAGCCTGAGAGAGCTTAACATAGATCTGTTAAATTCTGGACAGCATCCCAGAAAACCATCAACTCAAAATCATCGAAGCGTTGCACATAGGAACTAGAGGTGCACTCAGTAGAGCACAGGCCTCTGCCCCAGCAGCTTATTTTTTTTTTACCTTTAACCATAACATGTATTAATTGGCAAAGATTTTCATATACTCAAATATGAACCAAGTTTCAAGTCTCTGTGACAACAATGTCCAGACTTATGGCTGGTTACAGGAATTGGACATTTTGCTTGACCGTGACCTTGACCTTCCAAAATTTAATAATTTCCAGCTTTCTACATATCAGTTAATCCCTGCAAGTTTCATTACTCTATGATTAAAATTGTGGCCAGGATGCCGTTCACAAATAAACACAAACACACATACAGGGGCGAAAACATAACCTCCTTCCAGCTTCATTGGCGAAGGTAAAAGAAAAATAAGATAAAATGTCACTTAAACAACTTCTCCCAACATATTTACAAAACTGCATGGAGCTAAATCCTCGAGATAAAACAGCCACTAATGAGACTGAAGGCTTGAATTCATAGGACCAGTGCTGAACAGATCACCTTCCTTGGACAGACTATAGCAGTATGCCCCAAGTTCTCGAATATCATTAAGAAGATTCTAAAGTTGACAGCTATGCAATTTCCTTAGAGAAAACCTGATTTATAGCAACGAGTTACTGTCCAGTTAGCAGCAATAATTTTATGATACAAGAGTGTGATGTTACCCACCACATGCAAAAATAAACATCCTAATACTACTTTTTAATCCAGTATTCACTGAACCACAGTATTTGACATGCCGTGGTTTGTGAAAATTACTAAATATTTCACTCACAAGTCTTCTGTTTTTCCTGCAATTGTAAAAGTAAACGAACAACCTAAATGTATCCTTGCCTAACAAAAACAATATGGGGAATACATGGCATACGCAACAGAAAATTTATGATGAATATGGGGCAAGCAAAACTACAGTATGTCCCTCAAAATGTAATTTCAATAACAATATATGGGAAATCAGATGGAAAGTGTTCACAAAAAAATGAAAAGAATCATTTCACATTTAATCCCATGAAGGGATGAGCTGACAGAAATTTTCAAAGATGATTACAGTATTTTCCTTATCATTGCATAATATAGTTAAACAAGACAACCTGGTCACATAGTTAGCCTGTAGGACTTGCCCAAAGGATTCATAAGACTCTTCCTAGTAATGACACAGCTGAAGTGTAAATTCTACTTTTACGCAGGAATTTTTTTATTGTATTATTGTAGCAAGGGTCATTGAGGTTAATCAAGTTTTTTCATAATATATTGTATTTCAGACTATGAAACAGCTGCAGCTCATATTCATCGCTTCCTAGCTATGGATGAAACTCTACTTTTACATACCACAGATTCTGCAAGCAAAGGTATTTTCAAGCATCCATTTTTTTATCTATTACATTATTGTTTAATTGAGTGGCCTGTGCTATGATTTGACCAGTAGTGTATTACGGCTATACAGTATATAAGATACACTATTCCATGGTATCATAAAGAATTTTAATTTCAAAATGAAAACAGAATAAGATAAATTTGTAAAGCTAGAATGTATGATAGAAATATGTTGTCATTTGACAGGTAATCACTTTTTGGCAGATAAATCAAGCCTAAAGTTTCAATATAACTGCTGGCAGTGGTTACTAAGTATGTAGATCTTTTTTATAAAGTATGTTTTCATTATCAAGAAATTCTAGACCTTGTGGTATTTGTATAATGTTAGATATGTCTATTTGCTAAAAAAGGAGAGTTTGTTCTGGCACTATATACAATATAAACCGTTCTGGTCTTTACAGCAGATATATATTTCGACGCAGTTGAAACTCGCCGTAAGACTTTCAAGCTAAGTGTAACTACCAAATGCTAGTTAGGAGATGTTAGATCGGCCAACCCGCTCACTCCTGCACTAGTAACGGTACATCACTTTTTATTTTGTTCTTGGTAGAGAACAGACACACTGTTGCTCTCCCGCAAAACCTTATCTCGGTTTACAAATAAAGCAACTGCCCTAAAAACTTAAAAACTTTCTTTCTTTTCATTGTGTGTCCTTGGGGATTGACTATACCGGTATATCCTGGCATCGAAGGACGCTGTACAGCACCATCATATCAGCCTTAGAGACCGATCCTCAGGGTCTTTGTCCTGTGTGCAAGGATCACTCCTGTATGCAGACGTCTCCCTGTGATGTGTGTTAGGAGTGGTTGTCCTCCCAACGGCAGCAGTGCGGTAGGCAACAGAAAAAGAAAGCAAAGAGGGATTCTTGCCTTTTAAGTTCATTCTCAAAAGGTAAAGAAACCTCGCCATTTGAATCCATTGGTTCCTGCCCCCCAGTCTGACTCTGCTCAATTGGTCTCCCCTGGAGATCAATCGAGTATGAGTGGCAACCCTTTGATCTCCGGACAACCTTACAGTCTTGAAGTCTCCGTTGCTTCTCCTAGAGAAGCAGCGCCAACTTCAACTAATATAGTGCGCCAGCTCTGGCCTTCCTCGGAGCTTGCGGGTTTTCCCATACAAGAAATGTCTGCTTGAGGTCCTTCAGTTCAGGATACAGCAGGAGAGCCTAACTGCCTCTCCAGGGGTCAATTTTGATCTTCCCACTCAAGATTTTGCCAGCCTTGTACCAAAAGAGTCTCATGTTTCTGACCGTTCCAACCTCAACGTCTGCTTGTTCTGCTTCAGCGGACAAATGTGAGTAGATGCGGACGTGTACCCCTCGGGATCCCTTCGCGGTGAACCCAGTAACTAGCTTTGGCTATAGAGTTTTCCATTGACAACATATGATACCGACCTTCTGTCTGGACTTGCCCAGCACATCGAAGGGAAGCAGAGCATGCTGCCTGGAGGTCCGCCTCCAGGTATTGGGCAACCTTCCCGTTCGGGGGAGGGCCACCTTTGCCAGATGACATCCCCGCTTGCAGGAGAGGCTCCCGTCTCCAGCTATAATTGGGCAGCCCCCACTTGCGGGAGGGGCTCCCGTTTCCAGCTACAGTCGGGCAGCCTCCCCGCTTGCCGTCTCCAGCTATAGTCAGGCAGCCTCCCTGCTTGCGGGATGGCTCCTGTCTCCAGCTACAGTTGGGCAGCCTCCCCGCTTGCGGGAGGGGCTCCCTTCTCCAGCACCAAGTGCCGGACGACCTTCCTGTTTGCGGGAAAGAAGCCCTTCACCTGAGGGGTCTCCTCCCCGGGGTTACCACTAGTGGGTATTAGATTCTTCAATACCTTGCTCTAGCTCTTCGAAGCTTAGCTTTTTGGAGCTAGATGACTATGAGGTTAGCCGGCTGCTTGCGGCTCCCGCCCCTTGCTATCATGTTCGTAGGACACAGCAAAGCGCTCGTCGTTTTGTGAGGCCAAGTTTTTAGAAATTTTCTCCTAAGCTTTTGATCTCTTATTAGGGAGAACCTGCTGCTCTGCCTGTGCTCCATCGTACAGCAATGTATAACAATAGCCCAGTCTTCCTTGCCCTCTGGCAAGCGTACATCTGTGCTCATAGGGCAAAAGAAGGCTGCTCATCGATCTCCTTTGGAAGAAAGGACGAGCAGGAGTCATTCTCAAAATTGTGCGAGTCATTCTCCAAAGTGCTCTAGTTCAGAGAGACGCAGATCCTGGTCATGAGTGGTGTCGCACACCCAACCACATAGTCAAGATTGTTCACCTCGCGGTCTTTCACCTTGCGGTTGTTCTTGAGGTGTTCTCCCCACCCTTCCTCCCCACCTCAGCCGGTGTGATTGGAACCATCCAAACACTGGGAGACTGAACCATCAGGTAACTTGTTAGCCAAGGATGGACCTTGGTTTCAAGACCTTGGGAAAGCGCTTAAACAAGCGATGGGAATTTCCAATGATCCTCCAGCTGCAGCGGCGAAGGTTCATGTTATTCCCCTGGATTCTCCTAAGGGCTCTAGTGAAATTTCTGACCTAAGGCGATATAGTCTAGCTAGGGCGTCACTACCGCCTCCGCCTCCTGTCTCCCAGTGAGTCTCAAGGTATGAGGATTACTTTAAGACTAAGGATCCTAAGATCATGGATCCAAACTAGCAGAGGGCGGCAGTGACTGAGGTCACGGCCGCATTTGGTCACTTCAGTGGCAACTGAAGACCTTTTGGTCTCAGCACACAGACCCACCGGACACTCTAGTGCCGGTGGGAATTGAGCAAAAGAGGGACCCGAGCTGGTGGATGTTAGACACCAACCTGCTCAAGGGAATAGACCTCCTCTTTCCTCCCCCGGATTTGATGCTCTTTACGGATCCATCAAAAGAAGGGTGAGGGGCTCATCTGTTACACCTGACGGCATCCGGGCTTTGGTCCAAATCCGAAAGGCAGTGCCACATCAACCTCCTTGAAATGAAAGCCCCTTTTCTGGCTCTCAAGCATTTCCATCAGCTCCTTTCAGGACACCACTATGGTGGTAGCTCACATAAACAAACAAGTAGGTACCTTTAAAGAGCTCTTCTGCCAACTAGTTGTAGAAATCCTTAGATGGACGGAAGACAACTCAGTAACCTTAACAGCCCGTTTCATCCGTGGCAAAAAGAACGTGCTGGCATACAATCTGAACAGGATGACTCAGATAGTTGGTACCAAATGGTTTTTAAATCAACAGATAGCTAACATAGTCTTGACTTTGTGAGGTTTACCGATGATAGACCTGTTCGCGACGTCTCTCAACAGAAAACTTCCGGTGTACTGCTCTCCAGTATCAGACCCACAGGTATTCTGGCAGGACGCCTTTCAACATCCGTGGGACAACATGGACGTCTATGCAATCACCCCCTTCTGCCTAGTAAGGAGGCAACTGAACAAGATGAGGGCATCTCAATACCTGATGATGACCCTAATATAACCACTATGGCAGCATACAGGGTGGTTTCTACATCTGCTCACTGAGACACCGAGGGAACTGCCCCCACTTCTCGATCTACTCAGACAGCCATACGTGAAGATTTTCCACCGAGCAGTGATCGCTGCATCTTCACGCCTGTAGGTTATCCAGCAACTCTTCGAAAGGAGAGGCTTTTCAAAGCCAGTTGCTAGACACATGTCGGGTTACCTCCAGGACTCATCGACTGCAGTGTACCAGTCAAAGTGGCGAGTCTTTTGTGGTTGGTGTCGTGGGAGAGATATCCATCCTCTCAGTGCCTTTATCCTAACCATAGCAGAGTTTTTACGGTATCTCGGGGAGGGAAAACTCTATTCGGTTGCAGCGGTGAAAGGCTTTCGCTTAGCCTTAAGCCTGGTCTTTGAACTGAATGGAGTGAACATTTCCTCCTTGAAGGAATTGTCCCTCCTACTTCGAAACTTTGAGCGATCTTGCCCTCAGTTGGAAGTCAGGCCACCCCCGTGAAACGTTGTCAAAGTCCTACGTTCCCTGAAAGGAGCTCCTTACGAACTCCTGAGAAAAGTCTCTGACAAGGACTTGACTCTTAAGATGGTTTTCCTGTTAGCCCTGGCCTCTGCAAGTAGAGTCAGTGAGCTTCACGGCCTTTCCTACGACATCGCCCATTCAAGGGGATGGGGGCAGGTCACTCAGTTTCGTTCCGGAGTTTGTAACTAAGATTCAAAATCCAGCGGTAGCTGATCCTAGATTCGGCTCCTTCTAGATTGATTCTTTGGTCAGTAACAGACAATCCTAATCAGCTGTTACTATGCCCCATAAGTGCGCTGACGTATCTTAAGAGAATGAGAAGAGCCAAACCTCAGATCAATAGGCTCTTAGTGAGCACGAGTAGAACCAAGAGGAGAGTCACAAAGAAATCTATCCCCTCATAGATCAGGCGGGTGATTGAAAGTGCTATGGTTCAGGGTGTCACTCAACCAAATAGACTCCCCCGAACACATGATGTCAGAGGGGTCAGCAACTCTCTGGCATTTAAGAAAAACCTTTCAGTGCAGCAGGTACTGCTTGCAGGCAGGTGGAAACGCCAAACTACGTTCACTGCCCACTATCTGCAGGACGTAAGCCACAGGAGCCTAAACACTTTCTTAATTGGTCCTATGGTGGCAGCTCACAACGTGATCTAACATCTCAGCTCCCTTAGGTAACAAGTAGCGGAAGATCGAGGGCGTAGGTTACCCGTAGGGGAAGTCTAGGATGAATGTGAGAGTGACTGGCTACTTCCTTCCCTCTCTTGGGGCTCAGCATCCAAGGGACTCTGCACAGCTGACCTTGATTTTCTGTGGGTGAGTGTTGCTCTGTTGGTTGCCCACCTACCCAGTAGGGGGTTACGATCCCAACCTTCTAACAGAGGGGATGTGGTTGGTAAATGATTTTGAAATGATTTATCTTAACTTTTCAAATATCATTTACTAATAATTTTTTTTTTCCGTCCAGCATTTGATTTCTCAGGCCATCATCCAAAGAGGATAAAGTGGTGTGAGGATCCCTCAAGAATTATACAGAACTAGAGGCCATCCCGGGACAGTCTCCAGACAGTTGGACAGGACCTCCACCCACCTAAAGGTGAATCTGCTATATTAAAGAGTGGAAGGTTTATATCTTGCTTCAGGACAAATGACAAATTTGGGAGTAAATTGTATTTTCCCTAGCATACAAACCTGTAGCTCTTTAATCACACTGGCCCGCCAGTACCAACCCCATAAGTCCTGTGTGAATTAAATAAAATATGACGGTTAGTCACCAGTGCTGGTGGGAGTGGTGGGTAAACTTACCCCCGCTAACTAGCGGTGGGTAGTTAAACCTGTTTAACTTTCTCTTTTGACTAGTCTTCAGCTCCCCCAAAATAACAATGCTATATTAAAGAGCTACAGGTTTGTATGTTAGGGAAAATACAAATTTACTCCTAAATTTGTCACATTTACTGCTGAACTATATGGCATACTAACTGCTATTGAAAAAATAGTGTTGAAAAAGGAGGGCAATTTTAACATCTTTAGTGATGCAAGAAGTGTCCTACAACATTTAGGTTTTAATTCCAGTAACCCTTTAGTTTCAAAGTTTTTAGAGTGGCTTTTTATTGTTGTGCCAAGAGGTGTTACTGTTCGATTTTGCTGGGTGTAACTCGAAATGAGAAAGCAGATTTACTGGCCAAGAATACTGCAGCTGAGTTGCTACCAAGAAGGTATCCCATTCTGTGATGATTTTTCACCTAGCATCAAGAATTTTCGTACATTCGATCGAGAGGCTTTGGCTATTCTTTGGGTTTTAGAGAGGCTTCGATTCTTTTTATTAGGTCAGTCGATTGAGTTGCAAAGTGATCATCGCCCCTTACGTGATTTGTATTATAAAAATGATTTGACCTCTCGACAAGCGAGATGAATTGAGAGATTGTTAGAGTTTAATATAAAGGGTTTTCACCACATAGAAGGTAAAGCTAACAAGGTAGCTGATGCTCTCTTTTAAGGTGCAGTAATAGGAGTAACAACTAGGGCACAAAAGAGAATGAAGAACGTAACCAAAATATTGAAGACCCCCATCAAAATAGAGAAAATAGAGAACGGGATGAGAATTCTCTCGATGAGCAGTCAGAAGACGGGGTGAGATAGAGAGAGAGAGAGAGAGAGAGAGAGAGAGAGAGAGAGAGAGAGAGAGAGAGAGATGAGCGGCGAAGGTGAATATATGTGGGTGGCCAAGGATATGACCAGGGGTGTCCAGAATGAATGCCTTGATGATGCAGGTTTGATTGACTTAGGAGGTTGGGACATAAAAGAAGTCCGAAAGGGGCAGAAAAAAGAGGAAAGAGTGCAAGCAGTGATTAATAGGGAATCAGAAAGTTATCCGTCATTTCTGAATGTGCCTTGTGAGAATTTTTTATAGAAAATGATATCTTATATTGTGCTTACGAGAAGAGGGGAGGGGAATTTTGTGCACGGGTAGTTCTTCCTCCCTCTTTAATTAATCGAGCCATCCACATTGTACATGCAAGTCCGTATGCAGGGCATTTAGGGATTTATAGAACATTAAGGAGAGCACGTGAATCCTTCTTTTGGTTAGGAATGAAAAAATCTATAGAGAATTATATAAATGCTTGTAACTGTTTCTAAGAACATAAAAATGCTGTACCAGAAGCCAGAAAGTGGCTTGTGATTCCTATTAAATTTTATAGAGTGCCTATGGATGTATTAGGACCATTTCCTACTGGTTTAACACAACATAAGCATATATGTGTATTTGGGGATGCATTTACTCGGTACACTCGTAGTTAAGCAATGTTGGATAAATCGGCAAATTCATTAGGCCAGGCGCTGTGCTCTTTCATTACTAGATTTGGATGCCCGAAAATTTTGATAAGTGATAATGGTCTTGAGTTTATAAATAAAGTGATGAAATCGGTCACGGACTTGATGAAAATTGAACACTTTTCAGTGACTGCATATAGGCCTTCAGCACATGGCTTAGTGGAATCGCATAATAGGGAAGTAGTGCGAATTTTGCGTTACTTAGTGGCTGATGACCCCCCTTCATTGGCACGCCATGCTTCCTACAGGTGAGCTAGGTTTGAACATTGCATATAATGCTTCTCTCAGGGACACGCCTTTCTGTTTAGTGTATGGACAGGACCCTGTGCTACCATATACGATACTCATTAATTCGCAACAATTGCCAAATTATTCAACTGAGCAATACCGTGTATATCTATTAAATCTGTTGAGGAGAGTGATGAACACCACTGAAAGGTTTCTGAAAAGAGCTAATGAAAAATACAGCTCAAAGTATAATGGTTGTTTCAAAACCGCAATGGTAAAAGTATTTGTGGGCGATCGTGTGTATTTGAAATGATTACAACCTAGGAAACTCAAACTATAGCTAGCGTATTTGGGTCTGTACCGAGTAAAGATGGTTAAATCTAACACACTTATGATACAAAGCATTGTAAATGGTGCAGTGTCTGAACATCATCAGGCACA
>NC_090739.1:34421819-34446819 GCF_036898095.1 Palaemon carinicauda | reverse complement strand
TTTCCCAAGCAGTTCTCTCTTCTTTGGTGATACTCTGTACGCGTGTTGACGGACTGGGCGTGCATCTCCCACGTCCACATCATGCTCCATTACATTTGTCCGGCTGGGAACATCAGGAAACAGCACTGCGTACTCTTCCACTAAAGCTTGGACATCCTCTTGCTGCTGGGGAGCTAGGTGAGAGACCTTGGTCTTGAAGTCTCTGAGAACCTCCGAATTCTTAAGTCGGGCTTCGAGTGGCATGCCCTTGAAACTGGTTTTTTCCTCTTCTTCCCCAGAAGTATCCTGTTCTTCCTCCTCTTCTTCACCTTGAGGGTTCTGTTCTTCCTCCTCTTCTGTTTGCTGTACCTGTCTCCTTATTACTGATACATGAACAGGCCCAGTGACTGGTGATGGGTTTTGGGCAGTGGCATTACCACTGGTATTCCGAACAACATATGGTTTCATCATGTTGACGTGACACACCTGGTGTTCCTTTCTTCGGTCCGGTGTCCCTACCACATAATCCAATTCGCTGAGCTTCTTCACGACCTTATATGGCCCCTGGTACTTGGCCGCTAAGGGACTACCAGGCACAGGTAGAAAGATGAGCACATCATCTCCTACTTGGAATTGTCGTGCTTCTGTCCTGTTTGCTTGGTCATACCAGGCTTTCATTTTTTCTTGAGACTTCTTCATTTCTTCATGAGCCAATTGGCAGACCTCGTGCAAGCGTTGTCGGAACTTCACCACATAGTCTAGCACATTAGTACTTTGTTCCTCATGGGTCCATATCTCCCTCAAAAGTTTGAGAGGTCCACGCACTTGATGTCCAAAGACCAGCTGGAAGGGGGAAAACCCCAGAGATTCTTGCCATGAATCTCGGATAGCAAACAACAAGAACGGCACGCCTGTGTCCCAATCTCGTGTTGTCTGGTCTTCACAGTATGCACGTAATGCATTTTTGAGCGTGCCATGAAACCTTTCCAAAGCACCTTGAGACTGTGGGTGATAAGCAGAGGACATTATGTGCTGCACTCCTAACTCCTTAAGGGTGCCTTCAAAGATTTTCGACATGAAGACACTACCTCTGTCAGTTTGAATAACCTTTGGTAACCCGAATGTGGTCACGAACTGTACCAGAGCCCGCGACACATTGGGACTCGTCGCTGTCCGCAACGGGTACGCTTCAGGGAAGCGCGTCGACGCACACATTAGCGTCAACAAATGGGTGTTTCCCTTCTTTGTCTTTGGCAGAGGTCCGACAATATCCATGATGATCTTGGAGAAGGGTTCTTCCACCACTGGGATGGGTTGCAATGGTGCCTTTCGATGATTTGGATCCTTTTTACCTATCACTTGGCACGAGTGACAACTACGGCAATATTCTGCAACTCCTCTGTTCAAATTTGGCCAATAAAATTCCCGGGAAATTTTCTCACGCGTTTTGCGTACTCCTAAATGTCCTCCCATTGGTTGTTCATGAGCCAACCTTAAAATCTCCTCTCGATACTGTGGTGGCACTACCACCTGATATAGAATGGTCCATTCAGCATCAGCAGGCACTTTCTTAGGCCGCCATTTGTGCATTAGGACATCATCCTTTAAATAGTAACCAGAGGGTTCAGCCTCGAGTTCGCTCAGGGATCCAGCTTCATCCCTTATCCTTGCAAGTTCTGAGTCTTGTTTCTGAGCCTCAATGAGCGACTCCCTCGAGTATTCTGAACGTAATAAACCAGGCTGCACCACTCTCCTGAGCATTTGGGGAAAAGTACCCACAAGCACTCCGGTAGGAACATTATCTCTGTCCTTTTTCTGTTGAGTGGTACTAGCACGGGTAATAGCACATGCTGGATATTCATTTTGTTCAATCTTCACCTCCCCTTCATTCTTGTCAGCATGAATTTGACATGATGCTGTGCAACATCGTTGTCCAGCTATGTCATTTCCTAACAATAACTGTACCCCTTGCATGGGTTCCTCATCCACCAAAGCAACTGGAAATGTACCGGAAATAAAAGAAGAGCTTACAGTCACTGCATATAAGGGCAATTCCTCTCTTCCCTTAATGTAGCGAACCATGACAGTTTCTCCCAAGGTGGACGATTCATCGAAGGGTAAGACTGCTCTGTGCAAGACAGTCTGCTCAGCTCCAGTATCACGCATAATCCTTATCTGTACAGGCTTGGTACCTTGGTCCTGCAGAGACACAGATCCTGCATGAATGAAGGCTTCCTGTCCTTGCCTTATGGCCATGTCTCTCTTCTTCATCATCCCTTGGCATGATGTCTGTCTTCTCATAACCTCATTAACATTAAGTGCTTGGTCGTCCCTCTTGTGATTTTGATTAGAGAACTTCTTTCCCCCTGGTCCATAATTTCCTTTGAGCCAGCAGCAGCTAACGTCATGTCCGAGTTTGTGACAATAGGAACACTGTCTTACTTGGGGAGCCGAAGGGTAGGCTCCATTGTTCTTACTTCCAGTGTTTTTAGCACTGCCATGTGTAGGGTTTCCGCCTACTCCTTTCTCTGATGGAGGATACGATGGTGCCGGCCCCCTGGGGCTCCAATTACCCCGAAATGGCCTGGAAGGCTGGTTTGGCTGAAATGAAGGAGGGCACCATCTTGAGCCAGAAGAGCCCCTGATCTTTTCCCTCAGTGTATACTCATCTGCCAGTATAGAAGCCTCATCAGGGTCAGTGATATGTCGATCTTCGATATATTGCCGAGTGGCTGGTGGCAACATTAGCAGAAACTGTTCTAATCCCATGAGCTCCATTATCCTGTCGAAAGTCTTGTTATTTCCAAGAGAGGCCTCCACCCACCTGTCACGGCTAATCTTCATTTGTCTCCAATATTCTGCATAGTTTTCTGATCCTTTCCTCAAGTTCCTGAACTTCTGGCGATAAGCCTCAGGCACAAGTTCGAAAATTTTCAAGATCCAGGCCTTTACCCGGCGATAATCGTGTGCAACAGGGTCGGATACCGCATTGTACGCATCCACTGCTTTCCCGGTTAACTTTATGGGCAACAGGCGAGCCCAGGCGTCCTCTGGGATCTGGTGACTTTTCAGTACTCTCTCAAACGACAGGAAGAAGCCTTCAGGATTCTTTTCATCATAGGATGGAAGGAGTCCTGCCATATCTTTTTCTGAAAATCCTCCCATGGGTTGTGCCCTTGGGGGTCTTGAATCCTGACCTTGTCTCCTCAACTGAGCTCGCAGTGAGTCAATTTCGAGCTCAGCTGCTCTAAATTTCATTCTCGTACTCAACGACTCTTCTGACCTCTGAACTACTTCATGAGATTCAACTTCAGCTGGACTTGAAGTTCGGTAGGCAGTCTGGCTTGATGACATGGCTGATGGTAACATTGGCACTGCTGCTGCTCCTCCCATAACAGAGTGTTCTCGGGTTATGGAGTGATCTTCGTCCCTATCTTCAATTGCTATCTCCAACTCACGCTCTTCCTGACGCCTATTAAATTCTCTCTCTAAGGCCTCTAGAATCTGTTGTTTTCTATCTGCATTTTGGATATAATCTGCACGTGAGCTCACTTCAATTAGCTCTGCTGGGAAGAGTTGCCTTAACAAAAAGTCATTCGGTTCCTCTAGGAACCTAGAAACTCTATCTGAATTTTCGTCTCCCATGACTGAAACGATAGAACCTTGAACCTTGAACCTTGAACCTTGAACCTTGAACCTTGAACCTTGAACCTTGAACCTTGAATGTACTTACTGCTGCTTGATAAAAGAAAGAGAGAAAGAAGAGAAAAAAAAATCAAGACTTCTGGTCAGCCAATTTTACACTATGAAATCAACAGAACACAACAAATCAGGTTGCATAACAACCGAGATCAAAGATCACCACACTGATTTCGAAATCAAATTTCCGACAAACCGAAGAAACTCCGAAACAAAAACTGTTTCCGGAGCAATTAGCAAAAGCTAAAACAAACTATATTCCAACATAAAAGAAAATGAACAAAAGTTACGTAAAAAAAAAATATCCCGGACACAGGCCCCCACTTTAAAGATGTGACGTAATTGTGCAGATTACGATCTTTAAAGAAAGCATCAATCGGACTCTTCACATGACACAGTGACTTCGTGTCAATCCAGAGTGACTAATTGACACTCAAAATTCTTGTATATGACTGAACCTGTTAATATTATTAACGGTTCAAAAACACCCGAGCTCAATCATTTATTTTGGAGCTGCACCTCGTTGGAATAGTTTTAATTCGTGTAGGAACAATTTGGTTTCAACCTTAGTCTAACTCACGGACAAAAGAAACTCTGTTGTAATAATCGAAATACAATAGTTTAATTTTAAGTCAAACAAAAAAAAAAGGAAATGATCGTAAACCTCTTAAGGAGATAACTTACAATTGACAAATAAAGCAAAATGTGTTTTCGAGTTTATGGTTAATAAATCGAGAAATGATTACAGTAAAAAAAACGAAAAGACAAAACTAAGCTTAATTCTCTCTAGCAATCCAAATACATTCAGATGCACAAATAACAATAAAAGAAAGAAGGTATCACTTAATTTCTATTTTCCGAAATCACTCAGTAAAATAAACTGCAGAACACAAATGTCAAATGAATAATTATGGTAAGAAAAGTGCACGGGTGATCCCGTAAACAAATGAAAATAATGTTGGCAATCTGTCTATGTGCCCCCGACAACAAAAGAAAAAAAACCCTCACTTCGCACTTCAATTTTTATACAACAACAAAAAAAAGAAACTGTTATTACTTGACCTAAGAAAACTTGTAACATAAAACAAGAAAAAACAAAATGATGTTGGTTGCGAAGAGGGTATCACATTATTACGAGAAACTAATCCCCACAATTATCCCTCAGCTTCACTCCCTTGGAATTCCCATCCATGCAACCCTTTTCAACTTTTGGCACTTATTTATTCTCCCTCGCACAGGTGTCAGTACTTATCTTAAAAAACTTCGGCACATCAAGTGTTCTTTGGGACGTCAACGCAGATGGTTCCTTTCTTCGTCTTGAGGGTGTTCTTTGACTCAGACGGAGTTCGAGCCTCTTGGAGGTTTCAGGGGGGGGAGAGCCTGTCCTGGGGGACGCAGGCACTGGCTGCTGGGAAGAGTTGTTTCTTGTATGGCCTCCGGACTGGAACTGGTTTCTTCTACCCTCACAGCCTTAGGCTCCGCAGTGAAGATTTTTTTTGGGCCATCCCCTTTTTCTCTTGATTGGGTAATCTTGACTTCCAAGGGCAGTCTTCATCTTTTGAGGGCCAATGGCATCTTGTGACCCCTCCTTATTTTTCCGCGTGTTGGCCAATCATGACCAGGGGTCTTCTTCTTTGTGGACTTCGATGCCCCGGTCTATGAGAACCTTTATTCTCACATCTGGCGTATCTCTGTGGCTGACCTGGGAAGAGGTAAGAATTAAGCGCCTGACAAGTTAATGGCCAAGGAGGTCTCTGTAACGCAATCCAGACCTCCTTTGTTAGTTGAGGCTTGTTCTTAAGTTACATAGACGAGGAAATCCATGAGAGCAAGCTGTTTACCAAGAAAAACAAACTAAAAGAATTATGACTGTTAAGTTGTCCTTTGGAGGGTAGAACTCCCTCGCACAGGACTTCACAATATATATATATATATATATATATATTTATATATATATATATGTATATATATAAATATATATACTGTATATATATATATATATATACTGTATATATATATATATATATATATATATATATATATATATATATATATATATATCTATATATATATATATATATATATATATATATATATATGTACATATATATATATATATATATATATATATATATATATATATATATATATATATGTGTGTGTGTGTGTGTGTGTGTGTCTTGGTCTTGATACAACAAGATATTATGCATCCTATGTTACATGAGCCATGGATCTGCTGTTATTGTCAAACCAACAGTGCAGGAGGTGTAAAGAAATCATAGCTTTGCGCCACTTAAAATGGTCTGAGATCTTGGTAACGGGATAAGTTTCCAGCCAGTTGGAAGGGGCCTTCCTCCCACCTAAGGATGAGTCTCCTTTGTGAAGGATAAAGATTTGTATTTGTACTGGAACAATGACAAATTTGGAGATAATTTTTAATTTTCCTAACTATACAAACCTGAGTCCTTTACTCATACTTTTTTACCATAATTTACCCCCTAGAAAGTCCCAGCTACAATCAAAGTAACTATTCAGTGAGCAGGCAGATAGGCAGGGTTTCCCCTCTCCCGGCCAGGTAACTACCAGCCACCTGTTTGCACCTCTTTGTAAAAGTTTTAACTGCTGTATTCTCCAGCCTCGTTGTTATATCTCCCAATGTAAAGGATGAAGGTTTGTATAGATGGGAAAAACACGAATTGTCTCCAAATTTGTCATATTTTGATGTCCTATTGCAATTTCTTGGATTTTTTTTTCAGCTGAAAGCGTTGAAACGTGGTTTGATCGCCTTCGCCAAGCTGAAAGAGAACTTAGTGCTACGATAACTCGCAAATTTGATGATGCTGTTAAGAGAGAAGACATGGCTAGTGTTGACAGGTTTTTCAAATTGTTTCCACTACTGAATAAACATGAGGAAGGTCTTAAGAAATTTACAACTTATCTATGTGCTGAAGTAAGTAATAAACATGGCATTATTTTAAACGTACCTTACTGGAATACCGTATTGAATACATGAATTTGTACTCCCTGGTAGTTTTTAGAATGGTAATTTAGTTTTTCTTTAACTCCTTCATTGTGAGGCACGAGCTCCCCCCTTCTATAGCACCATACGAGATTTATCACCATGGGATATGAATGCTCACTTATTCCATGATAAACCACTGTATATTTCCTGTAATTATATTACTGCAGATAACAATATAAATTTTTCAAAAGTTTAATTTTATTCTATTGTATTTTACACTAAATAACAGAAAAACATGACACTTTAATATACTAGTACTTTTTTTAAGTATTCTTTATATTCCATGTGAAGTGCTTAAAAAAAATAAAGTTTCAGAAATCTTTTTTGTTATATTATTTTATGTGCAATTCTCTGCATAAAACAGCTTTACGGTATATTCATATTAATATGATTATTTGATTGTGTAATAATTCCACGAAAACAACTCATTGGTAATGGACCTTGTGTTATAAATAAAAGTAAAGAAAATATCTCTTGGTTTCTTTTGGCAAAAAAGTCTGCTATAATGTGTAATTGTATGACATACGATTAATAAAAACTTATCTTCTGATGACAAAAAAAAAAAAAAAAAAAACTGCTATTTCTGAGAAAGAGAGAATATGCACTATAATTTTTATCTTCAAAAAAGTTATGCAAAGGCTCATTCTATATTTTATATTAGCCTAGTCTATAAATATATAAAAGAGAGAGAGAGAGAGAGAGAGAGAGAGAGAGAGAGAGAGAGAGAGAGAGAGAGAGAGAGAGAGAGAGAGAGAGAGAGAGAGAGAGAAAGAGAAAGAGAAAGAGAAAGGAGTTTAAAATTAGTTCATGAGAGAGACACACTTACTTGAGAGAGACTTAATATAACTTTAGTTCATGGGAGAGACACTCGTACTCAAGAGAGACGTAATATAAATTTAGTTCATAAGAGAGACACTCTTACTTGAGAGAGAGAGAGAGAGAGTGGCGTAATATAAATTTAGTTCATGAGAGAGACATTCGTACTTGAGAGAGACTTGATAGATTTAGTTCATTAGAGAAAACTGTTCATTTGTAATTCTTGGTTTATAATTTGGTAACCCAACGTTACTTGTGACACAGGTTCTCATTGATCTATTGTTTTTGGTATTTCAAGGGCCTGGAATTAGGAAATGTCCGGTTCATTCTTACATGTCAAATACTGCGTAGAATGTCAATACAGTAAATGGGAATACATGTAATTACAGTAGGATAAATATTTTTTGCAAAAACAATGAACAATACTAATACTGTATGATATATGTATATAAATTTATTTATATATATATATATATATATATATATATATATATATATATATATATATATATATATATATATATATATATACACACACATTGTTTATATGTATAAAATACATGAAGATAATATTATTTTGTGGAGATGATTATGAAAATAAGGAAGGAAACAAGAAAAAAAATGTTGTCGTCTCTCTTGTCTGCAGCTATCAGGGTTACAAATGTGATCAGTGCTACCAATATGGAGGAAATTTCCCAAGTGTCTCAGTTGGTGGTGGGGTGAGATGTAAGGATAGTTACATCTCTAAACTGGGTGGTGTCTGGGGGTTGGTGAGAGTAAGGGTTTATGTAGAGAATGTCCCCGTTGGCCAATAGTGGTGTGATTATGCATGGTAACACAAAAACACACTAAAATAGTGATTACCTAATAAAAAATGAGAAAGGCTAGAATCCCAGTCTTTGTTGGTTGGCTGAAGAAAAAGGGAGGGGCTAAAATCAAGGGGAGGAGCTATTTTTAGTGAAGTATCCTTCGGTGCAATAAATGACCATATGTTGTACTCTTTGGTAGGATAAACAAATGATTTTAACTTCAATAAGTTTATATTTGTAAATGACATTTCTGGTACTTTATGTACCATTGTACCTGGCATGTTTTGACACACAGTGTACCTCATAATAGGGGAGGGGTTAAAAAAAGTGACTTATGTATGTTATAAAGTGTATCTGATATAATAATGAAATATTATTTTTGGATTGAATTTTTAAGATGTCCAGAATATAAATAAAATATCTTTAAATTTACTCAGCTTAATTAGATGAGTTTTTCTTCTTTTAGATTCAAGAGAAAACTGCTCAGAATCTAACAAAGGCCCAAAATCTTGGCCCAAAAGAAAAGCGTTCACATGTCATTTGGGCTGACACCATAACTTTACTTTTTGAGGGAATTGCAAGAACTGTTGAAGTCAGGCAGCCAATTATTGAAACATATTATGGTTAGTATTTTTCATTTTTCATTTAGTTGTCTTTTTCTATGTTTTTTATATGATCTTTATACTGTATTGTTTTGAAGTTTCATACTTGAAGCCACATTGGGGTTACCAATTATAGTTTGCTACTGTAAGATGTTACCAAAGGCTCTTAGCAGTATCCCTTCCTGGGCCACAGCTTTTGCACCTGCTCGATCAGATTAGACCTTTTACTTTCATGCCCTTTTTGTATCTCCCTGCTTACAGGTAGTAGGTTGGCCAGGGCACCAGCCACCCGTTGAGATACTACCGCTAGAGAGTTATGGGGTCTTTTGACTGGCCAGACAGTACTACATTGGATCCTCCTCTCTGGTTACGGTTCATTTTCCCTTTGCCTACATACACACTGAATAGTCTGGCATATTCTTTACATATTCTCCTCTATCCTCATACACCTGACAACACAGATTACCAAACAATTCTTCATCACCCAAGGGGTTACTGCACTGTAATTGTTCAGTGCCACTTTCCTCTTGGTAAGGGTAGAAGAGACTCTTTAGCTATGGTAAGCAGCTCTTCTAGGAGAAGGACACTCCAAAATAAAACCACTGTTCTCTAGTCTTGGGTAGTGCCATAGCCTCTGTACCATGGCCTTTCACTGTCTTGGGTTAGAGTTCTCTTGCTTGAGGGTACACTCGAGCACACTCTCCTATCTTATTTCTCTTCCTCTTGTTTTGTTAAAGTTTTTATAGTTTATATAGGAGATATTTATTGTTGTTACTCTTCTTAGAATATTTTATTTTCCTTTTTTCCTTTCCGCACTGAGCTATTTTCCCTGTTGGAGCCCCTGGGCTTATAGCATACTGCTTTTCCAACTAGGGTTGTAGCTTAGTAAGTAATAATAATAATAATAATAATAATTAGCTGTCTAATTTTTGTAACTTCATTCCAATTTACTGTATTCTTCTCTTTTGATAACATCTTGTTTGGCACATTGTAGCTGGTAAAAAATATTCATTGTAGTATCCCATTGGTTCCTAGCTGCATTACATTCACATTTATTCCTACAGGGATACAAACCATCGCACTTAGATAGGAATATAATTTTAGCAAAGCTGGAACTTTTCTGTTAAATTTTATAATGAGATGGTGGTAGTTACTGTCAGAGGGTGGGTTAGCCAGGCCCACCTGACAATCCACTGAGCAGCCACTTTTGACTTTAGCTGCTGAATAATGCTGACGTACTCTGCATCTTGACTTGTCTAATTTAGTCTTTTCTTCTTTATCCATACAGTAGTGTGTTTGATGTTGCTGTTTGCTTGTGATGGAGATCCATGTGCAGACATGCTTGTCTGCTCTTCTTGCCCGGCAGACTTGTCATGCCCATTGAGTCATCTGCAACTCCCGACGGAAATCCCGAAAGAACTCCCTCAGCGACTCTTACAGACACTTCTGAACATCTTTCACAAAGCTGTATATTTACTGTGGCTTCACACTTGGAGACTATCCAGCTCCTCCATGCTCATAGAGTCCTTTCTGCAACAAGATGCGAAAAGGATGTCTGAATACCTGCATAGATCTTTTGCTTTGGCTGTCCAAGCCAAGTAGACTGTAGTTTGTATCATGGAAGGGGTATCCCTCCCCTCGATGCCACTATTCCAGCATTAGAGAAGTTCTTTGTTTATCTTCGGGAGGAAAGCTTCTCTCGTGGTCTGCAATGAAGGGCCACCGCTAGTCCTTGAGCCTCGCCTTCAGACCAAAAGGAATTAACCTTTTCTCCATGTCAGCATTGCCCATCCTCATACAGAGTTCTGAGACTACAGACCCTTAGTCGGAAGGGAGACCTCCACGGGGCATGGTTCGCGTATTTCGCTCCCCAAAGGGTGCCACCTACGACCCAGGACTCCAAGCAGCAAATATTCACCTTACCTCGAGGACAGGTCTCCTGCTCGTGTTGGCTTTGACCAAGAGAGTTGGCGAACCCCATGACCCGCCCTTAATGTTTCTCATTTACGGCAATGGACCAGGTAATACTCGACCTCGTTTCTGGCAGCTCAGATCCCAAAATCCAAACCCTTAGTTCTGGGAGTGATTGCAGCATGATCAATGATCCAGATCAACGGTTTCTATGCCAAAGAGAAACTGGAGTCCCTACCCCAAGGAAACTATAAGAGCTCGCCCCCTAGTGTCAGCACTCTTCAGCATCTTGGGGAAGGTCAAGAGAAGGATCATCAAGACCACGTTCTCTGCTTGGATTCGCAAGCTCTTGGACCAAGCATTGAATCCTGATTCTTCTGTTCATAGAAGAGCCCGAGAGCTCATAATGTTAGGGGCAGGAGTACGCCCTGGCATTTTATAAGACTACTCTGTGTCGTAGGCCTTGTCAGCAGGCATGTAAAAGCGCAAATGACCTTCACCGCCCCCTTCCTGTAAGATGTGACCCCACAAGAACTTGGGGACGTTCTCCATTGATCCTGTGGTTGTTACACAATAAATGGTTTAAAAACCTCAGGCTCCTTGATGGACAAATAGCAGATGAGGGAGGGCAGAGTTTAACCATGGTTAAGTCTGGGATGAATGACCAGGAATGACTGCCTCTGGTACTCTGCAAAGCTGACCTCCGCTGTCTGCAATTAGAACCCATTCCTTTGTGTAACCTGGTAAAGTATAGATAAATATACTCGTTACGTCCCCAAACCCCCTGGCAAGGTAGGATTGGTTAACGTCCATGGTACCCTTGGAAAAATCTGATGACTCGGAGAACTCTTACCTGGACCAGTCACAGTGCTAGTATAATAAGCACGCAGCTTGTGTAGGCCACTGACCCTGCGTAGCACAGTATTTAGTGACTTGTAAGGGTTCCTACCAATTACGTGTAGAACACGTACGGAGAAAACACGGTCAAATGCCGATAAGCCAGAATGGTGTGGACTTCCACCCTCCTACAAATATTGAGGATTTGTATTAGTGAAGGAACAAATGACAAATTTGGAAGTGATTTGTATTTTTCCTAATGATACAAACATGGAGCTCTAGGTAAGGATTGGTTACCTTTTAAACTAGTCTTGAGTGGTTGATAAATTTATTAATCTAGATTCTTACTTTTCCATTTCTATCCTTCACTATCCCACCTTTGTCAAAGTGTGTGAATCAGTAATATGACTATCAGGGAAGTTTCATAAAAATAAGCAGAATTTTAATGATTACATTTATTTCTATATTCGCCTGATGTTCATGTACGTAGCCCTCTTCCTCCTCACTGATCAGTGATGTATTATGTCATATCAATACAGTACTTAGTAGGCATCAACCACCACATAGGATGGTGGTTCCCAGGGATGGAAGCATTTTGCAAGATGTTGACACAGCTTCAAATAGAAGCAATATAAACAGTGGAATATAAAAGTAAATCTTATTAAAATCAGGAATTTTTGTTAGAGGTTGGAAAGTTAATGGTTTCAATGATTAAAGAACTATATGATAACTACCTGGTAAGTATTGAAATGATAAATGTTATTGAAATTTCATTGTTCCATTACTCTACTGATTTATTCTTGCAAGTGTTTGTTTTTTAGGTCCTGGCCATTTGTCGTTAGTGTTGGAAATGCTGCAAAGAGAATGTGACCGTCAAGCTGGAAGAATTGTGTCAGAAATGAGAAGACACAGGCGATTAGATGCTGTTGTATCAGCTGTCAGAGATTCAATAAGGTTAGAATAAATATTCTTTCGTGGAATTTGACTGTAAATCCCATGAAGTTATTGACTCTTGGCACAAGGTAACAGTTAGAATAATTTTTTATCTGGAAGCATATGTTCATTACTGCAGTCTTAATGATTTTGCATAGAATTTTCTGCTAGATATTATAATTTACTTCAGGGTACAAGACCCTTTGTTTAATATCATATACTAATGTGACAGGTCATCCTGAACCATTTGACCTTCCATGGTTCTTATTCTATCTGTTATCTTTTTATGTTTTGTAAATTTTTATATTTTTTAAGGAATGTGCATACTACAGGATGTTACCCAGGCTAAGGTAAACAATGCTGGGATATTTTGGAAGTATTAAATAATACTGCTGAATTATATTTACTTCTTTTACAAAACGGGCCAACCTGCAATTTTATTGTGTTGCACTGAAAAAGTATGGTGCAGTAATACAGTATTGTTGCTATTTTGCAAACACCTTTGCTTCTTTCGGAGTTGTATGATACAGATTTATGTGTTCAACTGTTGGTATTCACTCTTTTATACCTATAGTTTTACAGCTTTTTTTATAAAGGTAGTACAAGTTACCCCTCGTTTAACAATGGGATTCGTTCCAGCAAACCCGTCATTAAGCAAATTTTTCCCACAATAATACATGGTAAGTTTGTCTAATGTTAACTAAAGGTCACCAACCTTTTTTTTCATTTTCTAACTAATTTAACTGTTTTTACTTAAAATAAATAACTGTATTAACTATGCAATATTATATATGACAACCGTGAGATTAAGAATGAAATTAACATCGATAAATCGTTAGTTGTGGTGAGCCATTCCTTGCTTCGTATGGCGAAAGAAAGGTAAACAAAAACAGAGCATTCCATTTCATCGCTGATATATTCTCTCTCTCTCTCTCTCTCTCTCTCTCTCTCTCTCTCTCTCTCTCATACAATACTTACATATAGCAGTAAAAAATCAAAATGTTTGCTTAAAAAGTGTATTAATTACAACACAAAAAAACTATACCCTGCATAAGTCCATTTTCAATTGTAGCCTCAAACTTGGCCTTCTATTTTGTCAGGACACCAGTATTTTTAACAAACAACATTATTACATTCTATAGAATTTATTTTTTTAAATAGTTAATTGCGCTGCAATTAAAAATTTTTGTACTTTTGTTTTAAATTTTAGGTACATTCTAATAATAAAGTATTGCTGACTTTATTTTTAGTTTTACGTTTGGTTTTGTTCAGTTGATCTTTAGCTGCCACTCGAGAATATGCGCAAATATGAATAACAAAGAGTATTCTTTATATAATTTCTTACTCAAAACATCTTTATAGTGAATATTACATAAGCCCCATTGTGTTATAAGCTATTATAGTTTTCATGCAGTTCATTTACAACTATTATTAATTATTGTCACTTATTTCATCTCATAGTTCAAATTTCTTATTTTGTATGAGTAGATAAAATGTTCTAAACATTTTATGTGAATTTGTGCATTATATATTATTATAAATGCTAGTGACAGCTTGCATGAGAGACACTCATTCTTACTTTGACTTTAATTTCACATTTTTTCCTGAGGTCAAAAGGAGGGAGGAGGGGTTGAAGCAACCGGCATGATGCGACTTTTCAGACTTTTCATTTTTATATATATATATATATATATATATATATACACAGTATATTATGCGAGAATTTGGTCGATCAATGACCTCGTATAAATGGAAAATCGCATATTTTGAAACACAACTAATAGAAATAATTATATTTGGGCCATGGCAACCAGCAACTTGCCTATTCAAACGTGTTTACCACCCATTTCCAATACTTTCTATATACTATACTGTATTATTTTATACTATCGAATTGTTTTTGTAAATAAATCAAACATTTAATATACTTTAAAGTTCTAATAACTTGAAAAAAAGGTTAAAGTTACAACCAGGATGTGTGTAGACACCGTATATTTCTCGTTATAACAGGACCCAAAATACAGACAAATTTTAATGTTTGTCATATCTTTTGTATAAGACAACTGGTGAATAGCAAAACCATCACTGTATAGAGTAGCTTATGTTGTATCATTGAAAATCCTAAATTATCAAAATAAAGGAGATTTCATATCACGAGTTTCCTAAACACGCCAAAAAGCACAATGAAAAATGACGACCATTGTTTTGTTTACGTTTATTTCTGATCATAACGAAGAAACGAACGCATTTACACATCTTTGTATAGGTTAGTTTTATAAGATGATTTTGTTATTACCAATGTTGTTCTACTTAATTTTTTTAGAACTTTGAAATAAATGAAAAAAACGTTTTCCTTTATGACGCCGCCTGAAACGGAAACCTTCCATTTGTTTACTGTACGCTCCATCTTCGATCATAATAAACAAACGAACGCATTAAACACACATGATCAAAGTGATAACTATTGATATTAAAAGCATTTAGTAAACATTATGTTATTACAAATATTTTACTTACCGTATCCATATAAATTCCTAAAATCGTAGCAAAGCAGGAAAACTTTTTTCATACGTTTATCAATAATAGCAAAGAGCCGCTGTTAACAGTATGGTAATTTACGATAATTCTAAACTGTTACGAAAGATAATTGTCCTTTCCATATTCAAAATACTTTTCTTAGCTGCAGTTATAAGTCAACTTGTACCCACCTCAATTATGGAACCATTTGGAAAAAAAGGTAAAAGAAGAAAGTCCCAGGCCGGTTTTTAAAGTCATCGAACAATTAGGTTACCGCTAGAACGTTCGATATGATAGAGAAGGTGCGAGATTGGAGAAGTAAGGAAAATTGAATCATGCTTGATTTTTGATAAAACTGAACTTTGTGAAACAACAAAGATTTCATTTGTTAGAGAGACAGAGAGGTAAGAAATGAGGGGGTTAGTGAAAGGTATCCTAGAGAGAGAGAGAGAGAGAGAGAGAGAGAGAGAGAGAGAGATGATGATTTTAAATGTAATAAACAATAAATATGATAGGTTATAAGACATTGGTGCTTATGTAATATTACCTGTACTGTATAGATGGTTTGAATAAGTTAAGAAATGGTATAAACAATGCTTTGTTATTGTATTCTGTTAGAAACCAAAAATAAATTATAGGGGTACGAGTTGCAAAAGAAATGGAAAGCAAAACTGTTTCCTTATAAGGATTACAGTTAACGTAAATATTTGTGTCCGACTGTGGGGAATAGCCATTTGGTCGTTAGCTTGACTCGAAGCTTTACCTATTTTTCGTAATAAATTAAAAGTAAATAACTTAATGCTACTTAGTATGGTAACTATTAGCGTTAATGATAAGTAAAATGAATAATAAAATTAAACATGAATTAAATGACTTAAATTAGTAATTGCCTAATAGGCCTTAAGTTCGCGCGTGCGTAATATTTACCATTCAAAGGTAAGAAGTAAATTACCTCCGAGGTTACCACAGCCACGGCGAACAGTTCCAATAAAAAGTACTGAGTGGAAAGGCCGGCATTTTCATAGAATATTAACTGTGAACAAAACTAAACGTTCAATACCCAGAACTACGACAATTTTGGAAGACTTCAACATCTACCTTGTGATGAGTGAACTATATTATTATGTATCTTAGGACATGTCTAGGGAAAAGGGTAATGTAGGGCAATATCACATAGTATTACTATGGATCTACTATTTGATGTAAGTTGTTTTGAGTTTTGAGTAATTGTTTTGTTTATTAAATATAAATAAGGTTGGAATTAAAGTAAATTCCAATAATTCGTACGCTCATATTCTTGAGAGCGAGAGCTAGACATCAGCTGATCTGATCACAGCCAAAAGTTAAACAAAAATAAGTCGGCAATACTCGATTTATAAAACATTAACGAAATTTAAAACAGAAGTACAGGGTTTTCTTAAAGCACAATTAACTTTTTAAATAGTAGCAATTTTCTAGAATAAAGTGAAGTTTCCTAAAAATAGTGGTTTGCTGACGAAATCGGATGTCATATTTTAAGCTACGATTGAAATGGATTTATACTCGGTTTAATAATTTTGTTTTATATTTAATTGACGCTTTTTAATAAAACCTATTTTGGGTTCTTCATCCACAGAAGTTTTATTCCAGCTGTGACCAAGTTGTGGAATGATCTTCCTAATCGGGTGGTTGAATCAGTAGAACTTCAAAAGTTCAAAGTTGGAGCAAATGCTTTTTTGTTGACCAGGCGGACATAGTCTTTTTATAGTTTATTTATGACATATTTGTTTTTGATGTTGTTGATAGTTTATTATATGATATGTCTGTTTTGACGTTGTTTCTTATTTTAGAATGATTTATTGTTAATTTATTCTCTTCATTTATTTATTTCCTTATTTCCTTTCCTCACTGGGCTATTTTTCCCTGTTGGAGCCCCTGGGCTTATAGCATCCTGCTTTTCCAACTAGGGTTGTAGCTTGGATAGTAATAATAATAATAATAATAATAATAACACCGGAGAGAGAGAGAGAGAGAGAGAGAGAGAGAGAGAGAGAGAGAGATCAGCTGTTGTAATCGAATGCCTTGTTTTTGTTTCTTGTACCACTTGAAGCGAGGAAATGATCACCGCAAGTAATAATAGTCATGTTAATTTAATTCTTAAACTCAGGTTGTAATATGTGAACTAAGATTTTATTTCTTACACACACAGAGAGAGAGAGAGAGAGAGAGAGAGAGGGAGATTGATTTGAGTCTCTCTCTCTCTCTTGGAGAGAGGATTTTATAATTACACCTTGTACTATACAAAACAAATCATTGTAAAGCAAATCTATACTGTTTAGAAGATGACAAAATATTGCCGACTTGTTACCGAAATTTACGCTATTCACTGCCGACAAACGAACCCAGCTTACGTGTGAAAACCTTGAATACCCACAGGGAAAACTAAAGCTTTTATATATTCTATACTAAATAAAAATAATGCTTGAATATACCTTCATTAACAATACCATTAAAATTATCGAAAGGTTAGAGAAAGATAAAGATTGCCGAGAATGTAACCACAATTCTGTTTACATTTTGTCAGCTGGGTTCGCATAGTTAAAAGTTGATTTCATTGTTGATATGGAATTTTATCCTTTAAGAGGCTATTTATTATGAAATCATGTTAATAAAATGTAAGATAAATATCGTTTGGTTACATTTATTATCAAGCACTGTATTTAGGGCAACCAATATACCTAAAAAGACAATAGATTTGATATATTTTGTAGTGCTTGACTTGCAGACTTTGAACAGCTTTGCAGAAACAATTTTTTTTTTTTTAAACTACCGGCCGTATAAATGGGGAATCGCATAATTCGAACACGCATGATTCGGGACCCTACTGTATATATATATATATATATATACATATATTTATATATATGCATATATATCTATATATATATATATATATATACTGTATGTAGGTATACATATTATTATTATTGTTGTTTTGTTGTTATTACTACCACTTGTAAAGCTACAACCCTAGTTGGAAAAGATCGCCACAATAGAATCTTGAGTAGGCAGATTGGGTTAAATTTTGTGAGCTAAGTGAAATCGAGGGGAGTGCAAAACAGTTTGAAAGTATTGATGATGCCATAGACTTACTGAATGGAACTCTCCATACATCAGGAATTAATTCCATTCCCAAAACCACTGAATTATTTGAACGACGACCAATCCCGTGATGGTCTTGAGAATTAATGGTCTTGCACAGAGCCACCAGAAAATCTCTGACTAGATTGCGTAGACGCCGTACTGAGGAAAATTTTAAATATTTAACTTAGCCGGTGAATATATAATAGCTGCAACTCTGCGGCTCGACAGAAAACACACTCAAAAAACTCGCGAGCGATCGCTATGAAGGTTGCGGGTGTGCCCACCAGCGCCAACTGTCGGCCAGATACCACTCTTGTATGTAAACAAAACCTTCAATTCTTCTCTGTCGACGTTGACGACAAGACGTATCAATACTCGCTGTAGAACCTGGAGTTTTCTCAACATATTTGGTGAAGTACTTCATTTTGGTTTGAGCTTTCGCAGTGCAGGTGTTTTATCTTCATCTTAAATCTTGAACTTGTTTTTGGATAGATTTAATTTTTGATGATAAAGAGAGTATGGACTTTCTTTGACTTTTAAATGGCCGACCCTTCCCTTAGACGGAAGTGTGTTTAGGCTTTTAGCAATTATCTTATCACGTTATAAATTAATTATAGATTTTCCTCTATATATTTTATATCTCAACCGCCTTTATTAGGCCTCTTCGATTAGCTTTCCATTTATAATAAACATCAAAATAAATTTTAATGATTTGTTTATATGCGACCTTTCCTGAGAGTAGGCGGTCCTAACTTGGAAACCGAAGTTAAACAACGTTGAGCCCTTTCAATCGTAAATAGCTTTTAAAGAGCTAATGATTTAAAACTTATTAAATGAATATTTTTTAATAGATATTTTATGAAAGATTTTCTTTGAATAGTCTTCGTACTGTTTCAAAGATGAACTAACGTTTAGTTATTTATGCTACGCAGTTTGCGCTCTATCGTTACGATAGAGAGAGAGTATCACGGTTTCACTTTGCAGAAAGAGTAAATCGATTCTGACGTTTTGTTCATTCTTCTTTCAAAGCTTAAATGTTTTAAATTCTATTTTAAAGGAACTTTTTAATTGAAAAACCTTTCAGTTTTTTCCTTTGGTCAAATAACCTGTTTTTTTGACGAAACATAAGTGGGCTCTTCTCTTAGGTGCGAAATCAAGAGAGAGAGAGAGAGAGAGATAGAGACGGAGGGAGAGAGAGGAGAGAAAACGTTCCGATCTTTATCTCGTCCCAAGCGGGTAACGTTGTTCTCGAGTTACTCTCGTCCCTAGTATTTGTACGGGGAGAAAGGATAAAACGTTTTTTTTAGTTTTTTATTCTCGTCCCAAGGCAATGTACGGTGAGAGATTGAAAACGTAGTTTTGAATGAACTAGTGTTTAGTCTCTTCCCCAGCCACTGATTTTTTTTTTATCTTAAAATATGTTTACTGTTTTTTGCTGGTATTAATGTGCTTGCATTATACGACTGATTTCGCAATTACAACCTTTTGATGAGGGTAGAATTGCGTGCTTCAGGTAGAAATCAGTTTTTTTTCATACCTAATGTGAATTGTTAAAAAATTCGATTTCAGTGAAATAAGTGCAAAACAGAAAATCGTAGTGATAAAGTGATATTGCGAAAAGTGTTATCAGTGTTGCGACCGAGGGTTCGTCTGTTCGTGCCTTTCGTTCGCCTAGTCCGGGACCTCTTGCAAGCTCCCAAGCCCAGGGGAGAAGTAATGTCGTACGATTGGGTTCGAGAGGCCTTGATCAGCGAACAGACGTTCCCTCTATGGTATCGGGTGTATCTTACCAAGATCACCCCTACCATAAGGCGAGAAAGACGATTTTCTCCTCGTCATCCGAAGGCTTTTCGCATAAGAAACCGTGGAACAAGGTTTCGAGGCCCTTTAAGCGAAAGTCAGTCCTTTCAGGACAGGTCCAGCGTCCTGGTTTTAACCATTAGGACAGCTCTGACCCTATGCAGTCATCGGAAGACTGCTCGCCGCCTAACAAAAGCGTAACACAGACTCCGAGAGTCTTTTTGTAGGCAAGGTTTTGCGGTCACAGACGTTACCCTCGTCTCTTACCGCAACCATTCCCGTTGATCCTAAATGGGTTGTACGGCAAGACATGCAGAATAAGCTTGCCTCCCTTATGGAAGACTATTCTGCCGATAAGTCCGTTGAGCCTAGCCGTTTATCTCATCGAGATCCTGGCTTTCAGCCACCCTAACGTTCCTTTGTGCGTCCTGTTGACGTTGGCGTAGCCAAGTCACGTCAGTCAGGTTGTTTAGAACCACACTCGATGCGGTCTCGTGTGGATTTTCAGCCACATTTGGACGTTAGGCCACTTGCTGATGCTCCTGTTGACGTTCAGGACGTTCGCTAACAATCGGAGTTGACTTGTTTTGACGCTGAGCGTCAACCTCCGCATTCTAGAGTTGTTTTGACTGCTCAGTCTAGGCGGTCAAAGCAGTCTCGAGTGGACGCTGTGCGTCCTCACGCACCTGTTGTTGTTGACAGTTCACAGACTGTCAAGCAGTTACATGACGTTGCGTCCTGGTCTCTCGCACCTGTTGTTGTTGACAGTTCACAGACTGTCAAGCAGTTACATGACGTTGCGTCCTGGTCCGCTACTAATGCACCAGTGCGTGTGGACTCTGCTTGTAAAGCATTGCCACCACGGTAGGTCTCTACCTTGCTTGAGACTCAGCTATTATCGGACAAGGTTCCTTCAGATGAGGAAGTTGCTGTTCCCCCTCCTACTGATATTCCCTTGAGGACTCTGTCAGACGGAGAGGAGCCTAAAGCTGCTTAGCCCTCTATGGATTTTAAATAAATCATGCTGATTTTTAAGGTTCTTTGTCCGGATCTTTTTGTAACTGCTGCTCCTCGTTCGCCTAAACGTCAGAGCTTACACTAGGCCTAGCTACTTCGAAGCCGTTGTTTTATAAGCTAGTGCTCTCTCGCTCTTCTAAGAGAGCTTTACGTTTGCTAGGCGACTGGTTTATCACCAGGAGGAGTTTGGGGGAGACAGCCTTTGCTTTCCCTTCTTTTAAACTGGCTTATAGAGCGAGAGTCTGATATGACACGAGAGAAGTTCTCGGCTTGGGAGTTCCTGCCTCTGCCCAGATAGACTTCTCAAACCTCATAGACTCTCCCTGGCGCCTGGCCATGAGACGCTCCAAGATTTTACAGGTCAACTTCACAGCTGTTTTCGAGCCTTTGAAGTTTTGCTGTACAATTATGTCATGCATAAACAAGGCTTTCAGGGATGGCTCCAATGATCTGACAGCCACGTTCTCTGCAGGAACAAGTCCCTCAGGGATGGCTCCATGATTTGGCAGCCATGTTCACTGCAGGAGTACGTAAGAGGCAAGTGCGCTCAATGTGTTCATTGTCAAGACAAACTTCACGATGAAGTCTACCAGGCTGTCTTGACAGCATTTATGGAAGGCGACTGGATGGTCTCTCTCGACCTTCAGGAGGCATACTTCCACATTCCTATACACCCGGATTCCCAACCGTTTCTGAGGTTTGTTTACAGGAATGTGGGGTACCAGTTTCGAGCCCTGTGCTTTGGCCTCAGTCCTGCGCCTCTCGTGTTTAGGAGGCTCATGAGGAATGTGGCAAAATCCCTCCATCTATCGGGGATCCGAGCCTCCCTGTACTTGGACGACTGGCTTCTCAGAGCATCGTCCAGCCTTCGCTGTCTGCAGGATCTACATTGGACGTTGAGTCTGGCCAGGGAGTTGGGACTTGTGGTCAACCTAAAAGTCCCAACTGATCCCATCCCAGATTATTCTATATTTGGGGATGGAGATTCGCAGTCAAGCCCTGCTCGAAGTCCAACTAATGCTGAAAAGAAAACGTTTATTCAGTCAGGAGTTGGAACAGTCTCATAGGGACTCTCTCATCCCTGGAGCAGTTTGTCTCACTAGGGAGACTACCCCTTCTGCCTCTCCGGTTCCATCTAGCCTCTCACTGGAACTAGGACAAGACATTAGAGACGGTATCATTCCCAGTCTCCGAACCAATAAAGGCATGCCTGGAATGGTGGGACAGCAATATCAGTCTGAGAGAGGGACTATCCCTAGCAGTCAAGAACCCAAACCACGTGTTGTCCTCAGACGCGTCGGGTTTGGGGTGGGGTGCGACCCTGGACGGTCGGGAATGCTCGGGTCTGTGGACCTAGAGTCAGAAGAGCATGCACATCAACGGCAAGGAGCTATTAGCAGTCCACTTGGCCTTGATGATATTAGAAAGCGTCTTCGAAACTAAGTGGTAGAGGTCAACTCAGACAACACCACAACTTTGGCGTACATCTCCAAGCAAGGAGGCACACACTCCTTCACGCTGCTCGAGATCGCAAGGGACCTTCTCTTATGGTCAAGAATTCGAGGCATCTCCCTGTTGACGAGATTCATCCAGGGGGACTTGAACGTCTTGGCAGACTGTCTCAGTCGGAGGGGTCAGGTGATACCCACGGAATGGACCCTCCACAAGGACGTGGGCAAGAGTCTTTGGGCTACTTGGGGTCAACCCACCATAGACCTCTTTGCCTCCTCGTTGACCAAAAGGTTACCAATCTTTTGCTCTCCAGTCCTAGATACAGAAGCAATCTACATAGACGCGTTTCTACTGGATTGGTCTTTTATGGACTTATATGCATTCCCACCATTCAAGTTAGTCAACAAGGTACTGCAGAAGTTCGCCTCTCACGGAGGGACAAGGTTGACGTTGGTTGCTACCCTCTGGCCCGCGAGAGAGTGGTTCACCGAGGTACTTCAATGGCTGGTAGACTTTCCAAGAAGTCTTCCTCTAAGGGTAGATCTGTTACGTCAGCCCCACGTAAAGAATGTCCATCAAAGCCTCCCCGCTCTTCGTCTGACTTCCTTCAGACTATCGAAAGACTCTCAAGAGCTAGAGGCTTTTCGAAGGAGGCAGTCAGTGCGATTGCAAGAGCTAGGAGAGCTTCTACCATTAGAGTATACCAGTCGAAGTGGGAAGTCTTTCGAGACTGGTGCAAGACAGCATCTGTGTCCTCGTCCAGTACCTCTGTAGCCCAAATCGCAGATTTTCTTTTACATCTGAGAAAGGTTCTCTCCCTTTCAGCTCCCACGATTAAGGGCTACAGGAGCATGTTGGCTTCGGTCTTTCGACATAGAGGCTTAGATCTTTCCAACAATAAAGATCTCCAAGATCTCCTTAAGTCTTTCGAGACCTCTAAGGAACGTCGTTTGGCAACTCCTGGATGGAACTTAGACGTGGTCCTAAGGTTCCTCATGTCAGACAGGTTTGAGCCATTACATTCAGCCTCCCTGAAGGATCTCACCCTCAAGACACTTTTCCTAGTGTGCTTGGCTTCGGCTAAAAGGGTCAGTGAACTTCATGCCTTCAGTAAGAACATTGGCTTTTCTACAGAAAAAAGCCACTTGTTAACTTCAACTTGGTTTCCTGGCCAAAAATGAACTGCCTTCTCGTCCTTGGCCTAAATCTTTTGATATTCCTTGCTTATCAGAGATCGTAGGCAACAAACTGGAAAGAGTATTATGTCCTGTTAGAGCTCTTAAGTTCGATTTAGCTCATACTAAGTCATTACGAGGAAAATCTGAGGCATTATGGTGCTCAGTTAAGAAACCTTCATTGCCTATGTCAAAGAATTCTTTGTCATATTTTATCAGATTTTTTTAATACGAGAAGCTCATTCTCACTTGAATGAGAAAGACCGATGTTTGCTTAAGGTTAAGACGCACGAAGTTAGAGATATAGCAACCTCCGTGGCCTTCAAGCAAAATAAATCTATGCAAAGTAGTATGGACGCGACTTTTTGGAGAAACAAGTCAGTGTTCGCGTCATTTTACTTAAAAGATGTCCAGACTCTTTACGAGGACTGCTACACACTGGGTCCATTCGTTGCAGCGAGTGCAGTAGTGGGTGAGGGTTCTACCACTACACTTCCCTAATTCCAATATCCTTTTAATCTGTCTCTTGAAATGTTTTTAATATTGTTTTATGGGTTGTTCGGAAGGCTAAGAAGCCTTTCGCATCCTGGTTGATTTGGCGGGTGGTCAAAGTCATTTCTTGAGAGCGCCCAGATTAGGGGTTTGATGAGGTCCTGTTGTATGGGTTGCAGCCCTTGATACTTCAGCTCCTGGGAGTCTGTCAGCATCCTAAGAGGATCGCTGGGCTCCGTGAGGAAGACAGACTTACAAGGCAGAGTAATCGTCTAAGTCAACTTCCTTACCAGGTACCTATATATTTTGGTTTTGTTATATTGATAACTGTCAAAATGAAAAAACTCTTAGCTTATACGCTGTAAACATAATTAACTCTGGTCTCTACCCACCGCCTTGGGTGTGAATCAGCTATTATATATTCACCGGCTAAGTTAAATATTTAAAAATTATATTTTAATTATAAAATAAATTTTTGAATATACTTACCCGGTGAATATATAAATTAAATGACCCTCCCTTCCTCCCCAATAGAGACACAGCGGGACGAGAAGAATTGAAGGTTTTGTTTACATACAAGAGTGGTATCTGGCCGACAGTTGGCGCTGGTGGGCACACCCGCAACCTTCATAGCGATCGCTCGCGAGTTTTTTGAGTGTGTTTTCTGTCGAGCCGCAGAGTTGCAGCTATTATATATTCACCGGGTAAGTATATTCAAAAATTTATTTTATAATTAAAATATTTTGATAATATACAAAAAGTTTAGAGCATAGTTCCGTCGTGCCATTAATGAAGCTAGGCGCCAATCTTTGGTAT
>NC_090739.1:34171878-34421319 GCF_036898095.1 Palaemon carinicauda | reverse complement strand
TCTTTGGTATCTTTTGTTTCCTCATTCAAAACAGTAGAACACCATCATCTTCTGTATGGAGGAAAATAGAAAAGATTGCAGGGAAATTTACCCCAAACCCACCTCCAGTGTTGAAAGTGAATGGTCAGTATGTGACTTGAGCAAATGATGTTAGCTATGCCCTAGCTGATCACTTCTCAAATATATCATGCAAGTGTGTAGCAGCTTCTGGTCACCAGTATAGGAGCATTGAAGAAAAGAAAATTTTAAATTTTGAAACTGGAAGGGAAATGTCTTATAATTCTCCTTTTACTGAAAGAGAATTTGATTCTGCACTTGCAACTTGTAACGATACAGCCCCTGGACCCGATGGAATTCCATATGCAATGATTAAACATGTACCTATTAATACAAAGTTATTTATTTTAGTCATTATTAATAGAATATGGCATGATCATAGTTATCCAAGTGTTTGGGAACTAGCCATTATTTTAGCTTTTTTAAAACCCGGTAAGGACAAGTTTTAGCAGCAAACTATGGACCAATTGCATTGACATCTTGTTTATGTAAAATCATGGAGAAGATGGTCAATGCAAGACTGATGTGGTACCTTGAAAAGAAGGGTATTTTATCACCTGTTCAGGGTGGATTTAGAAAAATGCACTCAACTACTGATGTGTTGATACGACCCGAGTCCTCTATTTGTGAAGCCTTTGCTTCCAAACAGCACCATGTAACAGTCTTATTTTTTTACCTTGAAAAGGCATATGATACTACATGGAGATATGGTATACTTAAAACCATTCTTAATTTGGGGTTACAAGGAGAGCTACCATTGTTCATTCAATCATTTATTTCACATAGATTTTTTCAAGTTAGGGTGGGGGAAGCTCTACCTGAGAGGAAATGTCAGGAAGGAGTTCCCCAGGGTATTGTGCTGAGTGTAATCCTATTTGCACTAGCCATTAATGGGATATCCTCTGTCATTCCTCAAGATATTCTCGCAACGTTATTCGTTGATGATCTCCATATCATTTGCTGGAGCTAGAATGGCAGTGGTTGAGAGAAAACTACAACTCTCAATTGACAAAAATATACAGTGGGCTGATATGAATCGGTTCAAGTTTTTGACGAGCAAAACTGTTGTTGTCCAATTCTGTCGTATTCGGGGAATACATCCATACCCGGATATATAAATCAAAGGTCAACGGATCCCATGTGTAAGTGAAGGTAAATTTATAGGCTTGATATTTGATTGTAGGCTTACATGAGTTTCTCATTTAAAAACATTAAAAGCCAAATTTCCTTAGTCTCTGAATCTTTTAAAAGTATTTTCCCATACATCATGGGGGCAGACTGCAATCCTATTTTAGAATTATACAAGACCCTGATTTTTTTCAAAAATTAGTTATGGATGTGGAATATATTCCTCAGCCACCCAAACCGATTAAAGATATTAGATTCAATACATCATGCTGGTATTAGATTGTTCTCATGAGCGTTTAGAACTTCGCCTATCTCAAATCTCCTTGTTGATGCTGGAGAATTACCTTTAGACCTTTACCGAAAGTCTTCTATTTATTAGGGGTATTACTTTCGGCAACGCTGAAAACCAGCCAAGACAATTTTAGTGAGGGATAATTACTCCATCCGCTAGTTAGCGGGAGGGGGTTGGGGTAGACTAGCTACCCCGCTCACTCACACCTGTCGGTTGAGTAATCACTTTTTCTTTTGGCTCGGTAGAGTGTAGACGTGCCGTCTCTCTCTCCCGTTAACAACCTGCCTTGGCTTTATTGCTTTTCCTTTTTCTTTTATGTGTTTGTGTGTATGTTTGTCCCGCTATGTGGACATGTCCGGGGATTGAGGGCCGCTGGGGCGGCACCTTCATGTCGTCCTTGGAGACAGACCCACATCTTTTATGCCCGGCTTGCCGGGGAACTCAGTGTTCGCGGGACAACACCTGTTCCGAGTGTAGGGAGTGGCCTGCCTCCCAGTGGGAGAGGTTTGCGCGTAAGAAGAAGTCTAAACGCGAATCTTTATTTTCGGGGTCTTCCTCGAAATCGAAGAAATTGCGGGCTTCTGCTTTTTCTACGCCCAAACTCTGCCTGAAGCTAATCCTCGACCAGGCCCTTCCTGGGTACGGTCGAGCAGTAGCGCAGGGCTTATGACTCCAGGTCAACCCTGGGGGATAGACGAGGATGACGGCTCCCCCAGTGAGTCGGCTCCTTCTCTTCCTCCAAGGAGCGCCTGTTCCTTGCCAGACCTTGGGTCTGGTTCCAACGCCGAGGAGTTAACTAACCCACCAAGGGCGGTGGCAGGGCTCTCTCCAAGGCGAGCGTCCCCCTCGGGGGAACATATCTCTCGTTCGCGAGAGAAAGTTGCCTCTGTGCATCGGCAATCTCCTTACGCTTTAGGTTCTCCTCCAGGGGCGGAAAGAGAACCTTGTTATAAGCATAGTTCTCCTTCGGGTGAACTTTCCTCCTCTGCGGAGGATTTATCTGTCGATCTTATTCAGTCTCCCCCTCGGGCAGAGTCTCTTGTACGTTCCTCTCCGGAGGTTCGTAGAGTGGAGTGGTGGGTAACCCCTCTCCACCCTGGGCATTCTCCTCCTCGGGCTGTGAGGAGACGTCTTTTTGAACCTGCTGGTTCTCCTCACATTGACCCTTCGGGGCCTTGTGACGATCACTCTTCGGGCTGGCGTGATCGTGAGTCTTCGGACTCTAGTCATGTTGATCCCGCGGGTTCTCATGACAGCAGGAGGCCTTCGGGTCTCCGTCGCGCTGAACCTTCGGGCTCTCGCGACTTGAAACCTTTAGGTTTCTGTTACGCTGAACCCTCGGGCTCTCGTAACGACGGTGACGTTGAACCTCTGGGTTCTCGTACCGTCAGTCACGCTCATCCTATGGGATCTCGTGACAGAGGAATCTTGATTCCTCGTTACGCTGACCCTCCAGGGTCTCGTAACCTGAGTTATGCTGAACCCTTGGGCTCTTGTAACTCTAGTCGCGCTAATACTTCGGTGTTTGGTGACAGAGAAACTCCGGTTTCTCTTTGCGTTGTTCTTTCGAGTTCGCGCAACACAGTTCACGCTGAACTTTCTGGTTCTCATGACCAGAGTCTTTCTTATTATGACAGAGAGTTTTTAAACTCTTGTTGTGTTGATCGTTCGCGCTCACACAACATAAGCTATTGTGAACCTTCGGGTGAGCGTAGCAGTGAGTTCTCTCAACAACCTGAGAGCTCTCGCCTGCACGACCAAGTTGGTGCGCACTGCCAATTTGGCGTGCACGTTCAAGTTGGCGCGCATGGCCAAATTGGCGAGCACGACCGATTCGGCGTGCACGTTCAAGTTGGCGCGCACGGCCAAATTGGCGAGCACGACCGATTCGGCGTGCACGACCGTCTTGGCGAGCGCAAACAAAATGGCGATCATGGCGCGCAGGTTCATCATATGGGGCTACATATGTACGAACAGCCTATTGCTAGCCATGCACGCGAACATCCTGTTGCGCACCATGCGTGCGAACATCCTGTTGCGCACCATGCGCGCAAGCAACCTTATGCGCCCCAGGTGCGCGAACAACCTCATGGGCTCCAGGAGCGCGAAAAAGGTGCACGAAATCGGGAGAGGCGCCCGCGCGAGTCCCCTTCCGCCTATCAACAGTTCGGCGCAAGAGCGCACGATCATCTTGGTGCTCATAATCAATCTCTCAAGCCCCTTGGGCCTCAACAGAGACAACGGTCGTCTATGCGACCGAGCCCAGATCCTATCCCTATGGGTAGGCATGTGCCTATCTTGCATATAGGGAAGCTTCCATCGGACAAGAGGGTTAGGGAACCTGCCTAGGTTCCTAAACCCAGGGAGCAGTCCTTTCCTAAGGACCTTCCCCCTTGTTCCACAGGAGCCTGTGACCCCCCCATGGCTTAGCAACTTATTTAATGGAATGCGCCAAGCCATGAAGGGAGTCGTTCCCCGCTCCCAGTCCTTAGGTGATATACCTAGGATTCCCTTGTCACCTCCTCTCTTCCCGGGGTCCTCTCCTCCCTCCGATCTTAGGAGGAGGTCAGGAGTTCTCGCACAGGCGGGCCCCTCAGGCAAGGGGAGACGATCATCCCCTCGCAAAAGACCTCTGGAGGAGATTAGGCATGAACCTCAGGGTAGCCCCCTGCAGTTCAAGATGCCACAGGCCAGGCCAAAGGGGGAAAGGAAAAAGATTCGTCCTTCAACCCCCAAGGAGGATAGGGTTACTTACTATGGAGACTCCCTACCTTCTTTACCGGTTGAGATAGTGTCTAATGAGGCACGACCTGCGACCGGACGGGATTCATCCCGTACAGCAATGGACTTACCTTCCACCCGTAAGCCGACGGAGTCCTCTAGGCCCTTGGGGACAGAGGATCTCCGGCCTCGTAGGAGGGAACCGAAGGATTTGTTCACCATCCCCAAATCCTCGGCCAGACTTTCTTCCTCACTGCCTCCCAGGCAGCCAGAAGCAAGCACCTCCCCGGTATTTCCCCTATCCCCAGTCGATACAGTTGATGACTTCGACCCACGCCGGGCTCCTATGGATGAGAGCTTGGATGTGGAAGGGCAGAGCAATCTCGAGGACGACGCTCTGCCAGCAGCCGCTAGCCCTAAGCTTACAGAGGATGAAAGAAAGGAGTCGGAACACGCCTTCTGGCAGGTTCTAGCCTGCATCCGTACCATCAATGGACTTCCAGATCCATCAGCAGCCCCTCCAGATGGAAAAGAAATGGTCCTTGACCAGTTCTATGGTACTCAGAAACCTCATAGGACCAGTGCAGCTTTGCCCTAGTCAAAGGGGCTGAAGAGCGCCAAACAGAAGGCTGTGTCTCAGGCAACTGGTTCCACCTCTTCTCTCCGCTCCAACTCGTCCTCCAAGCTCTTACCTCCTCCATATGTGTTTCAGAGGGGGTACTATGAGATCCTCGGAGAATCCCTTCCAACGCTACCTCTCGACCACTCTATAGAGGCACTTTCGAAGGTCACCCCCTTCGAGAAACTCTTGGGACTCCCTGTCTCCTTTTCGGCCTCTGAAATCCTAAACCAGGAAAAGGTGGCGAAGTACGCCATGCAAGCTACTTCGTGGCTGGATTTCTGGTTGGGATCCTTAGGACAACTGATGCGGTCTAAAGACCTGTCTCAGGAGTTCTCCAAGAAGTCTTTGGAGACTTTTCTTTTGTCCGGCACTCGGGCCATCGAGTTCCTCTCTCATCAGGTAGTGAACCTTTGGGCCAACACTATCCTGAAGAGGAGGGATGCCATCATAGGAAAGCTCTATAAACATCTCCCTCAGGCCGAAGTAGCGAGTCTGAGAAATGCTTCTTTCGAGGGCAATTCTTTGTTCCATCCCGAGGATGTCGAGCGGGTGGCAGAGAGGTGGAGGAAGTCCAGTCAGGACTCCCTCATCCAAATGGCCTTAACAGCGAGACCTTACCCCTCTCAGCCACAGCGGAAAACACAGCAGAACCCGCAGCCGAAAAGGGCTAGAGACCCAAAACAGCAGGGTAAAAAGGGTGCAAAGCAGGCCTTTCACAGCAAAAAGTCCTTCCGTGGGGGAAAGAGTAAGAAGGGATCTGGCCGAGGCCGGTCCCAATAAGGCAGGCAATCCTCCCATTTGTCCACCTGTGGGGGGATGCCTGCAAAGTCGCTGGCTGAGGTGTCTTTACCACAGGGCCGAACCCTGGACGGTCGAGGTGATTCGTTCAGGGTATCGTATCCCGTTTACGCTCTCTCTCCCTCCACTGACTTGAGTGCCGATTCCATTGAACTCCTGTACGAAGGGATCCGCACAGGAGTTTGCCCTCAGGGCAGAAGTCCAGTCCATGTTGGAGAAGGACGCTCTCCAGGAGGTCCTCGACGGGTCCCCAGGCTTCTACAGTCGACTCTTTCTTGTGAAAAAGGCGTCTGGAGGCTGGAGACCAGTCATCGACCTCTCGGCCCTGAACAGGTTTGTCGAACAGACACCTTTCAGGATGGAGACGGCCGACATAGTCAGACAAGCGATAAGACTTCTGGACTTCATGTGCACTCTAGATCTGAAGGACGCATACTTCTAGATCCCAATTCATCCGTCTTCCAGGAAGTATCTGACATTCATGTTCAATCGGAAGCATTACCAGTTCAGGGTGCTGTGTTTTGGTCTCTCCACAGCACCCCAGGTATTCACAAGAGTATTCGCCCTAGTATCATCTTGGGTTCACAGAGTCGGCATCCGTCTCCCAAGATACTTGGACGACTGGCTGATTCTGGCAGACTTGGAGGCGGCCCTTCTCCGCCACCAAGACGAGCTTCTAAGGTTTTGCCAGGATCTGGGGATCGTGGTAAACCTCGAGAAGTCTCAACTGCTCCCCTCTCAAGAACTGGTATACCTAGGCATGCGATTAGACACCCTAAGGCACAAAGCGTTTCCATCAGACGAAAGAATCCAGAGACTGAGGGAGATAGCACAGGTCTTTCTCAGTCGGGAAGAGTTCCTGGCACAGAATTGGCTTCGCCTTCTCGGTCACCTCTCTTCCCTGACCCGACTGGTCCCCAACAGTCGCCTCAGGATGAGATCCCTCCAGTGGTGACTAAAATCCCAGTGGAAACAGCACTCCGATTCCCGGGATCACCTAGTCCGCATAGGGCTAGAGGAACAGTCGGACCTCAGGTGGTGGCTGGTGGAGTCGAACCTCTGCAAAGCGGTCGATCTTCTCATCTCTCCCCCAGAATTGATGCTGTTTTCGGTCGCATCAAAAGAAGGGGGGGTGCTCACGTACTGCACCATTACATCTCCGGCCAATGGTCCGAATCAGAAAGGTACCAGCACATAAATCTCTTAGAGATGAGGGCAGCCTTTCTGGCCCTCAAAGAGTTCCACCAGGTCCTGGCGGGGCACTCCATGGTGCTGATGAGCGACAACACCATGGTAGTAGCTTATCTAAGCAAACAGGGCGGTACCTTTTCTCAGCAGCTGTGCCATCTTGCAGTAGAGATACTCAGATGGGCAGAAGACAACTCGGTGACTCTTATCAGCTCGCTTCATTCCGGGCAAGCGGAATGTGCTAGCAGACAAGCTGAGCAGAGCGACTCAGATAGTTGGCACCGAGTGGTCTTTGAATCCTCTGATAGCCAACAAAGTCCTGACTTTGTGGGGTTCCCCAACGGTGGATCTGTTCGCAACGGCCCTGAATTTCAGGCTCCCGTTGTACTGCTCCCCAGTCCCGGATCCCCAAGCTCTTTGGCAAGATGCTTTTCAACAACGGTGGATAAACCTGGACGCTTACACGTTTTCCCCGTTCTGTCTGATGAGAAAAGTCCTCAACCAGGTACGAGCAAGCAACAATTTTTAAATGACCCTCATAGCTCCGCTATGGCATCACGCAGAATGGTTCCCGGACCTTCTGCATCTCCTCACGGAGATCCCGAGGTAGCTTCCTCCACAACACGACCTCCTCAAAAAACCACACGCCAACATCTTTCACAGAGCCGTAGACTCGCTTCGACGTCACGCCTGGAGACTATCCAGCACCTCCTCACACAGAGAGGCTTTTCGCAACCGATTGCGAAAAGAATGGCTGGACACCTCAGGAGATCCACAGAGGCAGTCTACCAGGCGAAGTGGTTAGTTTTCTGTGGTTGGTGTCGTGGAAGGGGTATCTCTCCCCTCGATGCCTCTGTTCCAACCATAGCGGAGATTCTTGTATACCTTCGGGAAGAAAAGCTTCTCTCGGTCTCGGCAGTCAAAAGCTACCGCTCAGCCTTGAGTCTGAAAGGAGTCGATATTTCCGCCTCGTTGGAACTTTCTTTGCTCATACGCAGTTACGAGCTTACTTGCCCCCAGGCAGAGCTAAGACCTCCCCCTTGGAACGTGGTTCAGGTCCTCAGGTCTCTGAAGGGCTTCCCCTATGAACCACTATGCCAGGCCTCAGATCGCCACCTCACGTGGAAGATGGTGTTCCTGCTCGCTTTGGCTTCGGCCAAGAGAGTCATTGAACTTCATGGTCTATCTGCGGATGTCTCCCACTCTAGGAGATGGGGGGAAGTAATCCTCAACTTCATGCCTGAGTTTATAGCTAAGACTCAAAATCCGGGTGTGCCGGACTCCAGGTTTGGCCCATTTTGGATAGAGAGTCTTCGTTCTGTAACCAAAGATCCAGACCAACTGTTACATGTCCAGTGAGGAGTCTGAGGTGTTACTTAAAAAGAACAGCAAAAGCTTGCCCCCGTGTACGAGCACTTTTTGTCAGCATTGGGAAGGTCAAGAGGAGGGTCACGAGGAATACTATTTCCTCCTGGATAAGGAGAGTAATCGAATACGCTCTAGATCCAGATCCTCCTCTGTCCAACCGACCCAGAGCTCATGACGTCAGAGGCATTGCAACGTCTCTGGCGTTCAAGAAAAATTTTTCTGTGGCACAGGTATTGCAAGCGGGCGTGTGGAAGCGTCAGACGACCTTCACAGCCCACTACCTGAAAGACGTAACCCACAGGAACATGGAAACCTTCTCCATTGGTCCTGTGGTGGCCGCACAACAAGTGATCTAATGCCTCAGGCTCCTTGATGGACAAGTAGCAGAGGGTTGAGGGCTGAGGTTACCCGGGTTAGTCTAGGGTGAATGAAAAGAATGTCTGGCTCACTTCTTTCTTTCTCCTTCTCCCCCCCCCCCCTTGGGAAATAGCTCCGCAAGACCGAAGCATAGCTGACCTCACCCCTCTGCAGGTAAGAATCATTTCCCTTGTGCATCCTGGGTATGGATGAATACTTTGTTACGTCACCAATACCTCTTGAGGGAGGGTATTGGATATGTCTTGGAATCCTTGAGTTCCTACGTGAAGACAAGCCACGAGTCTCTCTCACACAAGCTTCTGCAGGCCGCTATCAGTGAGTTACCTTGTAACTACTTTGATTTTAGCGAGGGTAGGGTTCCCTCTACTATCGATCACAGATCGAAATAGAGAGGACCCCGGGTCATGACCAAGGCCAGTTGGTAGGACTTCCTCCCTCCTAAGAGTAAGTCACCCTAATAAATAGCGAAGATTTGTATCTGTGTCGGAACAAATAACAAATTCGGAAATAATTTGTATTTTTCCTAACAAACAAACCTGAAGCTATTTATACAAATTGGCCCGCCACCTTGCCCCCCTAGAAGTCCTGCCAGCAAGCAAAAGTGGTTAATCAACCGACAGGTGTGAGTGAGCGGGGTAGCTAGTCTACCCCAACCCCCTCCCGCTAACTGGTGGATGGGGTAATTATCCCTCACTAAAATTGTCTTGGCTGGTTTTCAGCGTTGCCGAAAGTAATACCCCTAATAAATACCTTCAGGTTTGTATGTTAGGAAAAATACAAATTATTTCCAAATTTGTTATTTTTCTAGGGTCTGGAACAAATTAGGCTATTTACATGTAAAAGGTGACTCTCTACACAAAATAATCACTTCACGAAAGCCCTTATGGAACCAATTAATTTCGTGTTGCGAGACATCACTGTATCATCAATGCTTCCATGGAATTTACCAGATGTATTTTTTTGTAAATACTTTATTGGAGTTGAAAAGAATATGACTAACTTAGAATGCAGGTCTCTTTTTATGGAACATGTTGCAGAACATAGGGGATCGACTTTTATATATACCGGTGGCTCCAAATCTAATGCTGGTGCTGGATTTGGAGTAGATAGTAATGGTTTTAATTGTAGAGGTGCACTTACTCTAACAGCTTCCATATTTACTGCCAAACTTTATGGCATTCTAACCGTCATTGAAAAAATAGTGTTGTAGAAGGAGGGTAATTTTACCATTTTTAGTGATGCAAGGAGTGTCCTTCAAGCTTTAGAATTCTTTAATTCTAGTAACCCTTTTGTTTTAAAGAGTTTAGAATGGCTTTTTATTATTGGACTGAGAGGTATAATGGTTTGATTTTGTTGGGTTCCTGCAGATTTACTGGCGAAGAAGGCTGCATCGGAGTTACTACCAAGAAGGTATCCCATTCCCTGTAATGATTTCCTTCCTACCATCAAGAAATTGTTTCATGATAATTGGCAACAGCACTGGGATAGTCTAGATGGCAATAAAAGGAGAGAAGTAACAAATAGCATATCTCCTTGGGGGTATAACATGATGCCCCAAAAGTGGGAGACGTCTCTCTTTGTCGTCACTGCATTGGTCACACTCGGTTGACACCAACCATATTGTGATGACTGTTTGGTACCCTTGATAGTGAGACATTTGTTGATCAAATGCCCCACTTATAGTACTGAAAGAAGTACACATCTGTTTGGCAGGTTCATCCTTGCCAAGATTCTCGGACATGATGTGTCGTACAATAATAGTGGTATTTCAAAATTTATTTCAGAAGCAGGTCTTCTGAAAGCTATATAACTGTTATAAGTATGTTTTTGTTTCTATTATGTTAAACTGAATTAATATTCATTTATTAAATTATAACAAATAATATCGGCGTCAATGACCTTAGATGTCAGGATGCCAGATAACTCATAATCAATCGATCAATCAATCCGAAGTGGCCCAAGAGCAATTGGTACCCTCTTGTTCTGGAATATCCTCACCAGATCTCTCTACCATCTCCATTGCTGTCCCAGGATATTCAACAGGAGACTGTCTTCGCTTCCTCCTGGATAATGAAAAACCATCAGCTCATGATTTTCTTGCCCTAGCAGCTCAAAGAAAGCCCGGAGTTGTGAAGGAGAGGATTGACTTTATAGAAGAGTACTGCACAAGTCTGCCACTACGAAACGACAATACTTGTCTAATTAGAAAAAATGGGTGGAATTCATTAAAGTACATCAGCCCTATTCCATTGCTATGGACTTCTGTATTTCCTTCTTTATTTCATTACACAAACAAGGTTTAGCCTCTACAACTATTGCCTCATTTAAGTCGGCACTAATTAGTCCTATCAATTATGCTTTTGATATTGAACTCAACAGCAAACTGTTCAATAAGATCCCGAGGACTTGTGCTAAATTAAAACCAAATGCTCCTCCCAAGGCCATCTCATGGTTGTTGGATAAAGTCTTGCACTTAGCTTCCTCGATACATAACGCCACTACCTCTTTGAGTGATCTTACTCAAAAGTCAATCTTTTTGCTTGCCATGGCTTCTGGTGCTAGAGGTAGCGAGATTGTGGCACTTTCAAAGGGATGACGGCCACATCAAATTCTCAGAATTGGGGAAGGTAAATCTTTACCCAGATCCTGCATTATTGGCGAAAAATTAACTTCCCACAAAATGTTGGAGGCCCTGGTAGATTGTTCCATTAAAGTAGGAACCTTCTCTGTGCCCTGTGGAATGCCTGAATACCTAGTTGTTAAAGAGCCGGGCCTTTAAGGGTGGACAACTTTTTAAAGGGGGAAACAATAGGATCTCATCTCTCTTTGAAACAGCCAAGGTCCAAACTCACCTATTTCATCAGAAGGGCTGACCCTGATAGTATGCCATTGGGTCACGATCCTAGGTAAGTTGCCTCTTCCTTAAACTTTTTACAATACATGTCCTTTGAAGGCTTACAGGCTTACACACGATGGAAATCTTCAAGAGTGTTTTTCAAACATTAATTGGGAGAGATTAAACACTTTGTGGTGGCCACTGGTAATGTGATTAAACCAGCTTCTTAAGTGTTGTGCATGGACTTTCACGGACTGTATAATTGGGATTGTTCAGTCTACATAGTGGAAGTGGAATACTATTCTTATTTGCAGTGTGTGTTAAACTATATTTAAAGTAAAGAGTCAAAGGTGATATTCTCCTCTTATTTTATGAATGTTATTATTATGTTACTCTATTACATAATTCTGGGGTTAAAAACTTCTGTTTTCTACACATATTCAATGCACATATTGTTGCACCAATTATTGTTACATTTAGGAATTTTTGGAAATGATAATAGATTAAAGTTCTTTTAGCATTTCCTTTATATAGACCTGTTCACAAATAAAAAGCAGTGTATCTCCATTTTTTAACCCTTCTTTTTCAGACTTCAGTCTGATACACCACTGGGGACAAAGATTTTATTCACAGTGAGTGGGACTGTGCAGTTAAATTCCTTTGCTCCTTTGCAATTTAGAAAAAAACTCGCTTGTGTTCATAGTTTAGGACTATCATCCCAACTGCTATGTGAAAGTGTAGACACACCTTTTCCTGACACACTATTTATCATGGGACCTTGTCCTTGTATAAGAAGTTGGAATTCTGGGAACTCAAATAGGTTAAAAACTCCATCTGGCCACAACTGAGAATATTAATTCTCTGGTACACTTCCATCAGGACGACATAGCTCGAGCCCAAGAAATGTATTTTGACATAGGAAAAATCTGTTTTTGGGTGAGATAGCAATGTTGTATTGATGGACCTGCCCTTTACTTTTCATCCTTTCCCTATTCTCAGTGTGAGGCCTCGCGTCATGCGATGGCTGCTACTGGAATGGCTGACCAGCGAACATGTTTACAGCAACACACTGGGATCGGAGTTGTAACATCTCTTTTCCACGTATCTAATTCTATTCCATACCCTTTGAGGCAAGGTTAACTCTATTTGGGAAGGATAGCCGTGGCTTGTTTTAAACACGTCCCAGTTTCATACACGATATCTCTTGGGATATTCGCTCCAGGGGATAGAACCTCGTGATACTTCTTAGGTAAAATTCTCTGGTATATCACTCGCAAAAATATCCCAAGTAGAAAGCTGCCTTAGAGGAACTTCCATCAGGACGACATGGCTATCTCACCCAAAAATGGATTTTTCCTATGTCAAAATACGTTATATTATGAAAATTTATTTTAATGCTGTTACTCTTCTTTATTTCCTCATTTCCTTGCCTCACTAGGCTATTTTTCCTGTTAGAGCCCTTGAGCTTATAGCATCTTGGTTTTTCAACTAGGGTTGTAGGTTAGCAAGTAATAATAATAATAATAATAATAGTAATAATAATAATAAAAGCCCAAGATAGAGACGACTGGCGGAATCTAACCGAAGTCCTTTGCGTCAATAGGCATAGGAAGAAATGATGATAATGATGATAATAGGTTTTATAGGTAATTTTTAAATTTCTATTTAACACAAATTTTTATCATATTTTTTATTTCATTTACTGTATTTTTTTAATACTGCGAACAGAATTATTATATCTAGTAATTTCCCGTCCTGTGTTTATTTGGGAAATCTTTGTAAAAGTTGAGCTTGACTCATTGGTCTGTAAAAATCCTCCTTTAAAATACAAAAATAGTAAAAATTCAAATTGCATTAGTACAACATAAATGTGGTTTGTATTCATGGAACTTTTATATTATTTAAGAATATGTGCTTCATTCCTAATGAGAAAATATATCTTATAGATCTAGTGGAGGAAAGGATACCAGGGTAGATCTACCAGACCCACGAGATTTAGATACACTGCTGGGAGAATTAACTTTGATGAATGCTCGTTCGGAACTTTATCTTCGTTTTATTAGGAGACGAGTAACTGTGAGTATAATGAGAATTGCAAGCTAAATAAGTGTGTTGCTTATCTTTGGTTATTTGTCACAGGGTTATTGATTTGGTATACAGTACAGTATTCCAAAGTACAGAAACTTCTGTTCATGCATCATTATTGTTTACTGTATTTATACAAAATACATATACAGTGCGTTTCTTAACTTGTTTTAACATGGTGAAGTACCGGTATATATATTGTTATTTATTGAATATCTAGCTCTAATTTTTATTCATTTTGGTTTAAAATTTAACATTGTGTTAAGTTTTGTAGTGTCTTTAAAAGTGTATTAATTTAACTTATAACTTATACTGTGACAATTTAAAATTAAATACTATTATTGAAATGCAGTATATTATTTAATAGCCATGTACAGTATGCAGCAAAACTGGTGATGCTTTTTTTATTTTTGCTTCGGACAAGTGTTGTTCTTGAATTAAGTTGCCACTTTGTATTAAATCTTATATTTCCCTTTGTAAACATGTGTATGTATGAGACAACGTTGGTCACTTTTTATGGATTAATTAATCATTGAATAATGTTAGATCATTACAAAAAAAATACTTCAGAACAAAAATTAAATATGTTACTGTAGCACGAATCCCTTTGTCGACGTGACTCCGCGAGAGTCAGTGAGACTAGTCTTTGAGCTTTCTGTCTAGATAGAAGTATTCAAACTGAGGAAGAGGGCGTCAGTTTAAGCAGAGTGATAAAGTCTAATGATAACAATTTATGCATTTGGGATATGATTTCAAAGTTATTACTTATTTTTTGCTTATGTCGTTTTGTGTATAAAACTAAAGTTAGTAATTAGAATCGTGATTTCAAAACTTGCAATAAATTATTACAAGTTATAGTTTAGACTATAGTCAACACTACTCATATAATTTTAGTCTTCCAATTATTTTTTTTCAGTTTGAGGAAAAATTAATAAATAAAAAAATAAATAAATAAGCAAGTTGGTGGGTTATCTCTGCTATTAGAAATACAATTAACTATCTTTCTAGTATTTCAATTTTACTTCACGAAAGGAAGAATATAATCAGGTCAGACATACTCAGCCAAATGTGTTATGTGCAGATTCTACAGAAAGACAATAACAACGTATCTTAAATTAATATAATAATAATAATAATAATAGTAATAATAACAATAATAATAATGGTGATGATGATGATGATAAGGATGGCTCTGGAGTCTAGGCCTATGCTATTGGCCTAATAACTCTTTGTCTTCTTTTGGGGTTGTGCAATAGCGGTGTCTCTTGCCTCCTAGGATGACTTTTCAATTTTTCTCCTTCATTGCATCGTTAAGCCATCTAAAACAGTTGTTTCGTTAATGTAAAGATGATTGGTTATATCTCTTTTTTATAGAGAACCTGGTAGATAAGCTTAACTAGCGTTACAGTTATCCGGTAGTTGTTGGGTAGCTCTAGCCATATTTGACAGATGACTTGCTTGTGATAGTGCCACCGTGAGACTGCCAGTCGATGTCCGGTTAGACTCCACCCACAGCTACATCTCCGATACGTTCTTTATGTTAGATACATGACCATGGTGGCTAAAAAGTTAGACTAAGTTTTTTATTTTTTTCATTGTTATCATAATTAAAGATTATTGGGTTAATTTTTTCATAATGATCTAGCTGATATTTTAATAAAAAATATAGCATAAATTCTTTAAATCATACTTAATGAACTGTATCTTTTATTGAACGAAGTTTCAAAATCCTTCGTCCCAGGAAATTAGTCTCATTAGAAATGTGAAGAATGTGAGAGTTGTCAGTAACTTTTGAACGAAAATCACTTAATTCAGGTATCTCCAGTTTTGCTGTATACTGCTCAGTAACTTTAGATAACTGGTTGAGTTTTTTTCACAGAAATTATAAAAAGATAATGCCTGGAAAAATTTGTTTTTCTTTGAAGAATTCAAGTCAAGAGTATTGTTCTTTCCTGAATAAAAGTTGCTGTTAGTGAAGTCAGATGTTTGTTTAATAACCCACTATATTTAGGACAGGTCAGACTACAGTACTTAGGGTACTATGCTGATACTTTTACTATACTGTAATAGATATGTTATCGCTTATTTATAATATTTTTCATTTATCATCTTTTGTTCAGGCTGACTTTGAGGCTTCTATCCCAGACAAAGATGAGAGAGATAAAAATGAAGCAGCATTTGAAGCAAAGCTCTCGCATTCACAACTCATATGTGACATGGCTGTAATTGTAGGAGATTACACAATACTTGAACAATTCTATCTTAATGAATCTTTCAAGAAAGCTGTAGCCATGGATACAGTTGAAGAAAATGCTAAGACGTCATCATTAGTTGATGATGTATTTTATATCATCAAAAAGAGTGTAAGGTTAGTAGAAATGTACAAGTGATATTACATCCTATTTCTGATTTTTGAATAAATCTTCCTAAATAATCCTATTCTGTGTGCTTCAAAGCACAAGTTTGTCGATAGAAAATTCAATTGCAAAAGTTGGTTCTGGATTTTATATTAGCTATCCTAGAGTAGTGCTCCCCCTTACTGCCAGGTGTCTTACTAATTAGCATTTCTTAGAACATTTCTCACTCTGCTTCTGTCACCAGTGTTGATAGCTTGTTAATATAACAGTTGAAAATTATGAGTCTTATTCCAATGCTTGATATGTTTTCATCATGAGAATCCTTCGAAGCGTAGCTCTTGGGAGTACATTCACAGGGTTACTTGTCGACTTCTGCCTGATCCTTACTCTCCAGAGAAGGATTGTAAACAATCTGGTCCCTCTAGGCCTCCTAGAGACACCTTTCCATCACATGCCTCCTCAAGAGAAGTGTGGCAGGCAGCAACTAGGTCTGAACAGAAAAAGGAGCTGGACATGACTGGTTTATGAACATGGCATAACTAGCTTATATACATACAGTTGAGGATAACAATGAGATAAAAACTTTTAACTGGTTTTTCTATTATCAGTGAGGGGAAGAGAGAGAGAAAAATAAAAATTTTGTTACAATGTATGGGCGTGTATTACATGGCTTCCCCCAATAACAGACATTTACTGTATGTGAAATAGAGCACCCTGCCTTAGAGAGGTGAACTGTAGGCAGGTCATTTTGCAGAAGTGCAGGTTTTAGGCGATCAATGGAGACTCGGTCTTCTTTGCTACAAATGTTAATTAAGAAAGCCTTCAGCTTGCAATGGATAACAAGGAAAGGCTCCATGTAAGGGGGTGTCAGTGGTGGCTTGTAAGTGTCAATGCACATAAAGACACGTGTTATGGGGTTGAAATCTTTCGGTGTGTGTTGCTTCGCTTGGGGCTTGTAGGTCTGGTGGCTGGGAGTAAATTGCCCCACAACATGACTTAGGTACTGGAGGTTGTCAGACGGAAAAAATTCAGCAGGGGTGACCAACGGGTTGCTATACATTATTTCAGCTGAGGAGACATGCAGGGTTTCCTTAGGAGTGGTCCTTAATCCAAGGAGGATCTAGGGAAGCTGAGTAAACCAATTAGAGTCATTACAGTGGGACATCAAAGCTGTTAAGTGCAACGAAGGCATTCAACCATTCCATTGGCTAGGGGTGTAGGCGGTTGTCTGATGTAGGGTGATGCCCAGGAGAATTGCTTATGATGTCTACTATTGAGAGGTGAAAGTGGTACAGTATCTTGTCAGAAGTAATAGGCTCAGGGATACCAAATTTCGCTATCCATCCTAAGAGTAAGGCGTATGTTGCAGTTTGCATGGGGATGGCATCAGGCCAATGAGTGGAGCAGTCAGTGACAGTAAACAGATAACGACGTTCTTGTAATGTGGGTTAGGAGTCTACTACGTCAAAGTGAATGGTGCAAAAAAAACGCTGAGGTTGAGGAAAGGTGCCCACCGGAGAACCAGTGACAAAGGTCCTTCATCGTGAAAACGTGATCCTCAGCGGTACGATAACATTCCCCAATACTGAATGTCTGTGCTATCTCCAGTGAAGCCGGAGATTCGATGAAAAAGGGACCGTAATAATGAAACTGTGAAATCCTCATCGGTATCACATTGTTAACTCCGGTTCTGGACGTCTGCTTGATCTCTGTTTGTACGGGAGATCCGGTAGCAAAGGCCAGTCACCGTGAGATCGTGACCGTCACCGGTACGATAACATTAACCTCAATGAATGTTTGTGTTATCTCCAGCGAAGCCGGAGATTCGATGAAAAAAGGGGCCGTAAAGGTGTAATTGAGATCAAACATGACAAAGGTTCGTGTGCAAAAGGCCTCAGCCGGAGTCTGAGTGCCGGATTTCACCGTTGCACTCCAAATATCTGACTAGTTCTCACCCAATGAGTATCCATTATAGCGGAGTATAACTCAAGGCGGAGCTAAGCATAACTCAAGGCGGAGCTAAGGGTGTCGGTATAAAACGACCCCAATTAATGACTCATACACTAACGTTCCTACTAATAGTGTTAGCTATATTAACAGTAACCACATCAATAAAACGTGTATAACATTAAACGTACTATCATCAACTCTGATAATAAGAGGAGGCCTGAATAACTCGTGATCGTATAAAAACGGAGAACGGGAAATTCACCTCTCTTACTCGAGCTAATAAACGAGCACCCTATGCTCTCACTCTCAAGGTTACATAATAAAAAGCTAACATCACACAATAATATAAGAAAAGTAAAAAATTGATTGCTTTTATTTTCTTTTTTATTTTTTTTTATTTTTCTTTTTTAGTCATTGTAATAACCAAGAACGAAGAATAACGACAACGTAACCAATAAACAAGGATATAGTCTAAATCGAGCCTTCCTGAGGCGAGTACAAACTAACAGACTAAATTGCTAAACGTTTAAATCGCTATTCGCCCCATACCATTGTTGGCACTATAATATCCAACTGTTTGTATATTTGTAATTTACCTAATGTCTGTTAATGACATAAGGATAAATAACTTAAACCAATCTGCCGACCTCCGAGGGTCGGGGAAGCAGTGACATGCCCTTAAAATAAATATAAACACCAGCCTTAGCTAAAGGCAAGGCAAATATAAGTGTTAAGTGTATGGGCAACCTCCGGTGAAGCCGGAGAGTAATGAGATGTCCTGAATAATGCCGCCTTAGCCAAAGGCAAGGCAAATAAGTGTGACGTGTATGGGCGACCTCCGGGGACGCCGGAGGATAATGAGATGCCCTGAATAATTCAATTGTGGCTAATAATTCAATTGTGAAAGATATAAAATCCAAGCCGCAGCTAAAGGCTAAGGCTTAGATCATAGCAAAGCGTATTTACGATCTCCGGTGAGGCCGGAGGGAGAAGAAAGGTCCTGAATAATTATTGTGAATAAAAACACAATTGTAATAACAATGGCTATTGTGGATATGGCCGTGGCCTGAGACTGCAGTAAGGGCCACCGGAGGGTCGTATCTAAACAATATGAAGCCCGTCCCATGCAGTAAACAATATATAAATATAATAGAACGAAAGTCATTGAGAATCCCTCAAGCCGGAGTAGAACTCAAGGCGGAATGGAAAACGTTCATAACTACTCCCGAGCCGTAACGGGGAGAGGACGAAACACGGACCTAAAATAACGCTAACAATTGAAAAGTAACCAAAAATAAATAACTCGTAAGTTATCATACACCCAGAGGGGGAGAGGTGAGGGAGGGAGAACCCGTTGAACGCACAAAACGGAAAACGGGAAATCAGCTCACCCACCGGAGCTAAGAAAGAAAACGAGAGAAAGGGGTAACTCGTGACTACGTACAGAAAACGAGGACCCCAATCTCTCGCTCTCTTGGACATAATATCAGGACTAAAAATCACCCAACACTATTATAAACGTATAAAATAAAAATGTACATCAAGATAAGACTACGAACGAAGAATAGCATCTGCTAAAACTTAAAATAAATAGCCCATCCGAGTGACAAACGCCCCGGAGGGGCGGGTACTAAACAATAACAAAGCTAGTCCGCTATCTCGTTCGTAGCAAAAAGTACCATGAGCATAAAAACACAAAAATAATAACGGTTCTAAAGGCATAAGGCCAGGACTTAACCAAGAACCTAAGTGACAGAGTACTAAACGGGCAGACAAAGATGAATTCCCAAACAAGTGAACAAACAATGGCCGCCACGAAGGGCCAGACGGGAATAATAAAACAAACTAAACTGGATATAAAACAAAAGCCCGGTACTATAAAAAGCTGTCAAAACAAACTATGGTACTTAACATTGGAATGTGTGAAGATGGAGCTTCGGACATGATGAAATAAATCCATGAATGTTAAAAAACGATCGAGAGCACCACAATTTACACACTAATCTATCAGTCCAAAAAGAAGGATGTTGTTCAGATGGCGCTCGCGTCGTGGCGTGGTGGTGTGGCGCTGGTGGTTGGCTAGGGCCTTTGTATCGGCCCATCCCTTTGACGAAGGAATTAACTAAATGGAAGACAACCTGTGAATAGTGGTTTTCACGTGCCTTTGCTTTATATACGACACCCAAAAGGTGCTCGCGCGAGGGTAGTAACCTCATCATTCCATGCTTTTATCTTTCTCTGGTATAATTGGAAGGTTTTATCAGGGAAAGATATATAAGAAGGACTCTTTTCACCGGCCGCCACAGGTCTCTCCCCAGAAATAGATTTTTCCTTCGTCAAAATCCCTTTTTTAGTAGCTTTGCTGCAGATTGACACGAGGGATGTGATAGGCCGTGAATTAAATCAAACACCTGTTGGCGCATGGGGCCAGGTATCCAAGAGTGTGGTCTACCGTACAATGTGGAGGTCATAGAAGAGGGTGGCGTTGGAGTCGTCGAGGGCAACGTCTTCCCAACGAAGGGAGTGCAGGATGTCCTGCAGTCCTAGTACTTTGGATTTTTTCATTGGGCTTCCACCAAGGCATTGTAACCTGATCCCAGATGAATGACGGCCAGTGTTTTTTATGACAGCATTGGCAATGGTATTCATTTTACCAGAGATGTGTTGAAGGCTGCAGTTGTATTTAGCCATGGTGGAGAGATGTCGGCATTGACGGGGAGACCAGACGTCGGACTGATGAGTGAAGGCATGCACCAGGGGCATGTGGTCCGTGCAAATGACAAAGGGCGTACCCTCTAAGAAGTAACAAAAGTGACGGACAGCCAAGTGCACCGCCAGCAATATTCAGTTAAAGGTAGGGTAGCTGGATTCTGCCTTGGACAGTTTTCTACTGAAGAAGGGCAATGGGCAGGGTTATTCATTGACCACCTGCTTGAGTACTGCACCAATAGCGATGTCACTGGCTTATGTGGGGAAAAGGAGAGGGGCTTGTGGCACAGGAAAAGTGAGAGTAGCAACAGTTGATAGGGCATTCTTCGCATTTCAGAAGGCTGCTTCATGAAAGGGACCCCACTTCAGATATTATGACTTGCCCTTGAGGGAAGCATAGAGGTGGGGCCAAAAGTAATGGTCATGGCTGGTAAGAATAGGTGATAATAGTTTACCATGCACAAGAATTCTTACAGTACTTTGATGGGCGAGGGCATGGAAAGTTTCTGAACAGCTGATACCTTCTCGGGGAGGAGGTGGACACCTTCAGGAGTGATGTGGTGCCCTATGAATGATACTTCATTAGCACCAAAGGTACACTTGTCGTACCAGATTATAAGGCCATTCTGTTGTAGTCGGTCAAGAACGATGCGTAGGGGATATAGGTGTTCCTCTATGGAGGAAGAGCACAAAATATGTCATCCACATCACATCGCAGAACGGGAGGTCCCCTAAGATGCCATCCATGAGAGGTTGAAAAGTGGCCCCATCATTATGAAAGCCAAAGCAGGAGCAATTGAAGGTGTATGTGAAGAAGGGAGTGTTGATAGCAGTCTTGGGGATGTCTTCTGGGTTCATGGGCACCTGATACTACAGTATCTCTTCAGGAGGTTGAGAGCGGAGAATACCTTCACTTTGTGCAAGTCGACAATGCCGGGGAAGGTTAGTGATCCGGTTCAGTCTGCATGTTCAGATGCCTGTAATCACTACAAGGGTGCAGGGAGCCATCCTTCTTTAGGACAATGTGTATGGGTGACGACCATAAGCTTGAGGCCTTTTAACAAAGGCCCTTTTCTTCCATTTCAGCGAACGTTCATTTAGCAGCTTTGAGATGCCTGAATCTGGCAAACACTGGGGCCCTGTTGTATTGATATGGTGATGAATACCGTGACTGGCAGGAACCTTGGGTGTTTGGCGAAGTTCTGGTCAGTAGACTTCCAGACATGAAATGAGGAGGTGGGCATAGGCATCTGTGGGTGTGCTGATATGGAGTGCGAGGTCGAAGGGCTGAATTGAAATAGTGTCGACGAGTATGACTCTACGTTGACTATATGACGATGTACCACATCAACCAGGAGTTGAAAATGGAATAGGAAATAAGCACCGATTATCAATAATATTATGTTAGTAACGTAAAACTTCCAATGGTATTTGGTGCTCCCAAATGAAGTGTGAGTGTTTCGTAGCTGTGGGTGGGGATCTCAACTCTGTTAGCAGCTACCAGGCGGTTGTTAGCTGGCTTATAATGACTACGCCATGTCCTGGAAAGGGACGTTGGTAGAAGTAAATGGCAAGCACCAGTGTCTACCAAAAACTGCACATCAGTACCTGCGTCATGTGAAAAGAAAAGATTAGTGACAGGAGAGGTCACCTCCTCAAGCAGTGACCTACTTACAAGATTTTTAGCTACTGACAATTGTCTTCACATTTTTTCGCAGCAGCCGCAAATCTAGAGTGGTAGTAGTATAACTGGGGCCGATGGGCGTTGTTAAGTGGCTGTAGAGGTCGTTGGTTAGGACGTGAGCAAAGGGAGACATATGTGGGTGGTGGGCGGCTTTGTCGCTGGCATGTCACGGGTGGGCATCTGTGTGCTACCGGATTCAAGTCGACTTCGGTCGATGTTGAATGGTTGTCTTCTTCGTCAGGAGTGGGGCTGTTAATGGAGGTCTTGAAGGTGGTTAAATGGCTGTCCGTAAGGGTGTCGACTTTGGTCGTCAGGTCCTATACGGGTAAGGTATTGACATTGGGGATGGCAGTGCGCACAGGTTCGGAAAGTTGTCATACCCAAAGGGCATGAAGTAGGCTCATTTCCCGATAAGGACAGTCTACAGCAAGTTGCAGGCGAGTGATACTGTCATTTCCCTGAGGGCAAGTGAAGCCTTTTGGTCCCTCATCTGTTGTTTAGAAAGCTGAAAAGGCTTGGCTATACAGGCAGCTGATGATGATGAGTACTCCTCCAGTAATGTTTTGAGAGCATCATACTCTATTGGTGTTTCCCCTTAATCGCAAAGCCAATCAGAGTTTTCTGGGAAAATCTCCTCGAGGATTGCTGCAAGGACATAGCCAGCTTTGCTGCTTGAGCGAGTCACGTCCTTGATGCTAAACTGAACTTAGGCGCACTGAAACAAGGCAAACTCTTCTCTACTGGCTAAGAGTGGCAGTTTCATTGATGCAGCGTGGATAGAAGAGTCAGGTTCAGTGGGCGGCAACATCATCAAAGTATAAGGCGCAGAGTAGAGCAGGAAGGTGGAGGGCAGCCGATCACTTAGTGGGTCACCAATGTGGCAGGTAGCTGGACATGACTTGTTTATTAATAGGACATAACAAGCTTATATACCGACAGGTGATGATAATAGTGATATGAAAAACTTTTAACAATATAAAACATCCAATGTTAAGCTTGAACATGTTAATATATATATATACATATATTATTATCATTATTATTATTATTATTAAATGCTATATATATTATTATTATTATTATTATTATTAAATGCTATATATATTATTATTATTATTATTAAATGCTATATATATTATTATTATTATTATTATTATTATTATTATTATTATTATTATTATTAAATGCTAAACTACAACCCTAGTTGGAAAAGCAGGATGCTATAAGCCCAGGGGCCCCAACAGAGAAAATTGCCCAGTGAGGAAAGGAATTAAAGTAAAATAGAATATTTTAAGTATAGTAACTACATTAAAATAATTATTTCCTATAAAGACTATAAAAACTTTAACGAAACAAGAGGAAGAGAAACTAGATAGAAGTGTGCCCGAGTGTACCCTCAAGCAAGAGAACTCTAACCCAAGATAGTGGAAGACCATGGTACAGAGGCTATGGCACTACCCAAGACTAGAGAACAATGGTTTGATTTTGGAGTGTCCTTCTCCTAGAAGAGCTGCTTACCATAGCTGACGAGTCTCTTCTACCCTTACCAAGAGGAAAGTAGCCAATGAACATTTACAGTACAGTAGTTAACCCCTTAGGTGAAGAAGAATTGTTTGGCAGTCTCAGTGTTGTCAGGTTTATGAGGACAGAGGAGAATATGTAAAGAATAGGCCAGACTATTCGGTGTCTGTGTAGACGACAAAGGAAAAGAACCGTAACCAGAGAGAAGGGTCCTATGTAGTACTGTCTGGCCAATCAAAGGACCCCATAACTCTCTAGCGGTAGTATATATATATTTTTGGGCTCAAGCCATGGCGTCCTGATGGAAGGTTCCTTTTTGGTAGCTTCCTTGGGTATATCACTACTAAATATTCCCAGAGAATTTAACCACAGGTTATCACAGAATTCTAACTTCTGGAGCGAGTATCCTAAAGGTTTTCCTTTTAAGACATCGTATATCAACAGGGGACGCATGTATTAACGCGCCACATAGCTATCTACACCCCAAACAGAGTTAACACTTCGGTGTGTAGGGGCGGAGAATAGCTGGGAGCCGTTCCACAGCTAATCTCGTTCGTGGCTACTTTTGGTACTCGAGACGTAAACAAACGGGCGCCATTGCTAAATGACGTCACGTCCGTCGTCATCCTTCTTCTAGTAGCTTGCCTTGCTAAGACGGATTTTCCCTTACGCTTTTTCATCAACCTGCATCTTCGTCATGTCGCTACCTTCGGCCTCGCCTTCTTCTGGAAAGTTGAGTACAAGGTTCCAGTATTGTTTAAATAAGCTCTGACCGTAAAGTAAATTTTACTTTTCGAGATATTTGATGTTTTGTGGCAGAGCTGTGCCTCGACCGGACCGGCCATTTTATGGCGTTGCTGTTGTTTTGCATGCCTTATTTAGATAGCCTCAACAGCGTTTTCTGGCCTCATTAACTAATCGATACTATTAGTTATTTAGTCTTCATAGCTAGGTACTTTTATATCGTGTTTTGACGCTCTATTATTGGTCATCTTCTGACCCAATACCAGTTAGCTAGCTTAGCCCCTAGGCCAGAGCGCCTATATCAGTGTTCATGCATGATATTTATCAGTGATCCTAGGCTTTTTTATGAAGATAGTGGCATTATTTTACAATACTATTGACTGTGATGCAAGTGTTTTCGCCTTCAGGGACCATATAAGGGACAGGTTAGATAGTGTGTCTTTCTAACCTAACCTACAAGTAGGACCCCTATATGCTTCCTTCATCCCCTGCCTTAGGGCATCCCCTCTGTGTAGCATTGCTCCCCCTACCACGTAAGGGGATCAAGCTTATTCAGAGTATTTATCGCTTCTCTGTCCTCCCTAAGGGAATGATCCCCCCTTAGGGTTGCGTCCGAGAATGAGGAACGGCTAGTCCTTCCTCTATTGCTGGGGCTAGGTCTCCGACCTTCCTGCAATAGCGATGCGTCTTCCATCCTTCCTAGCTCAGGGCGTAACATCCCTGCTTTAGGTTAGGTTTTGGAGGGGTTAGTTCTGTTCCTTGCTGAAACGATACCCATGCACCGTTTTCAGACAGGCTGCCTTACCTTAGGCTAGGGAGTGTCCTCCCTTCCTTGGTGGCCGCTCTGGTACAGAACCTCCTCCACAGAAGACCCTTCTCTTCTCCCCTCCCCACCTATCTCTTGTATGGCCTAGCCTATACTTAGGTTAGTCTTTACCCATCTGTCCCCTGTCCTACAACTCCTCCTTAGGGTGGAGTGATAGGGCTACCTTGAGCTCCTGTGTGCAGTCCGCTCTGGTACATATACCCTTCATAGTGTCCTATGGGGTTAGCCACTGGATGCGTTCTGTCTACAGGGGTTCTCCCCCCTCTTGGGTGTTCCCTGCCCTCCCTTGGGCTCCCTTAGCTCCCGGCCCTCAGCGGCCCCTGCTTTTGGGTGATAGGGCTAGCCTCTATCATGGGTACACCCACTCAGGTGGGATGTCTTGGGGTCCGTGGCCGGACCCCTACTTCCCCCCTTTTTGTCTCTTTCACTATCCTGGTGCCGGTCCCTTGCCGCCTCTACTGTCGGTGATACCCACCTCCTACCTTGGTGACTTACCCCTTACCCTCTGCGACGCCAGTCCCCCGTGTGCCGGGGGATTTCCGCCTGCTTCCGGCGCCTAGCCGATGGCCTTCCCTCTTTCCTCATAGCCTCAGTCGTCCGTCCACCGGCCGGCCCCCGGAGTGCCGGCATCCACTGCCGGCACTCCGGTCCTGCTATAACCATCCTTGTCCCTGTCACCAAGCCGGCTACCTCCGGCTGCCGGAGCCGCCGCTGTGCCGGCGGCCGCCACCCTGGTATTATTCTTGACTAATATATTGTGTCTTCCTTAATGCCTGAAACTCTGCGGGAGCGGCCTCCGGCGTGCCGGCGGTCTGCCGGAGCTTTCCGGAGGCGTCAAGATGACTTGCACCCCCTTCTACTAGCTATCATCTGATGTTGATAGCCCTACATCGCAACCAGATGACTTGATTACGTAAATGGATTGGTATTATCTTACCGTTCTATTAGTAACCATGCTGTCTTCTTGCATATCACAGATTTCCAGCATGCTGTGTGTATCTTAGCACGGCTGGTTGCCGGAAACCGTTACCCTATGGGATCTTCTAGTCCCCAATTCTAGAGTCTGAGTGGCCTCAGTCCTAGCCTTATATCCATGACAATTTCCAATAGAATTCCCACTGCCCTACGGGCATTCCATGTTGAATTCTATCCTGTGCCTTCGGTCACAACAGATTGTCTATGGATGAAGGTCACGGTAACCAGCCAGGCGGGTTACACGGAGTATGTTTCTTTCTCCTTCTCTCAGCCCATCCTCTGTGCATCACACCTAATGTCAAGTTAAAATTAATAATTAATATTTAACTTTAGTTTAAGAGTCATTCTTATGACCTCCCCATACTCATGTTCTCTTTCTTTTACAGGAGGAGCAGATGAAGTGTGACCACAGCTTCTGTGCAGTGAAGCGCCCGCACTTCTATGGACATACGGCGTGTAGGACCCACGCCCCTTGTGCCAACAAGAAAGGGGATCTGAAGTTCTGGGACCCGCAGAACTGTACGGTCTGCCAGGATCGCCTGGTCGATGCATTTCATAACCCTCCCTCAGCGAAGATTAGGGACGCTTCTTGGGATAAGCTACGCAAGTGGGTGCGTGGCTTCCAGAAGAACGCCACCGGACCGTACCTTGCCACTGAATATATGAGGGCCTTATTGTTCCCAAAGGCTTCCCCAGATTCTGTGGTCCCCAAAGATCAGATCCCCACCGTCCAGATCACGGTGGAACCCGATGTCGTCATGGCCCAGTCCATGCACGAGTGTCGCCTGGATTCCAAAAACGATGAACGTATGTCGGATGTTTCGGAGGACACGGAGAGGACCCTCATGGCCCAAGGCGCGGAAGATGAAGAGGACCAGGTGGAGTACACCGAGTCGGAGCAGGAGGTCGCTCCGCCTTCCATCCCCGCCCCTACTCCTACACCGACGGAAGTGTGTCTCCCGTCTACCTTCGCTACCCCGGATCCCATCCCATCCGCCCAGGAGATGTTCCGTATGATAGAAGCCCTTATGGAACAAAAGCTTCAAGTGACACACGAGTTCATCAGGTCCATGGGAGGGTCCAAAGAACCGAAGAAGATCTCGGTTAAGGACCTCCCTGCATGCTCACATGCCAACCCCTGGAGGTATGCCGAGCATATGGTTATCGCGACCGGCAGGATCTTTGTCAGCGATAAGATCGGCACGATCCCCCTGGAAGAAGTAGAGTTCTTCCCGAGCTTTGAGGCTTACCCGGACTGTTACGTCCGGCTTCGTTCTGAACCTGCCTCTAAAGAAGAGACCGAACCCAAGGAGGTGATAGTGTTCGATCTCTCGAAGGCTCAGGCTATGCTAGCAAACGCGTTCAAAAGTAGGGGTTTTACCTGCTCTAAGCTTCCGGCCCTGAGCAAGAAGCACCCTACTTACGTCGCACCCAACGACGCAGTCCTTCCCTTCACGGAAAAGGCCTTCGCTGCATGCCACAAGGCTGTGGAAGAAGGGAAACCCTGCCCTGCACTGGAGGAGTGCAGACCCTTCTCCATGGTAACTCCCCCCGACGTTCGACACTGGAAGGATATCCAGCATACCTTCGTGGTGGGAAAGTTAGATGCTGACGTAGCTGGACGTCAGTTTAACGAGGACCTCCCGAAACTCAATGACCATCTCCTTCGTCGGGAACAAGACACGAAGGAAAGGCTCGCAGCGTCCATGTCCCTCCAAGTACAACTTGATGTCATGGCTGGTGACACCAGAGTCCCCGACCACTACATGGTACTCGCCAAATCGCACATGGCGACTCTGGTAAAGGACTTGTACCACTTCATGAAGGCTCGGAGAGCCTGTCGAGAATTCGTGTTCTCAAGTGCCACTGTGAGACACGAACCCCGGAGGCTGATTTCCTCCAACATCTGGGGTAAACACCTCTTCCCCTCCGATCTTGTGAAAGAGATCACTGACAAGGCTGCCACTGAGAATAGGAACCTTCTCAACAAGTGGGGCATGTCAAAAAAGAGGAAATCCTCTCAGGACGATGGCCCTCAACCTAAGAGGAAATCCTCCAAGCAAAAACCCCAACAACGTCAACAGCGACGGCAGTTTCCGGGACCCGCTACTCCCCAAGTGGCTGCTCAGCCACAACAGACCTTTCAGTTGGTCACCCAACCGGTTTTGTCCCAGTCACCGGTTTTCACCCCTGCCTTTGAACAACAGACAACTACCTTTCGTCCCAAAGGTAGAGGCTCAAACAGGGGTGCAAGCAGAGACGCATCTCGCCGTCCCTCCAGAGGCAGAGGAGGAAGGGGAGTTAGCGGCCGAGGCAGTAAGCCCTCGGGACACCAGAAGCAATGAAGTGCTTCCGGTGGGAGGAAGACTCCGCCAATTCCAGGATCATTGGACCTTCGATCCCTGGGCACACAGCATCGTCAAGAAAGGTCTAGGCTGGAGTTGGACTCAACCACCCCCAACCTTCCAGCAATTCTTCCAGCGATCAACCCCCCTTCTGGAAGAATATGTCCTAGACCTCTTGAACAAGAAGGTGATAAGGAGGGTAAAGTCCACCAGGTTCCAAGGGAGACTGTTTTGCGTCCCCAAGAAAGACTCCGACAAACTCAGAGTCATTCTGGACTTATCCCCCCTCAACAAGTTCATAGCGAACAACAAGTTCAAGATGCTGACCCTTCAACAGATAAGGACCCTTCTGCCTCGAGGATCTTACACGGTCTCCTTAGACCTGGCGGATGCCTACTGGCACGTTCCAATGAACCATCACGCTTCCTCCTACCTAGGATTTCGACTCCAAAGGAAAAGCTACGCCTTCAGGGCCATGCCCTTCGGCCTCAACGTGGCCCCTCGGATCTTCACAAAGTTGGCGGATGCCATAGTACAACAGCTCCGCCTCCGAGACGTCCAGGTGATGGCCTACCTCGACGATTGGCTAGTCTGGGCTCCATCGCCCGAGGATTGTTTAAAATCCTGCAGCAAAGTCACCCAGTACCTAGAACACCTGGGATTCAAGATAAACGCGAAGAAATCTCGCCTCTCTCCAGCTCAGAAGTTCCAATGGTTAGGAATCCAGTGGAACCTTCAGTCACACCGCCTTTCCATCCCCCAGAAGAAAAGGAAGGAAATAGCAGGGTCTGTCAAGCGACTACTGAAATCCAAGCGGATCTCAAGACGCCAGAAGGAACGAGTTCTAGGCTCTCTACAGTTCGCCTCAGTGACAAACCCGGTGCTTCGTGCACAGCTAAAGGATGCCGCGGGAGTCTGGAGACGTTCTGCATCCATCGCTCGAAGAGACGTTAAGAGACGGCTTCCAAACAGACTTCGACTTCTCCTCAAGCCGTGGTCGGAAGCGACGGCCCTGAAAAGGTCCATCCCTCTTCAACACCCACCTCCATCACTCAACATCCACACGGACGCTTCGCTGGAGGGTTGGGGAGGTCACTCCCACCAAAAACAGGCTCAAGGCACATGGTCTCCACTATTCAAGACGTTTCACATCAACATCTTGGAGGCCATGGCGGTCCTTCTAACACTGAAGAAACTCTCCCCGCCTCCCTCGATCCATATTCGTCTAACCCTAGACAACTCGGTGGTAGTTCGATGTCTCAATCGCCAAGGCTCAAGATCGCCCCAGATAAATCAGGTGCTTCTAACAATCTTCCGTCTGGCAGAGAGGAAGAAGTGGCACCTGTCTGCAGTTCACCTACAAGGATTCCGCAACGTGACGGCGGACGCTCTATCTCGGACAAGCCCGATAGAGTCGGAATGGTCTCTAGACGCAAGATCATTCTCCTTCATCTCTCACCAAGTCCCGGAACTTCAGATCGATCTCTTCGCAACGAGCGACAACAATCAACTTCCTCGATATGTGGCCCTGTACGAGGACCCCAAGGCAGAGGCAGTGGACTGGAACAGATGGTCCAAGATCTACCTGTTTCCTCCCACCAACCTTCTGCTGAAAGTCCTCCAAGCTGAGAATCTTCAAAGGGACAGCGGCCCTAGTGGCTCCCAAGTGGCCCCGGAGCAACTGGTACCCCCTGGTCCTGGAGCTGCAGCCCACGCTGATCCCTCTCCCGGGCCCAGTTCTCTCCCAGCAAGTACAGAAGTCGACTGTCTTCGCTTCATCATCGAAAATCAAGGACCTTCATCTCATGATTTTCTCTCCCTAGCCGCGAAGATGAGGTTTGGGATCTCGAAGAAAAGTCTAGACTTCCTCGAGGAATACAAGACCGAATCCACAAGACGGCAATACGAATCATCTTGGAGAAAATGGGTCTCATTCGTCAAGGCAAAAAATCCTACGGAAATCACCATCGATTTTTGCATGTCCTTCTTTATTCACCTTCATGGACAGGGCTTGGCAGCCAATACGATTTCTACTTGCAAATCGGCCTTGACCAGACCTCTGTTGTATGCCTTCCAAATTGATCTGTCCAGCGACATCTTCAATAAACTGCCGAAAGCATGCGCTCGTCTACGCCCAGCACCCCCACCGAAACCGATCTCCTGGTCTTTGGACAAGGTGCTCCATTTCGCCTCCAACTTGGATAATGATTCATGCCCTCTCAAGGATCTGACTCAGAAAGTTATATTTCTCTTTGCTCTTGCTTCAGGAGCCCGAGTCAGCGAAATAGTGGCATTATCAAGAGAAGAGGGTCATATCCTGTTTACTGACTCAGGAGACCTTACCCTCTTCCCGGATCCGACGTTTCTCGCCAAAAACGAATTACCCACCAAAAGATGGGGCCCTTGGAGAATATGCCCCCTGAAGGAAGATGCCTCTCTATGCCCAGTAGAGAGCCTCAAGGTCTATCTTCGCAGAACTTTGGACTTTGGTGGAGGCCAACTCTTCAAAGGAGAAACATCGGGCAGCGACCTGTCACTGAAACAACTAAGAGCGAAAATCACCTACTTCATTCGCAGAGCGGATCCTGACAGTACACCCGCCGGTCACGATCCTAGAAAAGTTGCATCGTCTCTGAATTTCTTTCAGAGTATGGACTTCGAAAGCCTTAAGAGTTTCACAGGCTGGAAGTCCTCGCGTGTTTTCTTCAAACATTATGCGAAACAAGTGCACGAAGTCAAACATTTTGTGGTAGCCGCAGGTAGTGTTATGAAACCTGCACCTAACTCTGCATAGAACAGCGAGTTACTTGGGACTCTAACTCTTCGGGTGCCTATGTTGACCCTCGAGTGATACGTAGTGATGTCGAAAACACTTAGTGCTTTCTTATAACTGTTCTTATCCCAGGTGAAATGTCATAGTCGTCACACGAGTGCCGCATGCCTAGAGCATGATGTGTTTTATTTAAAGGCTGACGTTCCTCGAGAACGAGTGCCTACTAATAAATTTGAATTTCCCTTTCAGATTCAAGAGCAAGTCTTTATTACTATGTACATTATAATTTGTTGTAAATTAACTTTACATATTATTGCAATTCATTTAAATTTTCTGCAATTGTGAAATAAAATTCTTATTTTATTACTTGTGCGTCTCAATCCGCTCCTACTTATCCTATGAAATACATGTCTGTCATAGTTTTATTATCCCCTTCCTCTTATGGTTAATGAAGATACTAAGGTCTCAACCCTTATTATATATTCACCTATGCAATGTAATATTCCAATACGAATACTTACTCTTCATACCTTAGAGACGAGACAATTCTCCTCTACATACAGTGCCTAACCACCACTCGTCTGCTCTTGAGAATGTTCCTATATGAATGCCAACCATTCAGTCTTTACATATTATTGCAATTCATTTAAATTTTCTGCAATTGTGAAATAAAATTCTTATTTTATTACTTGTGCGTCTCAATCCGCTCCTACTTATCCTATGAAATACATGTCTGTCATAGTTTTATTATCCCCTTCCTCTTATGGTTAATGAAGATACTAAGGTCTCAACCCTTATTATATATTCACCTATGCAATGTAATATTCCAATACGAATACTTACTCTTCATACCTTAGAGACGAGACAATTCTCCTCTACATACAGTGCCTAACCACCACTCGTCTGCTCTTGAGAATGTTCCTATATGAATGCCAACCATTCAGTCTTGTCTCCAAGTTCTTCAGGTTCTTCTAGCAGGGTGAATAGCCCTTCGATACCCGCTTTGATCTCGGCATGGCCCGTGGGAACTTCACTGCCAGGGGGGCAGGAAGGTCTCTTCCCTACGGTTCTTTTATTAAGATTACTATGCTACCCTGTTCAAAGCCCTTGGCACTTACTCAATAGGGGAAAATCTACCACGATACATTGATTCTCTGGTATTCTTCCATCAGGACGCTATGGCTTGAGCCCAAAAAACGGATTTTGAGCGAAGCGAAAAATCTATTTTTGGGTGAGATAGCCATGGCGTCCTGATGGACCCTCCCTGCTACTTCGTCCAGTTTTCAGGTCCCACCCTGCTCTGCTGTATCATGGCGATCGGCAAGCAACTGGCTTCAGGATGACGACGGACGTGACGTCATTTAGCAATGGCGCCCGTTTGTTTACGTCTCGAGTACCAAAAGTAGCCACGAACGAGATTAGCTGTGGAACGGCTCCCAGCTATTCTCCGCCCCTACACACCGAAGTGTTAACTCTGTTTGGGGTGTAGATAGCTATGTGGCGTGTTAATACATGCGTCCCCTGTTGATATACTATGTCTTAAAAGGAAAACCTTTAGGATACTCGCTCCAGAAGTTAGAATTCTGTGATAACCTGTGGTTAAATTCTCTGGGAATATTTAGTAGTGATATACCCAAGGAAGCTACCAAAAAGGAACCTTCCATCAGGACGCCATGGCTATCTCACCCAAAAATAGATTTTTCGCTTCGCTCAAAATCCGTTATATATATATATATATATATATACACATACATACATACATACATACAGAGAGAGAGAGAGAGAGAGAGAGAGAGAGAGAGAGAGAGAGAGAGAGAGAGAGAGAGAGTGTGTGTGTGTGTGTGTGTGTGTGTGTTTTTCTGAATTGAAAAATAAATACAAAATGCTTTAATAAAGCTTATGATATCCTATGAATCAAGAAAATCTGATGAAATATTGATAGAATATGACTATGGTGATTACAGTATTATGACACAGCATAATAAATCTACAGAAACTTTCAAGTTCGACATATGTCAAGATTGAGTTAAGACACGTGTTTTGGTCCCCCTCTCAATCCTAAGTCAACAACTACCTGTAAATGATTTTATTATTGAAATATTGTTTTTCCTCCCTCCCCAATTTTAGTGATATCTTGAGATTTTTGAGGTACTGTATGTACAGGTCTAAGACGACTCCGATTATATCAGGTTCTTGGTATAACTACGGTATACCTCTGGTTGATGCTTCTCTCATGGCACCCTCTACTGCGATGACTGCATCACAGGGGAGGGGAAGATGGGACAGGAAGAGAGAGAGTTATTTTGTGTTTTAATAAGAAGTCGGGAAGCGAGTGGCTTTGATGATAATACTACAGTATATAACTATGCAGTAAATATTGAAATATTAAATTTTATTATGCCAGTGGGTTCTACCACTCCTTTCTTAAAGATTTTACGTCTGTTTTATGTGATCTTTTACTTTGCTTAGTGAGGGAATGTGTATACTTATTCTGGTTCAAGACTATTAGCAATACAGTGGAATCTTCATTCAGTAAAGTAAGGTATTGTTGTGTATATTATTCTTCAAGACTGTCATCATTGATACCTGTCTTTGTTTAGTTTTGAAATCATGGCTTAAACTGAGGTTCAGGTAGGGGGTTCTACATTTATTCTCTTTATAATTCATGGAAATTTCATTTTTTCTTTGATACAGAATTTTTTCTCTTCTCTAGGCGTGCAATTGCATCAAGCAGTGTTGACGGAGTTTGTGCAATGCTGAATCATGCTGTCACATTAATTGAGACACAGCTAGCCGGAGGATTTAATCAGACTTTAAGGAAAGGTTTCCCTGCTCAGGGCTATTTAGATTTTAATCAGGTAAGTTTAGATTTACATTTATGAAACCTCTCTACATTTAAATTTTCTTCTGTAATATCTTTGAGTGATATTCCATTCTGTAGTAGCTTGCTTTATAAATTCAATAGTATTTTGACAAAAGAATCAAGAGAAGATTGAGCAATTTCACCAACATTAGACAGGATATCAGTAGGAATGTGGATAATCTAGTAAAACTTAGATTGGTTCCTATGTGAATGCAAACCCTCGTATCTATATGGATTTACTCCCGAGTCTTTTAGTTATGACCAGTAGTGAAGTTGTAGGATTCTGGTAACATTCTATGATTACCATCTATCCCACCCATGCTGGGAAGGAGTGGCAAAGTCAACAAGACAGTTCAATACATCTCCTTATCATCCTAGCAGATGGACATGTTCACAGCCGCTTCCACTCTGTGCTTTTATGCTTGTGCTTTGTGCTGTTTTTTTTTTTTTTTTTTTTTTGTAAGCGAGTGATTATGAGTGCTGTTCGAGGTAGTATGAGAACCTGTCCAGATCTTGATGGACATCTGTATGTTACCTTTATGACCTGGGTTGAGGTAGATTCCCATCCTGTATGCCTAAGTTGTTAACGAGTATACATAATTAAGACAGACAAGTGTTTCCTCAGGACATGAGACCAAAATTAAAAGGAGAATAAGCATGGAATGGAAAGCTTTTGGTAAACAAAATGAGATTATGAAATGTAAAGTGCCACTTTCTCTACAAACAAAAATATTTAATCAGATGGTCCTACCAGTATTAACTTATGTATCAAAAACTTGGAACCTTACTAAAAGAGAGCTATGGAAAGAATAATGATGGGAATTATACTAGAGACAGAAAAAGAGTAACTTGGTTACGAGAGCAAACTACAGTAGAAGATATTCTAACAACATGTAAGAAAAAGAAATGTATATTGGCAGGACTTATAATGAGAATGACATAATAGACAGTCATTAAGAATAACAGAATGTGTTCCTAGAGATTGCAAAAGAAGTAGGGAAGGAAGAGAATACAATGAAATGACAAGCTAAAAAGATATGCATGTATAAAGTGGCAGAGAAAGACCATAAACAGAAACACATGGAAGGACATGTCTGAGGCCTTTGCTCGGCAAATTTCACTCTTAAAAACATCATGGACCAATAAAATCTCTCCATATCTGAACTTGCAGAAACTTCATCCTTTGAAATGTTAATAATATAAGTCAAGATTAAATCCCCTTTTTCTGGCATAAAAATGCAAAAGAACCTTTATTAACATCCTCAAATAAAGAATCTTATGAATTGTCAAGAGAAAATGCTTTTACATGCAGATTTGTTAAATCTGCATAATTTCCAATGCTTGTCAAAAATACCCAGTTTTTAGTTATTATGGAAGTCTAATTCACTGGATACTTAGCATATATAATTGTGGGCCATCATCCCGGTGAACATTTGAGGGATTGCCCTGAAGCCAAAAGCCAGAGACTTTTATTGGTATACCCACAAATCACAGACAAATTGAAGGAATTCTTCAAATCCAGATAGACAGGAAGGTTGAAAAAGGCATCTTTGTGGTCCAGTATATCCAAACATTCAATCTACCATATTGCTTTTAGAATTGTTTAAGATATTTCCATTGAAAATTTGTGAGAATTGCAAGCTTTTCATAACCAAGATAACCAGAACTAGTTTCCAACCTCCTGATGCTTTTTGGACCAGAGATAATTTATTGTAAATACCCTGAAGAAAAGTTATATTCTCAGCTTTAAAATTTTAACCAAATTTTACCAACATTTTTATAATTTCCATATCAAGAAATTAGATCCTTTGATGTATTTTCTAGTAAACTTGGATTGGTTCCTTGGACAAGTACTGAGTGAGGGATAGAAAATTCTGGGAACTTTCTTCGACTACAGCCAGCACCAATGGAGCATGTTTTGGCATCCCCACCTGATAAAATATGGAAACTTTTTCTTTGATTCATTTTGTACTACTGTACATAGCTGATCTTCAATAAGAGATCTTTTCATACCAATCTTGATTTTTTCCTGTTCTCTTGCCAAAGAGAACTAGTGGGTTCATTGTTTTGCTAAATGGCATACCATGTCTGTATTCACTAAACATAACCTTAAGGGGACCGTTGGCCATTTCTTTTTCTAATGATCCAAAATACACCATTTCTATATATGTTTTAGACATATATGATACCTTCATCATATAAAATTATCAAGTAATTTGATCAAAAACTGATTTATTAGCAAAAATCATGATTTAAAAAAGAATTTAGGTACATTTTTCCCCACTAATACAACACCAATTGTATTGAATCTAATACCATGAAAACTACTTTATAAACCGAACAATTCTGTCAACTGGAATGTTGATTTTCCTTTTTGTTTTTTTCTTTTTTACGAATTTTTATTTTTTCTTCCTCGTCTAGACGCAAAATAATCGTGAAAAAAGAAAGTAAAAATAAAATCAAAATTCCGCATTACAGAATTGTGAAATTTTTATTCTTCTTTTCAATGATATCTTTCTCTCTAATATCAAACAAGAAATAAGTGAGAAAAATATATCTAAGTGTGAATAAGTATGATTTTGAGTTATGAGCTCCCAAAGATTTGCAACAAATTTTTGCTTCTTTTCTTAAAGAAATCAAGATAAAATTATTATGATAACTTTTATTGTTTATTCCTACATAAACGCACCCTAAACGAGGTATTTGAACCCTCAGTTTACTATTACTATGTTACCAGTTGCCAGCGATCTCTCATTGTTAACAGTGTTTTAGTTAGCATGTTTCCGCTTTGTACTCTTATTCATGTTTTCCTCTCTTCTTGGTTCTTTTTTACTTGTTCTCGGCTTACTTTTTGTTCTTTCTATCACCTTAGGTAACATTGGCATTGCTATAAAGTTCCAGAGGATGTTGTGAGAGCACAATCTACATACGAACTTCAAGTAAACAAACACGCATTATAACTTCTATACGTCTTTGGAAACTCTGGCTGATGTTCTCGTAGCTGGTAGTTTTCATTTACCTACCCTCTACCAGTGCCTTCCATTTCTGCCAGAAGTACAAGATTTCAAAATATAAGAGAGAGAGAGAGAATTTAATTTTGGAGTGATAGCATTTGGTTGATATAGATGGCAGTTCAATTGAGAGAGAGAGAGAGAGAGAGATCAACCATTATTTGATTCTAAGAGAGAGTTGAACATTGGTATTATAGTATATGAATAAATGGCAGTTTTAAATAATAATTCGAGAGAGAGAGAGAGAGAGAGAGATACAACTACGATTCTGTCATACTCAGTCATGCAGACGACGCAGTAAGGTTGACGTCATCATTTAAAGACCACTATATCTTCATTGTTTGGAAAAATGATTGACTATTTGTTCTTTTTATGACTTTTAGTAACATTGGCCTTGCTTTAAAGTTCCCGAGGACGTTGTGAAAACACAATGTACATACGAACTTCAAGTAAACAAACACATGCATTATAACTTCTATACGTCTTTAGAAACTCTGGCTGCTGTTCTCGTAGGAGTAGATTTCGTTCAACTACGCTCTACCAATGCCTTCCATTTCTGCCAGATGTACGATATTTCGAAACATAAGTGAAAAAATTGCTATAAATATGCAAAAATAAACACACAAAGACGATTTTGTCAAACTCAGCCATGCAGGCGACACAGTGAGGATGATGTTATCATTTAATGACCGCTATATCTTCGTTATTTGTGAAAATAATAGGCTGAAACTTTTGGAGAGAATGTCCGATATGTTTACGCATACATAGAAGCAATAAAACGAATTTCAATTTCTGAAAGTTATGTCAAAACAACATGGTGGACGGTCCCCTTAAGGAATCCTGGTTTGCTGTCAAGATTGTCTGGCTGAAGTCCTATAGCAGCTATTGGTGATTTTGGGTTTAATTAATTTATATTTTGTCTTGATTAAAAAAATTCCAGTTTCAATTACATAGTGTTTGGGGTTATTTGAATAGACATTTAGATAATAAGATACTAGTTACTGAAACAATTTTGAGTTCCGTATTTCAAAATATATTTTGAGATGGTTTGTTACCAGTAAATTAGACTACAGTTGAATTTAGAACGTTAATCAATTTAATTTGAAGACTGTAAATGTCCTATTTTTCTTTCACTGGCTCTGTCACTCACTGTCCAAAGGTAAAGGCAACCCTTTTAGCTGATGTGATTGGCAGTAAACAAAGTAATGAGAAACTTAATCTTCCTCATTCCTGTTTTTCTGAGGCTAAACTAACTAGTTTAGCTTTTTGATCTCTTGAAATTAAAATCTCTTGATGGACCTTGATGTTTATGGAGGTATAAACCCAAATTATATATTTCTTTTGTTTTCTATGAAGACTGCAGATTTCTTAGCTCCAAAGTTACTTTTTATTTTGGGCAAGTTAGCAAGGAGAGGCGTTTTTAGCATTTGTTGGAGAATTGGTGATGTTACTCTGCTATATAAATGTGATTGTGGTAGCTCAATTCCAACTGATTACTGTGCAATTTCCATAACTCATATTATCTAGAGTTTTTTAATCTTTTGGCAAAACATCTTAATAGGTTTGCATTTTGGCTTTCGTGAAGGCCTTGGAGCATGTGATGCTCTTCTTACAATTTCCAATGATGAACAAAAATCCCTTGATTATGGTCAGGAAGTTCTTAAGATTGGCCTTGATTTTAGTGCTGCCTTTGACAGTGTTGATCATGAGGCCCTTGTTTTCAAACTCAAACAGTTATGATTCGGTTGGGTCTTTTCTTAGCATCATTATTGAATTTTTAAGTAATAGGTTGCAAAGAGTTGTTGCTGTGATATCTAATGTTCCTTAGGGTAGTGTTCTTGGCCCATTACTTTTCATACTATATACACATGACATGTGATTTGGCCTAGAAAACAAGCTCGTTGCATATGATGCCACTCTCTTTGCATCAACTTCATCTCCTAAATGTAGATCTTGGGTTGCTGAATCCCTTAAAAGAGATCTAGCTGAAATTAGCGCAGGTGTAAGTTATGGGGTATGAAGTGGATCCTAACAAAACTCAAAGTGTGATTGTTAGTAGGTCAAGGACAGTTGCTCGACAACATCCCGATCTCATCATTGATAATGTTTCAATAATTCTGTATGACACTCTTAAAATTTTAGGTGTGATTCTTGACAGCAAGCTTACTTTTGAGAAACACATTAGGTCTGTGTCATCTTCAATTGCTCAAAAAATTGGCTTATTAAGAAAGTCCAAGATTTTCGGTGATCAATCTATTCTGAAGAAATGTTTTAATTCTTTGATTCTACCTTTTTTAGGAGTATTGTTCTCCTGTCTGGTCTTCAGCTGTTGATTCTCATCTTTATTTGTTGGACAGGAACTTACGGGCTATTAAATTTCTTATTCCTGATCTAGATATTAGTTTCTGTCACCATAGTTCAGTTAGTTCATTATGCATGTTGCATAAGATTTTTCATAGTTCTGACTATCCTTTACACTTTGATATTCCCGGACAGTACCATCCTGCGTAAATACTATGTATGCAGTTAATTCGAATAGCTGGGGCCTTCTCCATCATGAGGCTCAATACTACACAGTATTTTAGAAGTTTTATTCCAGCTGTGACCAAGTTGTGGAATGATTTTCCTAATCGGGTAGTTGAATCGGTAGAACTTAAAAGGTTAAAATTTGCAGCAAATATTTTTACATTGAACAGGTTGACATAAGTCATTTTATAGTTTATAAATAAAAGATATATTTTAATGGTGATACTATTCTTAAGATATTTTATTTTAATTGTTCATAACTTCTTATATACTGTAGTTTATTTATTTCCTTATTTCCTTTCCTCACTGGGCTGTTTTTCCCTGTTAGAGCCCTTGGGCTTACAGCATCTTGCTTTTCCAAAATCCATTAGTGTGTATGAGTTAATTAAATGAACTGCTTGACAGTCTCATTACTCTACCAGAAGCATACTGGGGCCGGCTGGTGAGCGAATGTATAGGGGTATAGGAAGAGAAACACAAAGAATTCAAGGAGCTTCGTATGGCAATGGAGAATTTGTGTACAAAATATTTTGTCAAAATTCCCCTTATTTTCATAGTTATAGGGTAATTAGTAAAAGTAACTAAATAAGCCAGAAACGATGATCTGTACAAGAAAATGTAGCATTTTTTTTTATATTAATTTTTTATAATTATTGCATTTTAACATCAAATAAATTGTGAGCTATGGCCTCTGTAGACATTCCTAGAGCCACAAGGCAGGAGCTTACAGTGTTACACACCTTAGTGTGAGCAGAAACCTTGGAGAGAGAGTACACGTTTGAGTTTGCCTCAGACATTCCTTTCCTATTACGTCCGTTTGTTCCTGCACAAATTCAAACCCTTCGCTGTTTATAGGGGTACACTTTCAGCGTAGCTTAAAGACGAGCCATGATAATTTTAGCAAGGGATAACCACCCCAACCGCTAGTTACCAGGTGGGTGTGGGGGTAGTCAGCTACCCCGCTGACTCACACACCTGGGCTGAGCAACCACTTTACTTTCTGGCTCGGTAGAGGACGGTCATATTGCCGCTCTCTCCCGCTTTTGAGACTTGCCTTGATATTAATTGTTTTTTCTTTTTCTTTTCTGATTGTGAGTGCGTGTTGGAGTCCCATGCATGCTTGTCCTGATACCAAAGACTGCTCTTGTGGTACCTTCATGTCCGCAGTCGAGACGGACTCCCACCTGCTTTGCCCAGCTTCCGGGGATACTGGTGTTCTCGGGACGACATCTGTATTGAGTGAAGGGAGTGATCTCCCAACCTTCAGGGTCTTCCTCAAAGTCGAAGAAACCTTGGTCTTCTTCTTTTAACTCCAATCTCTTCCCGAAGCTGCTGCTCCGCCGGCCCCCTCCGGGGAACAGCCTTCAAGATACTCACTCAGGAAAAAATCACTAAGTATTCCATGCAGGCAACCTTGTGGCTTGATTTCTGGTTGGTTTCTGTGGGACAACTGGTCCGGTCTCAGGACTGATCTCGGCAGTCCACGAGAAAGTCTATGGAGACACCAGGGCAATAGAGTTCCTCTCCCATCAGGTGGTGAACATGTGGGCTAACACCATCCTAAAGAGGAAGAACTCCATCATAGGGAAGTTCTATAGGCAACTTCCTTGTTCAATCCAGAGGACGTCAAGCCATTGCTGAGAAGTGGAGAAAGTTAAGCCATGACTCTTTCATCCAAAAGGCCTTGATATGAATTCCTTACTCTCCTCAGCCTCAAAGGAGACCAGCTTCCAAACTGCTGACAGAGAGGGCTAGGAACCCAAAACTGCAGGGTCTGAAGGTGTCTAAACAGTCCTTTCGATGCAAGAAGTCCTTCCGTGGAGGGAAGGGAAAGAGGGGATCTGGCTGAGGCTGGTCCCACTAGGACGGGCAATCCTCCCGTGTGTCCACCTGTGTACAGGTTATTGCTTCCCATTCACTCTTTCCCTCCACTGATTCAGGATCCAGTCCCAACGAACTCTTTTGCGAAGGGATCAGCAATGGAGTAAGCCCTTTGGGCAGAAGCCCAGACCATGTTGGAGAAGGGTGCACTCTAAGAGGTCCTCGATGGGTCTCCAGGCTTCTACAGTTAGATGACTCTTGTGAGAAAGGCATCTGGACGCTGGAGACCAGTCATCGATCTCTTGGCCCTGAACAGGTTTTTTGAGCAAAACCCGTTCAGGCTAGAAACAGCCAGCACGGTCAGACAATCAATAAGACTGCATGTGCACACTGAATCTCAAAGACTCATAAATCCAGATCCCAATCCATCCGTCTTTCAGTTCAAGGTGCTGTGTTTCGGTCTTTCCACAGCACCCCAGGTGTTCGCAAATAGAGTATTCGCCCTTGTGTCACCTTGGGCTCACAGAATCGGCATCCTTCTCCTGAGGTATCTGGACAACTGGCTGATATTGGCAGACTCGACAGCGACCTTTCTTCACCACCAAGACAAGCTTCTAAAGTTTGCCAAGGTTTGGGGATCATGGTAAACCTCGAGAAGTCTCATCTACTTCCCTCTCAGAAACTGGTATATCTGGGCATGCTATTAAACACAAAAAGGCTCAAAGCATTTCCATCAGATGAAACGCTTCAGAGGCTGAGGGAGGTAGCACAGCCCTTCTTCAGACAAAAAGACCTCCTAGCGCAGAGCTGGCTGCGTCTACTCAGTCACCTATCTTCCCTGGCCCGTCTACTTCTCCACAAACTCCTCAGGATGAGATCCCTCAAGTGGCTTCTAAAATCCCAGTGGAATCAGTCCACCAATTCCCAGGAATGCCTAGTCCATATAGGACAATAGGAAAAGATGCACCTCAGATGGTGGCTATGAGACTAAAACCTCCGCAAAGGGGCCCGATCTTCACATTCCTCCCCGGAATTGATGCTCTTTTTAGATGCATGAAAAGAAGCGTAAGGGGCCCACATGCTGCGCCTCACCCTCTCCGGCCAATGGTCCAAATCAGAAAGGTATCAGCACATGAAACTCTTAGAGATGAGGGCAACCTTCCTCGCCCTCCAAGAGTCATTATTATTATTTTTATTATTATTATTATTATTATTATTATTATTATTATTATTATTACGATAGAGAGTAAAAGATGTGAAATTGGAAGTATGTTTAGGAATAGAAGGATGGATGTATTGGCCTTGTGTGAGACGAAGATAAAAGGAAAGGGTGAAGTGATGTTTGGTGAAATGTCTGGTAGAGTGTCTGGGATTGAAAGGGGAAGAGTAAGAGAGGGTGTGGCTTTATTGCTGAGTGAATGGATGACAGGTAAAGTAGTGGAATGGAAGGAGATATCATCCAGGTTAATGTGGGTAAGGGTTATGTTGGGTAGGGAATGTTGGGCGTTTGTCAGTGCGTATGGGCCAGGTAGTGAGAAAAGTGAAGAAGAGCGGAATGAGTTCTGGAATGAATTAACTAGGTGTGTAGAAGGACTGGGTAGAAGGAATTATGTAGTTGTCATGGGTGACTTAAATGCTAGAGTGGGCGCTGGAGAGGTAGAAGGTGTCATTGGGAACTATGGCGTACCAGGTGAAAATGAGAGTGGTGAGAGACTGTTAGATATGTGTGTTGAGCAAGAGATGGTGATAAGTAATAGCTTTTTCAAAAAGAAAGATAAAAATAAGTATACATGGGTAAGAGTGGCAAATGGAAGAGTAGTAGAAAGGGCATAAATGGATTATGTGTTGATAACTTAAAGAATGTTTGGAAGATTGAAAGACATGCACGTGTTTAGGGGTATGGCTAACGGTATGTCTGATCATTTTTTGGTGGAAGGAAAATTAGTTGTAGCAAAAGAATGGGGGAATAGAGTAGGTGGATGTAAAAGGGAGGTAGTGAGGGTTGAAGAGCTAATAAAACCGGGGGTAAAAAGTAAATATCAGGAAAGGTTGAAAATGATATATGACGAAGTGAAAGTAAGAGAAACTTGCAATTTAAAGGAGGAGGGGAAGTTAGTAAAAGAAAATTTTGTTGGGATTGCAAGTGATGTGTTTGGAAAAGAAGGTTGTTGGAGGAAGCATGAGGAAGGGCAGTGAATGGTGGAATGAAGGAGTGAAGGTAAAAGTGAAAGAGAAAAAGAGGGCGTTTGAAGAATGGCTGCAGAGTAATAGTATAGAGAAGTATGAAAAATATAAAGAGAAAAATGTGGAAGTAAAGCGCAAGGTACGTGAGGCAAAGAGGGCAGCTGACCTGAGGTGGGGTCAGGGATTGGGTCATTCATATGAAGAGAATAAGAAGAAGTTTTGGAAAGAAGTGAAGAGAGTAAGGAAGGCTGGCTCAAGAATGGAAGAGACAGTGAAAGATGGAAATGGAAGGTTGTTAAAAGGAGAGGAGGCAAAGAAAAGATGGGCGGAATATTTTGAAAGTTTACTGAATGTTGAGGATCATAGGGAGGCAGATATAATTGCTGTTGCAGGTGTTGAGGTGCCAGTGATTGGAGATGAGAATGAGAGAGATTACAATAGATGAAGTGAGGAGAGCACTAGATGAAATGAGAGTAGGAAAAGCATCTGGTATGGATGGTGTGAGAGCTGAAATGTTGAAGGAGGGGGGTGTGACTGTACTTGAATGGTTGGTGAGATTGTTTAATATGTGTTTTGTGTTGTCAATGGTACCAGTAGATTGGGTTTGTGCATGTATTGTACCACTATATAAGGGTAAGGGAGATGTGCATGAGTGTTGTAATTCAAGAGGTATTAGTTTGTTAAGCGTAGTTGGAAAAGTGTATGGTAGAGTAATGATTAATAGGATCAAGGATAAAACAGAGAATGCAATCTTAGAAATACAGGGTGGTTTTAGAAGAGGTAGGGGTTGTATGAATCAGATTTTTACAGTTAGGCAGATATGCGAGAAATATTTAGCAAAAGGTAAGGAGGTGTATGTTGCGTTTATGGATCTGGAGAAAGCGTATGATAAGAGTTGATAGGGAAGCAATGTGGAATGTGGTGAGGTTATATGGAGTTGGTGGAAGGTTGTTGCAAGCAGTGAAAAGTTTCTACAAAGGTAGTAAAGCATGTGTTAGGATAGGAAATGAAGTGAGTGATTGGTTTCCGGTGAGAGTGGGGCTGAGACAGGGATGTGTGATGTCGCCGTGGTTGTTTAACTTGGATGTTGAAGGAGTGGTGAGAGAGGTGAATGCTCGAGTGCTTGGACGAGGATTAAAACTGGTAGACGAGAATGACCATGAATGAGAGGTAAATCAGTTTTTGTTTGCGGATGATACTGTACTGGTTGCAGACACAGAAGAGAAGTTTGGACGATTAGTGACAGAATTTGGAAGAGTGTGTGAGAGAAGGAAGTTGAGAGTTAATGTGGGTAAGAGTAAGGTTATGAGATGTACGAGAAGGGAAGGTGGTGCAAGGTTGAATGTCATGTTGAATGGAGAGTTACTTGAGGAGGTGGATCAGTGTACTTGAGGTCTGTTGTTGCAGCAAATGGTGGAGTGGAAGCAGATGTGCGTCAGAGAGTGAATGAAGGTTGCAAAGTGTTGGGGGCAGTTAAGGGAGTAGTAAAAAATAGAGGGTTGGGCATGGATGTAAAGAGAGTTCTATATGAGAAAGTGATTGTACCAACTGTGATGTATGGATCAGAGTTGTGGGGAATGAAAGTGATGGAGAGACAGAAATTGAATGTGTTTGAGATGAAGTGTCTCAGGAGTATGGCTGGTGTATCTTGAGTAGATAGGGTTAGGAACGAAGTGGTGAGGGTGAGAACGGGTGTAAGAAATGAGTTAGCAGCTAGAGTGGATATGAATGTGTTGAGGTGGTTTGGCCATGTTGAGAAAATGGAAAATGGCTGTCTGCTAAAGAAGGTGATGAATGCAAGAGTTGATGGGAGAAGTACGAGAGGAAGGCCAAGGTTTGGGTGGATGGATGGAATGAAGGAAGCTCTGAGTGATAGGAGGATAGATGTGAGTGTGGCAAGAGAGCGTGCTAGAAATAGGAATGAATGGCGAGCGATTGTGACGCAGTTCCGGTAGGCCCTGCTGCTGCCTCCGATGCCTTAGATGACCGCGGAGGTAGCAGCAGTAGGGGATTCAGCATTATGAAGCTTCATCTGTGGTGGATAATGTGGGAGGGTGGGCTGTGACACCCTAGCAGTATCAGCTGAACTCGGTTGAGTCCCTTGTTAAGCTGGGAGGAACGTAGAGAGTAGAGGTCCCCTTTTTGTTTTTATTTCTTTGTTGATGTCGGCTACCCCCCAAAATTGGGGGAAGTGCCTTGGTATATGTATGTATGTATTATTATTATTATTATTATTATTATCATTATTATTATTACTGGCTAAGCTACAACCCTAGTTGGAAAAACAGGATGCTGTAAGCCCAGGAGATACAACAGGGAAATAGCCCTGTGAGGAAAGGAAACAAGTAAAAATAAAATGTTTTAAGAACAGTAACATTAAAATAAATTTCTCCCTTATGAACTATAAAAACTTTAACAAAACAAGAAGAGAATAAAAGATAGAATAGTGTGACTGAGTGTATCCTCAAGCAAGAGAACTCTAACCCAAGACAGTTGAAGACCATGGTACAGAGGCTGTGTTACTACCCAAGACCAGAGAACAATGGTTTGATTTTGGAGTGTCCTTCTCCTAGAAGAGCTGCTTACCATAGCTAAAGAGTCTCCTCTACCCTTACCCAGAGGGAAGTGGCCACCGAACAATGATAGTGCAGTAACCCTTTGGGTTAAAAAGAATTGTTTGGTAATCTCAGTGTTGTCAGGTGCATGAGAACAGAGGAGAATATGTAAAGACTAGGCCAGACTATTCGATGTATGTGTAGGCAAAGGCATTGATGAGCGACAATACCACGGTAGTAGCTTATCTAAACAAGCAAGAGGGTACCTTTTCGCAGCTGCTGTGCCATCTAGCAGTAGAGATACTCAGATGGGCAGAAGTCAACTTGGTGACCCTATCTGTACACTTCATTCCAGACAAGCGGTATGTGCTAGCAGATAATCTGAGCAGAGCGACTCCGATAGTGGGCTCCGAATGGTCTTTGAATCATCTAGTAGCCAACAAAGTCCTGACTTTGTGGGGTTCCCCGACTGTGGACCTGTTCCCAACGGCCCTGAACTTCAGGCTCCCGTGGTACTGTTCCCCAGGCTCTCTAGCAAGATGCATTCCAACAACGGTGGGAGAACCTGGACGCGTACGCATTTCCCCTGCTTTGTCTGATGAGAAAAGTCCTCAACCAGGTCAGAGTAAGCAAGAACTTGCTAATGACTCAAATAGGTCCATTATGGCATCAAGCAGAATGGATTCCGAACTTTCTGCAACTCTTTAGAGATTCTGAGGGAGCTCCCTCCACGTCACGACCTCCTCAAACAACCACACGCCAACATCTACCACAAGGCCATAGCTTTGATTCGTCTTCACGTCTGGAGACTGTCCAGCACCTCCTCACACAGAGAGGCTTTTTGCAATGACTTGCGGAAAGAATGGCTGGACACCTTAGATGCTCCACAGCATCAGTCTATAAGGTGAAGTGGTCTGTCTTCTGTGGTTGTGTTGTGGAAGGAGTATCTCTCCCCTCGATGCAGTGTTCCTTGTGCACCTTCAGGAAGAAATGCTTCTCTTGGTTTTGGCAAAGGCTACCGCTCAGCCTTGAGTCTCGCTTTTAAACTGAAAGGAGTAGATATTTCCTCCTTGTTGGAAGTTTCTTTATTCATACGGAGTTATGAGATTACTTGTCCCTAGTCGGAACTTAGACCTCCTCCTTGGAACGTGGTTCGGGTCTTCCAGTCTCTGAAGGATTCTCCCTATGAACCATTACACCAGGCAACAGATCGCCACCTTACTTGGAAGACGGTATTCTTATTCGGTTTGGCTTTGGTCAAGAGAGTTAGTGAATTCCATGGTCTATCTACCAATGTCTCCCACTCAAGGAGATAGGGAGAAGTAATACTCAGCTTTGTCCCCGAATTCATTGCTGAGACTCAAAATCCGGGTGTACTGGACTCTAGGTTCAGTCCATTCCCGATATAGAGTCTTCGTTCTATAATCAAAGATCTAGAACAACTGGTACTTTGCCCAATGAGGAGTCTTAGATGTTACTTTAATAGAACGGCTTTCCCCTGTGTTTCAGCAATGTTTGTCAGCATGGGGAAGGTCAAGAGGAGGGTCACAAAGAATACTATTTCCTCCTGGATCCGGGAGGTCATTGAGTTTTCACTCGATCCTGACCCTTCTCCTTCCAAACAACCCAGAGTTCATGACATCGGGCATTGCAACGTCCCTGCGCTCAAGTAAAACTACTCTGTGGCGCAGGTACTGCAAGCGGGCGTGTGGAAGCGTCAGACAACCTTCACCGTCCACTATCTGTAGGCTGTAACTCATGGATACGTTTTCCATAGGTCCTGTGGTGGGTGCACAGCAAGTGGTCTAAACACCTCAAGCTCCTTGTGGGACAAGTAACAGAGGGTTGAGGGCTGAGGTTACCTGGGTTAGTCTGGGTTGAATGAATAAGAATGTCTGGCTCCTTTCTTCCTTTCACCTACTCCCCTCCTGGGGAATTTAGCACCATGTTATCCGGCACAGCTGACCTCACCTTTCTGCAGGCGAGATTCACTTCCCTTGTGTATCCTAAGTATTGAAATAATAATTGTTACGTCCCCAATACTTCTTCGAGGGAGGACGTTGGGTAAAGTCTGAGGATTCTTGTATCTTTATGACTCAAGTTTATACATTAAAGACCAGACATATTGCTAGTACAGGGTATTACAAACACAGCTTCTGCTGGTGGCTAATAGTACATAGCACAATAATTTAGCGAGAGCAAGGTTCTTACAACTTTATCAAGGTGGAGAGGACCCCATGTCAAATACCAAGGCCAGTTTGTAAGGACTTCCTCCTAAGAGTGAGTCACCCATATAAATAGGGAAGGGTTGGTATTTTGCAGGAAAAAGGACAAATTTGTAAGTAATTTGTATTTTTCCTAACAAACCTGGAGCTATTTATACAAATTGGCCTGCCATCCCTGCCCCCAAGAAGTCCTGCCAGAAAACAAAGTGGTTGCTCAGCCCAGGTGTGTGAGTGAGCGGGCTAGCTTACTAACCCCCCCCCCTGATAACTAGCGGTTGGTATGGTTATCCCTCGCTAAAATTGTTATGGCTTGTCTTTCAGCTACGCCGAAAGTGTACCCCTATAAATAGCTCCAGGTTTGTATGTTAGGAACAATACAAATTACTAAAAATTTGTCATTTTTCTTTGTTTTAGCAAGTATTTCATCATGCCAAAAGGAAAAGACAATCATAACATTTTGCTAGCATATAGTAGAAGAAAGTTCACTCTAATAAGTCTTGAGAGTAATACAGTATAACATTTGCGATATTAGCGGTGTTAGTGAATGAGAGAGAGAATAGCTCTCCACAGAAAAGGGCAGCGGGGGACCAGGTGCCTATATAGGTTAGATATTGAATTGAAGGCTCTTCATTTATGAGTAAATTGTGATAAACAACATACTTTATTTTTATTAATACCCTAAAAGGAATATAAAATTCTTAATAATCATGATTTATTAACACCTTATTGTCCTTGTAAAAATACAAAACCTTTGAGTTTGACCTCAGACTTTCACTTGCTTTTACATCTATTTTTCTTTATTTCGGCAAGAATTTTGTCATGCCTAAAAGGAAGAGACAATGAAAACATCTTGCTATCATACAGAAGAAAACTAACTCAGGTACCAAATTTAAATATCAGAATACAGGCTCAAATGATTTCTCTTACATGGGATTGAAATCTGGTATCCTGTTGCCTAACATTAAAATTTCGGTTCATAGCAGGTCTTTTTGGAAGTCGTTGCTGACTGTTGGAAAAGACGATGAAAACATCTCGCTAACACACAGAGGAAAAAAATTTAATCTAATATTCGCATAATATAGGCAACATTAGCGTAGTTAGTGAAGGAAAGAGATAGAATACTTGGCCCCAGGAAAAGGAAGGTGAGGACCTTGAGCCTTGAGAAGCAAGATATAGGACAGAGAGATCTTTATTTATGATTAAATTATGATAAACAATAGTTTTAGTGCATTAATACCCAAATAAGAATATAAAATGCATAATAATCCTTATGTATTATTATTTTCATTGTAAAAATACAAAGAAAAACTTTGAATGCCGTATCTCAAAACTATACTTGTTTACCTTCAAATTCTATGTCCTCCCGTAGTTTTAAAGCTATAGCATTGAAATTTTGTATGTAACTTAGACTTTAAAGAACAATAAAATGACGTCATTTTTTTTCAATTTTTGTTTCATTTTTTTCATATCTAGCAAAAAATTACTATTAGGAAAACACTTATCATTTTGTTGATTACTACATATGGTAGTAATCAGAGGTCTTAATATCAAGTATCAAAGGATGAGATAAAATTTGAAAAATGGTTATTTTTGGGATAAATCACACTGGCGTCACAAAACTGAAGGTCAGAGGCGAAAATCATATGCAGTTTGGAGTAGTTCCAAGTCACCCTATCAAGTGGTATCCATGTCTAAGTCATTTCCTTAAAAAACAGCATTGGCTAGCTGGCTCCTTAAGTCTATTGAAAGAAAAGAAAACAAATTTTTTTAGTTTTAGGGTTGAACATCAATACAATCAAGCTTCCAGAGAGAAGCAATGTGATCATCGGATGAGTGTAAAAATAACGAGTATTATTATTAAATTTCCATTTACTTCAGCTAAATTGTTCTTAGTATTTAAGTACGTACAATATTTATTTCATTTGTGAAGAAAATTGCGCAATTTAAACCTAGTACTGTACTGTAGTTATTTTAGATAATTAATGAATAGTGATGAATATGTATGCTGTACATATTGTAATCGAAATTCCAATAGACTCAAATTATATATTTTATATACGGTACATGTGTAGGTAAGAGTGCTCAACGACCCTTCTTTTCAGTTGTGTTTGCTTAATTGAATGAAGCCTTGAGATTCTTAATATATCAAATAAACTCTTCACGGCATTCCTATGATAGTATATAATCTGAAGTCAGTGGGCTGGTTGAATTATTTGTTGATAATAATACTATAGTTGATTGGAGTATCTGTGCTGTATTAGGGGCTGTCAGGGTATCTCGTGTATAGTTTATCTATTATCCTTATTCTAGAGGATTACCATAGTTAACAAACCTTTAACTTCTGACCTATTTTAATCTGTGCCTTTAGTAGTCTCTTCCAACCTTGTGCAACTTCTTGATTTTCACCCTTCACATAACAGCTAATTGTTATGGCCTTCTCTAAATGAGTTTGGAAATGTAACTTATTGGTCTGGTTAAACTGCTTAAAGTTAATAAGAAAAGTGTTACTGTAGATTAGTTTATAAAACTACTGTAGATTAACCAGACCAAGCTAGAAATCGTGCTTTCACAGGAATTGCTAAGTGGTATGGTAATCTATCTACACATCAAAAATTATGCTTTTTGATATTTCCAACCATTAAAAAATAGAAAATGGGGAGTGAATTAATGTAAAGGAACCAGGACTGAATAAAACTAATAAAATTACCATGTATACAGTAGTACTATTTATTAATATTCCTTAGAGCAAGAATTACTGTTGAATATGCATAAGTTGATATTAATTTTTTCTAATGTATTTAATTTTCTTTGCAGGCTTACACTGTTTTACAGTCATCTTTACAGTCGACTCTTCAAGCAGGCAAAATAAATTCATCAACTACTGATTTTGATGCTCTTAGGCAAGCTTTTTTGGTAAGTAGCAAGGAAGAAAAATTAAAAAGTTTTAGTTTATTTTTTACTATGGGGTTTATGGTTAACATACCTTATAATTAGTGAAGCTAAAAGAAAAAATATTTTTATATCTACACTTTAATTCCTATGCTTCCCTATCAGGCCAAAGTGTAAATTTATATACAGTACAGTACTGTTTTTTCAAGTACAATAGTCTAGATAGCTAGACTATTAGTATGTAAAAGTAACCTGATAGTATGTTCAGCAAAGATTTATAGTTAGTAATGTACAGTATATCAGTACTATGCTGTGCATCAAAAACATGGACATTGATAAGCAAAATTATTTTGAAAAGGTATAACTATAGAATTTTATTACGAACAATGCATGGTGGACAAATTGTATTTAAAATGAGAAATTGGTGGAGAAATGTGTCCAGAAGCTGGAAAATATAGTGAAAGGTTTGTATATGTGATGAAAAGGGTGAGGTCAGAAAAAGCTCTAGATGTGGAAGTAATGGGACAATGACTAGTAGGAAGGCCCAAAAAATCATGGATAAAGGGTATAGAGGAAGGCTAATATCTGATTGGAGTTCAGGAAGAAAGATTATAGGACAGTGCTATTATGTGGAAATTTATTTTCAGCGTAACCATAGGGAAAAATGGACATAAAAATGTTATGATGATGATTTTTTAAATAAAACTATGTAAGGCCAAATGGAGGTCATTTTAAGCTTTATAATTCATGAACTATTATATGTACGATGAAAGAATTTCCATTTATGAACATGAACACAGTACAATATACAGAACCAATTTTGAGAATGCCATGCTGTAATTCAATCTTTTAGATAGAACTTACTATTCATTCTTTTTAAGGAAAAGCTACGGTAAGTTGCAATAAAAAATTAAGAAGGATAAAAATAAAAAGAATTATATACTACCCTTCATTTCCACTGGAAAGACGCTGTGGTATGAAGTACTAAAGTAAATAATGGAATGGATCATTAATGTCAGGAAACATCTTTTCCCATACTTGCCACCATCTGGATTTCTTGTTCTATGTGACATCATCTGAGCTAGGTTCATTTTCTTGTTACATTCTTGTATCAGAAACTTGTAATATTAAGTTGAATAGGAAGTGTGGCTTCTATAACTAGATTATGGGTAGATTGTAAAAAGAATAGGGTATTATTGTCAAAAGTAGATACAGTACTCATTCGATATGTTTTAGTTGCCGAAGAATTGCTTATTCTTTACTTGTTCTGTGTAATAAGTTTAATACGTTATTAGAGGAACTAATGTTTTTTTTATCTGAGGTTTGTTGATTCTGTGATAGAATATACTGAGTAAATAAAAAATAGGGGAAAAAAATGTTAGTTTGGGGGCTGTTTACCTGGGTTTCCCCTTCTCCTACCATTCAGGCTGTGTTTTAGGTTAGACCAGGTTAGTGAGTTAGGCATACATAATTTAGAAGCATTTGGTCTAGATTACTCAAAGGGGGAAATTATATCTAGAATAAACACAGTATTTTGGACATTACAATAGTATGTATTAGTTATACTGTATTGAAAAAATACTTGTCTCTTTGGCCTTGTGTAACACTATCAAGGGCAGTAGAGATTCCAGATATTTTCATGAGCTTAATCATCAATTAGTGGACCAGGATGCTGGGTGCTTATGCATTGCATATTCTTAGTTTTGCTACTACTGTTTTTTTCTTTGGAACAAGTCTTGGGAATCAATTATGCGGTATACTCTTATTATGAAAAAGCCAGTTAATATAAACCCTGTTGAAATATGTAGTTTCTCACTGAACCTGAGGATAAGTTTGAAAGTTTTCTTTATAAAGAGCTTGGGAAAAACAGTGAAGTTGATTTGGTCAGAAAAACTATAAAACGTAAATATGCAAGCAGCAGTTTTCTATTGGTAAGCTCTTAAGTAGCAAAGAATCTTACATACTATTTAATGGCAGCACAATAGTACTTGTGGGTAAGTTATTTACATATAAAGGAGTTTTATTATATTGGGCATTATACTTTTTAATGGTCAGGGTAGAATGGTTCAAGCCTCTTTCATACCTGATCATGTAACAGCTGGTGCAAATTTACCTAACCTAACCCAGGTTAATGCCAGTGGCCTTAGTCAACAGGTGGTACAGATTTGCCTAACCTAATCTGGAAATTACTTGAATGAACTGAAAATTACTTTATTCTATTGATAATGAGTTAGATAAAGAACCAGATAATAAATCAGATGAGCAATATGTTCATTCAGAAGATGTCATTCAAGAATTCCCATTTCTTAGACTCTTGAAGAGAATTTTGTGGTTATACCCTGAACATTTATTTAAAAAGGATATATCTATACAGTCTAAGGTTTCTGCTTTTATGTCTTCTTCCTTTACAGTTTTTCAAACTAAAGGTCCCCCATAAAGGAAAACGAGGGTTGAAGCAGTTTTGCAAAAGCCTGATAAGAAGTCATCAGTATTGGGCTCCCCTTTTGTCAATACCCTTCTTTTGAGGCATAAGAGGTATTGTGTTTACTAGATGGGCAATTTTCCATTCTTGAAGGTGACAGAGCTATTAGAAAACTGAAATTTGCAGAGTAAGCCTAAAAAACTCTCTCTGATAGGGAATGAGAAGTTTTGATTTATGCAAAACAAATTTATACGTACAGTATAGGAGAGGGTTTGAAAAGAAAGTTAGTAATACATTTCTATGTGGATTCTTCTATCAGGTTTATATATAATTCCTTAGTAGCCTTAAGTCCAAAATTGAGTGATACAGTAAGAAATTATTTAGATAAGGTTTCAGAATGTTTAAAATGTTTAGATAGAGCAGTCTCTGTTTCATCCTCGGAACTAGTGTAAGCATACTGAAAATGTGTTATTAATAGAAGACAGCATTTGTTTTTTATTAGTTATTAGTTAAGGATGTTTCAGAAGCTCAGAAACACAAGCAAGTGTCAAATTCCATTATGGATCCCCGTTTTTTATCTAAAATAAAATGTTGAAAGTAGTGAACTAAGTTAATTCTATAGCATGTAGTAATTTAGTATCACAAGCTCAACTCTGGACATATGTTCAAGTTCCTGGACCAGCACCCATTTATCATCCTCATTCAATGAATCTGAATAAGAGAAGAAATAACCTAATTATGGAGATGGATTTTGTTGTGGAAATTACTCTTATGTTTAATCAAAGAAATCTTTATGTGTAAAAAGGGAAGGGAGGAGGAAGAGACATTGTGAACAAATGATGCAATCAGTTCGTGAAGGCTTGGGGCCAGACCATCACATTTTCATGTTGCAGGAAGTATGCTTCTGTCAGACCCTCTAATAGTTGTAGTGTTGAGGAAAGACTGCTTCCAACTTACTTTGAAATTACATCCTCAATTATCCTTATTACCAAATCCTTCCCTTCATACTTAACCAAGAGAAGACAGAGATTATGGAAGAGGAAATATCTGTGTGGTTTTCCATGAGAGCATAGAATAATTTTCAGTCCATTCTCCAGAGTTTTGCGGTCTCATATTTCTAGTAATGAAGCCTTGAAGGGGTTGGAGATGGATTCTGGACTTTTCTCAACTCAGCAAGTTACTAGTCTAACCAAATTCTCCATCCAGACCCCTTCTTTAGTTTTAGTGGTGGTTGAAAGGGAAGATTGAATGTCTTTAATTGACCTATCAGATGCTTATTTTCATGTTTCAGTACACTAAGACTCACAAAGTACCTCAAGTTTGTGTTTCAGGGCAAGATTTATAAGTTCAATTGACTATGATTCAAAACCAGAAAGCTTTGTTGAATTCATTGTTGGATCTGGGAATACCTGTATTAATCAACTTCAAGTTAAATCTCATTACCTTTCAGTCGATTCTATATTTGGTATTGTTAGTGCAGTAGCCATAGCTCCTTTTTAGGCTTTTCCATTGGAAAAGAAAAAACTTTTCTCTGTATGGTCAAAGAATTGTAAAAGACATAAGATTTTGCAGTTCGTACAGGGATGAGACTTTTTCAATTTCATCTCATTTAATAAACGCAAAATCAGTTACAATCCTGACCATAAAAAATCAAATAGAACTACCTGCTTGGAGGGATACTCGTCAACGACTTTCACAAATTGTGAGCGAGTCTTAAGATCGAATTTCCGGACCTACCTCTCTCTCTTACAATGCCCAACTTATGGGTTGCCTCACTATTGGGTTGAAGAATGACTTTGAAGAGACTTCATTTGGTAGGAATGTGGTCATTTATAGTAAAAAATTAACATAAATTACGTAGAGTTAGTAATTTTGTTCACTCAAAGCATCTAGTACAAAGAAAAGTGTTTATTGTGCATTTAGACAACACAGCATCTTTGGCATGCGTAAAAAAAAGTGGAGGCACAAAATCAAGAACTCTCTTCATTTTGACCAAGAAATTGTAATGTTGCACTGAAGACAGGTAAATTACTCTAATACATTGAGTCCTTCAAGGGAATCAGTATTCTCTCTCTCTCTGTGGGCTACTTTTCACTACCTCTCATTCCTTACCTCTATCTCACTAACAAATGAAATCTTTGTTGCTTCACAAAGTTTCATTTATATTGAAAATCAATCATGATTCAATTTTCCTTACTTTCTCCAATCTCGCACTGTCACATCGAATGTTATAGCAGTAACTTAATTGTTCGACAACTTTAAAAATCGGCCTAGTACTTGCTTCTTCTCTTACTTTTTTAGATGGTTTCATGATTGAGGGGGGTACAAGTTGACTTATAACTGAAGCTAGGAAAAGTATTTTGGATATGGAATGGAGAATCATCTTTAGTAACAGTTTAGAATTATCGTAAATTATCATTCGGTCATTAGCGGCAGTTTGTTATTGTTGATTAAACGCCAAAAAAAAAAGAAAAAAAATTGTTTTCCTGCTTTGCTACGTATGTAGGATTTTATATAGATACGGTAAATAATATTTGTAATAACATATTTACTAAAAGCTTTTAATATCATTATTTATCACTTTCATCATGCGCGTTTAATGTCTTCGTTTGTTTATTACGATCGAAGATTTAGCGTACAGTAAACGAATGGAAGGTTTCCGTTTCAGGCGGCGTCATAAAGAAAAACATTATATAAATGGCGTTCATTTCATTTATTTGGAAGTCCTAAGAAAAATTAAGTAAAACATTGGTAATAACAAAATTAACATATACAGTGAACCCTCGCTACTTCGCGGTTCGACCATCGCGGATTCACCACTTTGCGGATTTTTTTCATAACCCGTGTATATACATATATCGCGGATTTTCCGGAAATATCGAAAATACCGCGATGTGACCGATGGTGCGAGATTGGAGAAAGTAAGGAAAATTTAATCATGATTGATTTTCAATATAAATGAAACTTTGAGGAGCAACAAAGATATCATTTGTTAGAGAGATAGAGAGAGGTAAGGAATGGGAGGTAGTGAAAAGTAGCCCAGAGAGAGAGGTAGAGAGAGAGAGAGAGAGAGAGAGAGAGAGATAGAGGGGGTTTAAATGTAATAAACAAAAAAATTTGATAGGTTATAACACATTGGTGCTTATGTAATATCAACTGTATACTGTAGACGGTTTGAATACGCTAAGAAATGGTATAAATGATACTTTGTTAGTGTATTCGTACACACTCAAGAGCGGCTGCTAGATGACAGCTGATCTAATCACAGCCAAAAGTAAAAAAAAAAAAGAAGTCAACAATACTCGATTTTTAAAACACACCCGAAATTTAAAAACAAAAGTACACGCTTTCTTAATGTGCAATTAACTATTTAAAGAGTGGCAATTTTCTAGAATAAAATGATATTTCCCAAAAAATAGTGGTTTGCTGATGAAATCGGATGCCGTATTTTTAGCTATGATTGAAATGGATGTAGACTCGGCCTAATTATTTCGTTTCGTATTTAATTGACACTAAGAAAACTAATTTTAGTTTCTTCATCTAAATGTAAGTATTGTATAACACGAAGAGAGAGAGAGAGAGAGAGAGAGAGAGAGAGAGAGAGAGAGAGAGAGAGAGAGAGAGAGAGAGAGAGAGAGAGAGAGAGAGAGAGAGAGAGAGAATGAATCAGCTGTTGTAATTGAATGGCTTGTTTTTGTTTCGTGAGAATTTCCTCGCCACGACTTTAACAACAACATACTGTACTGAACTTTACAGTATTATACAGACTACTGTAATATGATAAAGTAAAATATTTGTAATCTATTTTATATGAAATGGGGCTATTTTTTTTTTGTTTAAAATTTACATTTACGTATGTAAAACAACTCTCTCTCTCTCTCTCTCTCTCCTCTCTCTCTCTCTCTCTCTCTCTCTCTCTCTCTCTCTCTCGTAGATTGTTTTCCTGCTTTGCTACGTATGTATGATTTTATATAGATACGGTAAATAATATTTGTAATAACATATTTTATAAAAGCTTTTACTGTAATATCATTATTTATCACTTTCATCATGCGCGTTAAATTCCTTAGTTTGTTTACTGAGCGTACTTTATGACGCCGTCGTTTCAGGCGGCGTCATAAAGAAAAAAATTTCATTTGGAAGTCCTAAGAAAAATTAAGTAAAACATTAGTAATAACCACATCAACATACTGTACTGAATAATCAATATAATCATGCAAAAACTAACCTATACACAGATGTGTAAATGCGTTTGTTTCTTCATTATAATCAGAGATAAACGTAAACAAAACATTGGTTGCCATTTTTTATCGTGCTTTTTGGCGTGTTTAGGAAACGCATGATATAAAATCGCCTTTAATATTTGTGCCTGTTTTAGTTTAGGGTACGTTAGTACATGCATTAAGTGTTCTGTACATTAAAGGGTAGTTTGTTAACAGTACTACGTACAAGGGAAGGTTTTAAAAGTCTGAATATACATGTTAAATAAATAGGTAAATATGGTATCACTACTTCGCGGATTTTCACCTATCGCGGCCGGGTCTGGAACCTATCTACCGCGATAAACGAGGGTTCACTGTAATCAATACTGTACTTGGTAAGATTGCTGTCGATGCAAAAACTAACCTATACACAGATGTGTAAATGCGTCTGTTTCTTCATTATACTCAGAGATAAGCGTAAACAAAACATTGGTAAGATTGCTGTCGATGCAAAAACTAACCTATACACAGATGTGTAAATGCGTCTGTTTCTTCATTATGCTCAGAGATAAACGTAAACAAAACATTGGTTGTCATTTTTTATCGTGCTTGTTGGCGTGTTTAGGAAACGCATGATATAAAATCGCCTTTAATATTTGTGCCTGTTTTAGTTTAGGGTACTGTAGTACATGCATTAAGTGTTCTTTACGTTAAAGGGTAGTTTGTTAACAGTACTACGTAAAGGGAAGGTTTTAAAAGTCTGAATATACATGTTAAATATACGTAAATATGGTGTCCCTACTTCGCGGATTTTCAGCTATCGCGGCCGGGTTTGGAACCTATCTACCGCGATAAACGAGGGTTTACTGTAATGAAGTTAATCATCTTTTCCATAGTTTGCAATTCGCTATCATAAAGGCCTTGGAGCATGTGATGCCCTTCTTACATTCTCCAATGCTGTACAGAAATACCTTGATTGTGGTCAGAAAGTCTATATGATTGACCTTGATTTTAGTGCTGCCTTTAATCATGTTAATCCCAAAGCCATTGTTTTTAAACTCAAACAGTTAGGAGTAGGTGGGTCTTTTCTTAACATCATTATTGAATTTTTGAGTAATAGATTGCAGAGATGTTCTTGATGGGCTCCATTGTGAGTATAGGAGTGTGATATCTGATGTTCCTCAGTTGGCCTAGCAAACAAGCTCATGACATATACTGTACAGCTGATGCTACCCTCTTTAATTCAATTCCATCCCCTGAATGTAGATAGGGGTTTGCTGAATCCCTGAATAGAGATCTAGGTGACATTTTTGCATGGTGCAAATTATGTGGCATGAAGTTGAACCCAGACAAAACTCAAAGTATGATTGCATGTAGGTCGAGGACAATAGCTCTTCAACATGGAGATCTCAGCATTGCTAATGTTTTTTTTAACTCTGTATGACTTTTAAAATTTTGCTGTGATTTATGATAGCAAATTTACTTTTGAGAAAAATCTGTTTTTTCAATATTTAACTTAGCCGGTGATTATATAAGCTGCAGCTCTGCTGCTCGACAGAAAACTCTACGGAAAAAATCCGCCAGCGATCGCTATGCAGGAAGAGGGTGTACTTCAACAGCGCCATCTGTCGTGCAGGTACTCAGTACTCATTGTAAACAAAGAACTCAATTTTCTCTCTGTCGTGCTACCGGCAAGACCTACTAATTCGCTGTTGCTAACTGGATTTGTTTTCACAACTATTTGGTGAAGTACACTATTCTAGTTTTGAGCTTTCGCTGTGCAGGCTTTCTCTTCAATAAATCCTTGCATTCTTTTTTTGATATCGGTTTATTTTTTGATGACTTTGGATAGTTTTTGAATTCCCCTTTGACCAATTCAAAATGGCTGACCCTTCTCAAGTCCCAAAATTCAGGAAGTGTAATGCTAGGGACTGTTCAAGGCGTCTTCCGAAGGCCTCTATCGATCCTCACACCGTTTGTTCCAATTGTCGGGATAAAACCTGTCAATTGGAAGATCGATGTGAGGAATGCGTTGGGCTTTCGGAATTCAATTTTATCGAATTCCAAAAATATACACGTAGGCTAGAGAGAGATAGAGTCAGGAGAAGTTCATCTCGTTCTGTTGATTTTTCCTCTCCTCATGCCCCACAACCTATTCCTTCCCCTGTAGTGGTTGCTCCTAATCCCCCTTCTGGCACTCAGGAACCTTCGATGGCTGACATGATGCGTGCCATCCAAGCTCTGGGTGAGAGAGTTGAGTCCCTGGCTAGTGACCGTAACCAGCTCATGGCGGACGTCAAGGAGCTGAAGTGTAAAAGTGCAGTGGGAAGTGGTAAAGTGAGTGATAGTGTTGTGGATAGTGTTGCGCTTGAGGGTTCGTCTGTTCGTGCCTGTCGTCCTCCTAGTCCGGGACCTCTTGCAAGCTCCCAAGTCCAGGGGAGAAGCAATGTCGTACGACCAATGGGTTCGAGAGGCTTTAATCAGCGAACAGACGTTCCCTCCGTGGTTTCGGGCGTATCTACACAAGATCGCCCCACCCACACAAAGACGAGCGAGCCCATTTATTCCTCGTCTGCGGAAGAGGTTTCTCGTAAGAAACCATGGACCAAGGTCTCACGACCTCTTAAGCGCAAGTCGGTCCCTTCCGCGCAAGTCCAACGGCCCAGTTGTAGCCACTGGGTCAGTTTGGACTTGCTGCAGTCTTCTGATGACTGCTCACCTCCTAAGAGAGGCAAAGCGGTACCGCCTCAGGCAGTTACACCGTCTGTCGCCGCACCTGCTCCTGCAGACCCTAAGTGGTCTTTGCTGCAGACCATGCAGTACCAATTAACGTCACTGATGCAGGACTTTCGTGCGGAGAAGGTTGCTGCTGCACCAGCCTCTGGCCTACAACCAACCACACACTCGGTTGTGCGTCCTGTGGACGCTGAGGCGACCTTCTTGCGCACTCCAGCTGAGAGAGTCCCGCCACCCATGCGTTCCAGTGTGCCCTGCCAGCCGCATGTTGACGTTCAGCGACGCACGGAACCTTCCGTTGACGTTCGCGAGGTACAACAACCATCAGAGTTGTTTTGTTTTGACGCGGTGCGTCAACCTCCGCAACCCAGTGTGGTTGCCACTGCTCTCCCACATCAGGCTAGACAGTCTGGAGTAGACGCTGTGCGTCCCCGCGCTGCTATGGTTGTTGCCAGCTCACAGACTGGGCAACAGTTCCATGACGTTGCGTCCGGTTCAGTCACGCGTGCACCCGTGCGACCGGACTCAGCTTACCAGCCGATACCTACTCCATTGCCGCTTCCTCCTCAATACTCGGATGATGGACTCTCTGATGATGACGATGCGGCACACGTTGATGAACCACATTCGGACCTTGACGAGCCCAAGTCCACGCAACCCTCTTTGGACTTTAGAAAAGTTCTTGCTCTGTTCAAAGAGATGTTTCCGGACCAGTTTGTGTCTGTGGCTCCGCGCTCTCCTCCGTCAGAGTTTGCTTTAGGTACGCAGTCATCCTCGCCTGCCTTTACTAGACTCGTCCTCGCACGCTCGTCCAAGAGAGCTTTACGAGTACTGTAATAGGAGAATGGATGCAGTCCAAAAAGAGTCTAGGGAAAACAGCCTTTACGTTTCCCCCTGCTAGACTCTCTTCCAGATCGAGCGTCTGGTATGCCACGGGAGAAGTTCTCGGCTTGGGAGTTCCTGCCTCTGCCCAGGGCGACTTCTCAAGTCTTGTAGACTCTCCCCGCAGGCTAGCCATGAGACGCTCTAAGATATGCTGGTCACCTTCGGACCTAGACCATCTGTTGAAAGGGATATATAGAGCCTTCGAGGTCTTCAACTTCTTAGACTGGTGTCTGGGAGCTTTGAGCAGGAAGATCTCCCTGACTGAGAAGGAATCTTCCTTGCTCATCATGTCCTGCATGGACAAGGCCATACGTGACGGGTCTAGTGAGCTTGCTGCATCGTTCGTATCCGGAGTCCTCAAGAAGCGTGAGAACCTTTGCTCTTTCCTGTCAGCTGGAGTGACACCGTGTCAAAGATCCGAACTTCTGTTTGCTCCTCTTTCTAAGTGCCTTTTTCCAGAGGACTTGATTAAGGAGATTGCTGCTTCTTTGATACAGAAGGACACTCATGACCTGGTTGCGTCCTCTGCCCGCAAAGCCACCCCTTTACCTACCTTGTCAGCTAGACCAAGGATGGACACTCCAGCGTCCCGATTTATTCCGCCCTTTCGTGGCAGAGCCTCCAGCAGAGGAGGTGCTCGTGCCGAAGGGAGACGTGGGAAGAAGAAAGGAACCAAGTCCTTTAAAGGCAGAGTCTGACTGCCAACTTCTTCAGACAGCAGTGGGAGCCAGACTCAAGAACTTCTGGCAGACCTGGGAGAAGAGAGGCGCAGATGCACAATCTGTGAGGTTGCTCAGAGAGGGGTACAAGATCCCGTTTGTACGAAAACCCCCTCTAGCAACGTCTCCCATCGATCTCTCTCCCAGGTACAGGGAGGAAGACAAGAGACGAGCATTGAAACAGGAGGTGTCTCTCTTACTAGAAAAGGGAGCGGTAGTCAAAGTCCTGGACCATCAAACCCCGGGCTTCTACAACCGTCTCTTCTTAGTGGCAAAGAAGACAGGAGGGTGGAGGCCGGTGCTAGACGTCAGTGCGCTGAATGTCTTTGTCACAAAGCAGACGTTCTCCATGGAGACCACAAAGTCCGTTCTAGCAGCGGTCAGAAGGGAAGACTGGATGGTCTCTTTAGACCTAAGGGACGCATACTTCCATGTCCCCATCCACCCAGACTCCCAACCTTTCCTGAGATTTGTTTACGAAAAGGTTGTCTACCAGTTTCAAGCCCTGTGCTTTGGCCTAAGCACAGCTCCTCTTGTGTTTACGAGGCTGATGAGGAATGTAGCCAAGTTCCTTCATTTAGCGGACATCAGAGCCTCCCTCTATTTGGACGACTGGCTTCTAAGAGCTTCTTCCAGTCGTCGCTGTCTGAAGGATCTAAAGTGGACTCTAGATCTGACCAAGGAATTGGGTCTCCTTGTCAATATGGAAAAGTCTCAAGTGGTTCCATCCCAAACTATTGTGTATTTAGGGATGGAGATTCACAGTCTAGCTTTTCGGGCTTTTCCGTCGGCCCCCAGAACAAGTCAAGCCCAGTTATGCATCCAGAACATGCTGAAGAAGGAACGATGTTCAGTCAGGCAGTGGATGAGTCTGATAGGGACACTATCATCCCTGGAACAGTTCATATCGTTAGGAAGACTACACCTCCGTCCTCTTCAATTTCACCTAGCTGTTTACTGGAAAAAGGACAAGACGCTAGAAGCGGTCTCGATCCCCATTTCCGAGAAGATGAAGTCTGCCCTGACTTGGTGGAAGGACAGTATCAGTCTCAGAGAGGGTCTGCCCCTGGCTGTGCAGACTCCCAACCACGTTCTCTTCTCGGACGCATCGGACACGGGCTGGGGCGCAACATTAGACGGTCGGGAATGCTCGGGAACTTGGAACTCGAGTCAAAGGACAATGCATATCAACTGCAAGGAGCTACTGGCAGTTCATCTGGCCTTGAAAAGCTTCAAGTCTCTCCTTCAAGGCAAAGTGGTGGAGGTGAAGTCGGACAACACCACGGCTTTGGCGTACATCTCCAAGCAAGGAGGGACCCACTCTATGACGTTGTACGAGATCGCAAGGGACCTCCTCACCTGGTCAAAAGATCTAAACATTTCACTAGTAACGAGGTTCATCCAAGGCAACTTGAATGTCATGGCAGATTGCCTCAGTCGGAAGGGACAAATCATTCCAACAGAATGGACCCTACACAAGGATGTGTGCAAGAGACTTTGGGCCACATGGGGCCAGCCTACCATAGATCTCTTTGCAACCTCGATGACCAAGAGGCTCCCAATATATTGCTCACCAATCCCGGACCCAGCAGCAGTTCATATAGATGCCTTTCTCCTAGATTGGTCACATCTAGACCTATATGCATTCCCCCCGTTCAAGATTGTCAACAAGGTACTGCAGAAGTTCGCCTCTCACGAAGGGACAAGGTTGACGTTAGTTGCTCCCCTCTGGCCCGCGAGAGAATGGTTCACCGAGGTACTTCGATGGCTAGTGGACGTTCCCAGAACTCTTCCTCTAAGGGTGGACCTTCTACGTCAGCCACACGTAAAGAAGGTACACCAAGGCCTCCACGCTCTTCGTCTGACTGCCTTCAGACTATCGAAAGACTCTCGAGAGCTAGAGGCTTTTCGAAGGAGGCAGCCAGGGCGATTGCTAGAGCAAGGAGGACATCCACCCTTAGAGTCTACCAATCGAAGTGGGAAGTCTTCCGGAACTGGTGCAAGTCAGTATCTGTATCCTCGACCAGTACCTCTGTAACTCAAATAGCTGACTTCCTTTTATACCTGAGGAAAGAACGATCTCTTTCAGCTCCCACTATCAAGGGTTACAGAAGCATGTTGGCATCAGTCTTCCGTCACAGAGGCTTAGATCTTTCCAACAACAAAGATCTACAGGACCTCCTTAAGTCTTTTGAGACCACGAAGGAGCGTCGTTTGGCTACACCTGGTTGGAATTTAGACGTGGTACTAAGATTCCTCATGTCAGAAAGGTTCGAGCCTCTACAATCAGCCTCCTTTAAAGATCTCACTTTAAAGACTCTTTTCCTGGTTTGCTTAGCCACAGCTAAAAGAGTCAGTGAGATTCACGCCTTCAGCAGGAACATCGGATTTTCATCTGAAACGGCTACATGTTCTCTACAACTTGGTTTTCTAGCCAAAAACGAGCTACCCTCTCGTCCTTGGCCGAAATCGTTCGATATTCCAAGCCTATCGAATATGGTTGGAAATGAACTAGAAAGAGTCTTATGCCCTGTGAGAGCTCTTAAGTTCTATTTAAGACGAACTAAACCTTTACGAGGACAGTCAGAAGCTTTATGGTGTTCAGTTAAGAAACCATCTTTGCCTATGTCAAAGAATGCTTTATCCTATTTTATCAGACTGTTAATACGAGAAGCTCATTCACATCTGAGTGAGGAAGACCAAGCTTTGCTGAAGGTAAGGACACATGATGTTAGAGCTGTCGCAACTTCAGTGGCCTTTAAACAAAATAGATCTCTGCGAAGTATAATGGACGCAACCTATTGGAGAAGCAAGTCAGTGTTCGCGTCTTTTTATCTTAGAGATGTCCAGTCTCTTTACGAGAACTGCTACACCCTGGGACCATTCGTAGCAGCGAGTGCAGTAGTGGGTGAGGGCTCAACCACTACAATCCCCTAATTCCATAACCTTTTTCATCTTTCTCTTGAAATGTTTTTATTGTTGTTTTTGGGTTGTCCGGAAGGCTAAGAAGCCTTTCGCATCCTGGTTGATTTGGCGGGTGGTCAAATTCTTTTCTTGAGAAGCGCCTAGATTAGAAGTTTTGATGAGGTCCTGTGGTATGGGTTGCAACCCTTCATACTACAGATCCTAGGGGTCGCTCAGCATCCTAAGAGGATCGCGAGGCTCCGTAAGGAAGACGTACTTAAAAAGGCAGAGTAATTGTTCAAGTCGACTTCCTTACCAGGTACTTATTTATTTTGTTTTTGTTATTTTGATAACTTCTAAAATGAAATAAAAAAATCCTTAGCTCATAATAATGTAAACATTTATTGCTGGTCTCTACCCACCCCCCTGGGTGTGAATCAGCTTATATAATCACCGGCTAAGTTAAATATTGAAAAATTTTATTTTGATTATAAAATAAATTTTTGAATATACTTACCCGGTGATTATATATTAAAGGACCCTCCCTTCCTCCCCAATAGAGACGCAGTGGACCGAGGAGAAAATTGAGTTCTTTGTTTACAATGAGTACTGAGTACCTGCACGACAGATGGCGCTGTTGAAGTACACCCCCTTCCTGCATAGCGATCGCTGGCGGATTTTTTCCGTAGAGTTTTCTGTCGAGCAGCAGAGCTGCAGCTTATATAATCACCGGGTAAGTATATTCAAAAATTTATTTTATAATCAAAATAACATTTTGTTGATCAATATATTTTGAAGAATTGTTTTAATTCTTTCCTTTTGCCTTGTTGTAAATATTGTCCTGTATGGTCTCAAGCTGCTGAATTTTATCTTAATTTATTGGTCAAGACTTAGTCTATTAAATTTCTTATTCCTAATCTCGATATTAATTTCTGGTGCCGTCGTTCAGTTAGTTCTTTATACATGTTGCATAAGATTTTTTATAACTTTGACCATCCTTTGCATTTAGATCTTCCCAAACAGTACTATCCTGCTTTTAATATTAGTCTATGACTATAATAGTCATACCTTCTCCATCGTAAGGCTCGATACTACATAATATTCTAGAAGTTTTATTCCAGCTATGACCAAGTTATGGAATGATCTTCTTAATCAGGTTGATGAATTGGTGGAACTTCAAAAGTTCAAACTTGCAGTAAATGATTTTATGTTGAACATACTGACAGAAGCCTGTATATTTTATATATGAAAGGTCTATTTTAATGATGTTGCTGTTCTAAGAATATTATATATTGTTCATTACTTCTCTTGTAGTTTTTTATTTCTTTATTTTCTTTCCTCACTGGACTATTTTTCCCTGTTGGAGCCGGCTTATAGAATCCTGCTTTTCCAACTAAGGTTGTAGCTTAGCTTGTAATAATAATAATGATAATAATAATAATAATGAAATTTTAAACATGGAGGGTGGTGCTGCTCTTCAGTATTTGCTAAACATTATTTTGGAGAAATAAATTTTGATTACCTCTCCCAATGAAGTTGGAAGGTGGTTATGTTTTGCCCCTGTTTGTGTGTTTGCTGGTGAACACCTTCCAGGCCACAATTTTAATCGTACAATGACGTAACTTGCAGGGATTAACTATTATGTAAAAGCTGGATAAGATTAAGTTTTGGAAGGTCAAGGTCACAGTCAAGCAAAATGTCCAATTCACGTAATCAGCCATAAGTTTGGACATCGTTGTCACAGAGACTTCAAACTTGGTTCATATTTGAGTGCATGCAAATTCACTCCATTTAATACATGTTAAAGTCAGGGTCAAGTCCAAGGTCAAGGTCAAGCAAAAGGTCAAATTCTGGTCATCAACCATACGGCTACAATTTTAATCGTAAAGCAATAAAACTTGCAGGGATTTTAAACTGTTATGTAAAGAGCTGGAAATGATTAAATTTTGGAAGGTCAAAGGTCAAGATTACAGATGAGCAAAACATCCACATCACGTAATCAGCCATAAGTTTAGACAACCTTGCTGCAGACTTCAAACTTGGTTCATATTAGAATGTATGAAAATCCATGCCAATTAATACATGTTAAGGTCAAGGTCAAGTCCAAGGTCAAATTCCAGTCATTAACCATACGACCTCTAAGGGCTGTGAGTGTGTAAGAGCCCGTGCTTGGCCGTAATGGCCAGGTAATCTCAAAAAAAAAAAAAAATAAACACTACACATTAATCATAAAGTAATGAAACTTGCAGGGATTTTAAACTGTTATATAAAGAGCTGGAAATGATTAAATTTTGAAAGGTCAAAGTCAAGGTCACAGACGAGCAAACTATCCACATCTCGTAATCAGCCAAGAGTTTGGACATCCTTGTCGCAGAGACTTCAAACTTGGTTGATATTAGAGTGTATGAAAATCCACGCCAATTAATACAAGCTAAGGTCAAGGTTGAGTCCAAGGTCAAGCAAAAGGTCAAATTCCGGTCATCAACCATACGGCCACAATTTTAATCATAAAGTTATGAAACTTGCAGGGATTTTAAACTGTTATGTAAAGAGCGGGAAATGATTAAATTTTGAAATGTCAAAGGTCAAGGTCACGAAGAAGCAAAACGTCCATATCACGTAATCAGCCATAAGTTTGGACATCCTTGTCACAGACACTTCAAACTTGGTTTATATTTGAGTGTATGAAAATCCATGTCATTTAATACATGTTAAGGTAAAGGTTGAACAAAAGGTCGAGAAATAAGCTGCCGTGGTGGAGGTTTGCCCCTCTAGTTTTGATAAATTTTGTGCCCTGGGTTCTTTGGTAGCAGCAGGGAAACTGTTGAGGTAAATAAATATGAGTAAATTAATTACTTTGATTAGATATGTTTACTATATTATTCCCATCCCCCAAAAAGAAATTACCTATTCAGTAATTTTTTTCCAATTGGTAAATATGAATTAGTTTCAGAAGAAAGTTAGGTTGAATAGAAGTTTTTTTATGTTACCATGATAGTTCTCAAACTTAGTGTGTTCATCTCAAGTTAAATACTAAGGTAAGGGTTCTAAGTTTAGGACTTTGGTGTTTTTACTCTACTTTTGTTATTGAGGTTCATATAGCCTCTTACTTGAAAACAGCAGATGTTTATCCCAGATATTTGAAATTTACCATTTCCTTTCTCTTCTATAGTCTCACCCTCCAGTCTTGTATTGTCACTAAAGTATATGGTAGCATATGGCAATGAACAGTGTTTGAGGGCACTAACCTTGATTAACTCTAGCTAGTGACTGTTAGAGGTATCCTTCTAGCTCTGTGAATCTAGTTTTAGAGTTTCCTTTTAAGTGTCATTTAGTTTTAGCTTAATCAGCAGTGTTTTCTTTTGGATTTGATGTATGATTTTAAGTAAAGTTTAAGTATTTTGTACCATGTTGTGGTAACTGTGCTATAGTACATGTTTGGATGTAAAAACTGTACAGTTTCTTATGGAAGATTATGTTAAGCTAATGTCTAAACAAGTTCGTGAATAGAACAATAAATGTAAAATGAATATAACTTTCTTTCAAGGGAGTATCCAGAGTAGGTCAAGCTAGTAGATTTAGGTAGTGATGAGGATGATATTGCTAAAGCTGTTTCTGGACTCTATAGTTTGTAGTCATGTGTTTATTTTAATATTTTTGCCCTTTATGATAAAGTTAACTTTATTCATGGAAGCTATAACCCACCTTTAGGCAGTGATAATGATCCCAGTCGAACCTACCCTGATCCAAACCCTAGTCTGATTCCTAGTGCTTTTGAGTTAATAGCCTAATGTAGGATAGGCCATTAGCTAGTCTCGAGGAGTGAACTTCAGGGAAGTTTCATTGAAATAAACTTAATCATTTCAATACTTCCTTAAAATTTATACCCTCCTCTCAGTCACAGTGGCTCTAACTTCTTTCTACAATACCATACCTATTGGTCAGAAGAATGAAAAGCAAAGATGGTGGCTATTGGGGGAGTGAACAATATTTTTTACTTAAGCTCTCCATACCAAAGTCTCTAATGGGAACAAAAGGTAGTACAAACATCTGTCTAAAGTTTTGTTTTTATTTGAATTTTTTATCATGACATAGCCTTTCATTACAAGTGATATCTGGGAGTCCTGGTTAATCTGAAATAGTCCTTTTCTGACTCCATCCTAGAAGATCCTTTATATGGGAATGACAATAGCCACAATTCCTTTTCCTACTTTCATGTCAAAGAAGTGAATTTGGTCCTTTCTGAAGATGTTGAAGAATTTCAAACAGATGAAGTGTGTGTCAGTGCATGCATTGATGAGGCTCCTTGGAAGTATGGCATCTCAGGGGAAGCTCATTTTGCTAGGGTATTTGAGGATGAAAGACTTCCAATCCCAACTCAGTCTTCATTGGGACAGGCAGTCTGATTGTATCCCTTGTTCAGCAGCTGGTGGAAATAGTGTAATCAAATGGTGGGATGACCCTCATCAGTTTTGCTGGAAGTAAGGGTTCTGGACTTTTTCTTATTCAGCAATGCATCTCAGGAACAGGGAAACTACTGTAGATTATCTTCACCTGTCATGGATCTGGAAGGAACAAGAATCTTCCTTCACATAAACTACCTGAAACTTTTAGCTGTATTCAAGACATATCACTCTCAGAAACCTGTGGTGATGAAGAAGTGAGTTGTGGCTTTTACAGACAACATGACTACCCTAACCTACATTCAAAAGCAAGAGACAACTAGGTCGGAGTCGTCGTTCCATATAACAGTATAGTTGTTGTCGTGGATGGAATTATAGAATATCTAACTGTATATATACTGTATATACAGTATATATATATATATATATATATATATATATATATATATATATATATATATATATATATATATATATATATATATATACTGTATATATATACATATATATATATATATATACACTATATATATATATATATATATATATATATATATATATATATATATATATATATATATATATATATATATATATATATATTCATATTTATATATATTTGTGTGTAAGTACAGTATATAGTATTCATATAGACATATCTCGACAACATTATTTGAAACTTGCAGTTAATATGTATTCATTACCAAGCAATTTGGTAAAGTAGCGAATACATTGTTTACACTTTGTTAACCTTCTTGGTAAAGAAGAGCTTTACTGTATATTATTGAGATATATTAACTTACTTTTATTATGCATTAAGCCTATGATACTGGTAACAATCATTAACAAGCTATGTAATTGTTCAACTTAAAGTAACAAAGCCATCCTTGCTTCAGACTAGTTAAGTTACATGCTAGAAATTTTTCTTAGAGATTTTTGACAGCAGCTCAGCAGTATACAAGATCAATAAATGCCAAGCACCATTTGAAGGAAGTCTGGTTTGCTTATAAGATTTGCTGGGTGTTAGGTCCTAGTGTTGTGCCAGGTGATAATTCTAGTTTAAATGTGTATTTTTGGTGTGTATATAGGATAGGTTAATTTTGATTATTCATTAGCATAACGTTTGCATTTGTTTTGCCTGTCTCACATGGGAATTGTTTATTTAGTTTTGTCAATCAGTAAGCATATTTTATTGCTGAAGGGAAAGTGTGTTCTGACTTTTGGGGGTAAAATCTGAAATATTGATAGATTTAAGGTAATCTTTTGTAGGTTGAATTAGGCAGTTGTAGATAAGATTATTTTTTAAAGATCTTAATTATAAAATTTATTATTTCAATACTTACTTCGGGTTAACCTAATTTCCCCGGCCTCTTTGTTGATTAGTGACATCAAGAGGTTTTTAACTTAAAGGTCACCTTCTAATATGGAGAGTACCCATGCCTAGATTGTTTACCATAGCATACCACAGATGGCAGGCACAACCATAAAATACTGGTGGGTGAGTCTGGCTATCAGAATGAGGGAGAATGAGAGCTTTCATTTTTGAATGACAGACATTAAGAGGAAAGAACTTATAACCAGGTGAACCCCAGATAAGTAATGAAATATTAAATTCCATTTTTAGGATTTATTGTATGGTTACAATATTTCGTATCATGTAAAACTTGCATCTTGTCCATGCTTTCTCCCTGATTCATATGATTTACTGCATAAATAAAAAGATATAAAAGTCATTATAATTATTAGAGGTGATTCTTTCCCACCTTCTGTACTGGAATTTTATATCTTTAATAGTTTTGAATCTTTTTTGTTTGTTTTTCTTTATTTGAATTGCAGGACTGTTTTTAGCCTGCTCTATGGCATTGACTAATGCTGTTTGGTTTTTGTATCTTAGTTTTCTCCATATTGAAAAATTTCACAAACCTGGAGTGATACAGCTTATTTTCTGTTATATAGGTATAGCCTTGAATCATTTGTTGTACACAATTTCATATTTTTTTTTCTTTTAAATTTCAGACAGCTCTGAATAACAGTGAAACAAGTGTGCGCCATGTTAGGAGTTTATATCAAACCCTTGAAGAGAACATTGGAGGTGCCATGGTTAGTCTTACTCCAACCTCAAGAGCCAAGTTAGATTCCTGTTTAAGTAACTATCAAATTATAATTTTCTGTTTTAGTGGCTAAGTTTACAGATACTGCTATGATAAAATAGATAGATATACCAACATTTAACTCTAGTACTGTATTATGAAGTGATTGTAATGTTTGGAATGAAAACAGTACAGTATAAGTTGAATGGCAAATAATTTAAGTAACTTTTTTTCCCTTACAGATGATCTCAAATCAACAACAGGTAGACTAGGTATGGTAGTTGAATTTGGGATCTCCCAGCTAAGAGCTACTGCAGTAAAGCCCCGTGTGAAACCGTGGGTTGACACTTTCACAACCACTTCCCATGATATAAAGGAGGTATACTAACAAGTTTATGATTAATATGGTTTTTATGATTGTTTTTTACTTATGGTATTTGCATTAGGAATTTTATATCTGTAAAGGGAGAAAAAATTGATACTAACACATATCAACAAATGGTTCTATTCACTGAACGTATGAATATTTCCGCCAGATTTGTCTGATGTCAATGATTTATGTTTTGCATTAGAGTTTGTGACCTTTTGGATATTTCAGGAATACCTTTGACAATTTGTTTGTTCCGACACAGAGACTTACCTTGAAACACTTTATAGGAGATTACTGGTAACTCCTCTCCGACGACCAGATTTTTACGTAGTTTCCCCCTACTTCCATGTTCTATACTGTCCTGAATAACGGGAAATAACATGACCTGGGGGCATTGCCCAGGCAGGTCACCCGTCTTTGAGAAGCTCTCCCCAGTAAGTTTTCTGGTCGGTTCGTGAACACACGTGCTTCACGAAGCTCCTCATACTCCGTGCGATTCCCTTTGTGTTTGGTTCCACGTGCTTCCCACGTGATCGGGATCTCTTAGTGTGTGTTTAGTGCTTTCACTACGTGCTTTTGATTTCGCTCCCTTGTGCTTTCCTAGTGTTTTAGTGCTTTTCCTTTGTGGCTTGCTTGTGTCTACGGCCCTTTGTGTTGCGTTATGGAACACGTTCGCCGTTGTCCTGGGCCTAGGGCTGGTAGATCATGCGGGGCTTTTCTGTCTAAGCCCGAGGTTGACCCGCATACGTTGTGTACCTCGTGTAGGGGTAGAGCTTGTTCGCCGTCGGATAAGTGTTCCGAATGTGCCGATTGGCCCGAGGTCCAGTGGATAAAATTCCGTACCAAAAAGAAGAAGGCATCGAAGAAGTCCCCTAGGAAGACTAGCGTTTCTTCCCCTGCGACTTCAGCAGGAGAAGGGTCAGGTAGGGTACATCCGCCTTCCCCTACCCAAAGTAAGGGGCGAGGTAAGTCCAAGGAGAACATGCAGTTGGCTCCTCTTTCCCAAGAGAGGGAATTTGTGGGCGGTCCTTCGTTGGCCAAGGCAAGTCAGGCGACCGTAAGTGAGTGTAGTGGGGGTCCGGGGGACGTGGCTCTCTCTCATAAGGGCCACGTCTCGTCGAGGGACCCCATGTGGTCTAATAGTGTCCCTTTTTCTTCGTCAGGTTCCTGGGTGGAAGTTCCAGGGTCATCAGCGACGAGTGGTGGCGTCGGCAGAGAGGAGTCCCCGCAAGAAGATCCATTGGCTTGGGACGTGCCGAGGACTCCGATGAGGTCCCCACTGGACATGGAGGAAGGCCTTGGCGGGGCCTTCCCCGGTTTGGCGGGCCCGTCGGGATGGTTGCCGCCGAAGACTTCGCTACAGGAGAGTCTCCCCATTCCTTCTCCGTCAGGGGTACGGCGTAGCCCCAAGAAAACGCAGTCACGTGCTAGGTCACGATACGGAGGTCAGTCTTTCTCGTCAGGACGTGACTCTTCGGATTCGTCAAGCAGTGAACGGAGGAGACGACAGAGGAGGAAACGAGATCGGTCGGTGCGGAGGAACTCCCCTTTGCGGTCTCCCACAAGATCTCGGGACAGGGTGAGTCCCAGTTCCCCTCCTCCCAAAAGCAGGAGAACAACTCCCCCAGTAGGGACGTGGAAACGAGGTCGGTCTGTGCGGAGGAACTCCCCTTCGCGGTCTCCCACAGGATCTCGGGACAGGATGAGTCCCCGTTCCCCTACACCCAAAAGCAGGAGAACAACCCCCCCAGTAGGGACGCGGAAACGAGGTCGGTCTGTGCGGAGGAACTCCCCTTCGCGGTCTCCCACAGGATCTCGGGACAGGATGAGGCCCCGTTCCCCTACACCCAAAAGCAGGAGACCAGTCTCTCCGAAAGGGACGTGGGTGTTTGTCCCAGAGAACAACTTTAAAGTCTGTTCCAAACCTATTGGTTCGACACATGAGCGGGCAGGAGACAGTCCCCCTAGAAGGACCTCCACGTGCCGCGTCAGGGAGTCACCAGATGAGCGAAGGGCTACATCTTGCAGGCCTAAGACCCGTCCTGGAGACGTTTATCCCGCCCAGCGCAGGGGGCCGTCGTCTAGGCCGGGCAGCCTCGACAGGTCTCCCCATCGAGACCCCAGAAGGGGAAGGACACCTCCGTCGATCTATCTCACGGAGGACACCGTTTCACCGAAAAAGGCCACGAAGAGGAGAGGTACGGCGGACGTCGAAGATAAAGGGAACCGTGGACCCCGCCATCACGGCAGAGACCGAGATCACGATTCGCCCCGTCGGTCGGAAGGAGGGGAGGGCGAGTCGGTGGTGACGGAGGACTCAGCGTACAGGAGAGTCCTTGCCTTAATTAGGGGTTATAACAACCTTATAGAACCCGCCACTCAAGAGGAAGAACCCTGGACTTCAGGCCTGAACAAGTTCATAGCGGTCCCCGCCCAGAAAAAGTCCTCTCTCTCTCTCCCTGAGGCCAGTAACGTGGGGATTGGAAAGACTCACATTGATAAGGTCATATCCCGCAATAGCGACTCCTGCAGGGGTCACAGCTCAGCAAAGCTCCTACAGGGTTTGAAGTCGCAGACGAAATACTACTCTTTAGAAAATAGGCCGACCGGTGCGTGCAAGACCGAGGAAGCCATAGACATCCTGTGCCAGGGCATCTCCGACGGGAGGGCATCGGCAGCATCTACCTTCTTCTCCCCTTCCGAGTCGGCAATGATGGAGGAGATGTCCAAGGACTTAGTTAATGTGGCCTCCTGGCTGGATTGGTGGGCCACCACCCTAGTAGGCACCCAGATTCCTACAGACTCCATGGAACCTGCAAAACGGGAGGCTCTGAATGAGTTGCTGGGGTCAGGTAGCCGCGCCCTTAAATTCCTGACCTTTCAGTCTTTGGCTCTCTCCGCAAACTGGATTCTCCGGAGAAGAGACGCCCTAGTCAAGAACCTTCCCATTAAGATTCCTGACAGGGAAGCTAAAGCCTTGAAGACCTGCTCCGTCTGGGGGGAGCAGCTTATTCCGACGAAGAAGGCGGAAGAGGTCGTGGAGAAGTTGGCCAAAAAGAGGGAGCTACCTACCCTGAAGCCACAGGCGGCACGCCGCCCCATCTTCAGGAGGCCAGTGACAGAAGCACCCATGGCCGCGTGTACCACACCAACTCAAGGAAGGAGGGAACCCTCGTCAGGACAGTGGTCTTCCTCTGTGGTTCCCCCCCGAAGAGGTTCATCTTCTAACCCCCCAACGTATAGGTCTTCTTTCTACTCCTCCAGGAGGGGGAGAACAGGCCGTTCTTCCCGTAGGAGATAAGATGGGAGGCCCCCCTCCCCTGCCCAAGCCTCAGGTAGGGGGATGCCTCAGACTCACTTGGCAAGCATGGAAGCTCCACGGAGCAGATCCGTGGACAGTTACAGTACTAAAGGAGGGCTACAGGATCCCCTTCATGGAAGAGACACCCCCCCTAGTTCCAGCAACGCAGGCAGACTGGTTGGTGCCCAAGGACCTGGCGAAGAGGGCAGCGTTGGACGAAGAAGTCAAGACGTTGTTGCAGAAGGGAGCTTTAGAAACAGTGACATTCCCGGGTCCGGGGTTCTACAGCCACCTGTTCCTAGTGGAAAAAGCGACAGGAGGGTGGAGACCTGTAATAGACCTGTCAGCCCTCAACAGGTTTCTCAGGAAAGTGACCTTCAAAATGGACACTCCAAGAACGGTCATGGCGTCCTTGAGAGAGGGCGACTTTATGATTTCTATAGACCTCAAGGACGCCTACTTCCAAGTGCCCATTCATCCGTCGAGCAGGAAGTTTCTCCGGGTCAAGTGGGGTACCCAGGTGTTACAATTCAAGGCCCTATGCTTCGGTCTTTCAACAGCCCCCCAGGTATTCACGAGGGTCTTTACGACGGTCTCCATATGGGCCCACGAACGGGGCATTCGACTCATCAGGTACCTGGACGACTGGTTACTCCTTTCATCCTCAAAGGAAGACTTGAAACAACAGGGCGAAGATCTTCTTCAATTGTGCAAGACCCTGGGCATCGTGGTCAACTTGGAGAAATCACAGCTAACCCCATCCAACAGGAGGACGTACCTTGGAATGGTCCTGGATTCGTTACAGGTCAAGGCATTCCCAACCACGGAAAGGCTGGACAACCTGGATCGAGTGCTCCGGCCCTTCCTTCTGGGTCGCCCCAGAAGAGCGCAGGATTGGCAAAGGTTGGTAGGGCACCTGGTGTCCCTAGAGAAGCTGGTACCTCACGGGAGACAGAACTTAAGGGTGGTTCAATGGAACCTGAAAGAACATTGGAACCAGAAAAGTTCCCCGGACATTGTGGTCCCTCTCCTTCAGGAGTCCAGGAAGGCCTTGGAATGGTGGCAGGATCGGTCGAACACCCTAAGGGGGATGCCACTGTCCTCCCAACCTCCGGAGGTTCTTCTCTTCACGGACGCGTCGAAGGACGGGTGGGGAGCCCATCTCCGGGAAAAGACAGCAAAGGGGGCGTGGTCAGAGGGGGAGAAATCCCTACACATAAATATCCTGGAAATGAGAGCGGTCCAAGAAGCCTGCAACCACTTCGAGGAGGACATGAGAGGGCATTCGGTGGCCCTAATGTCAGACAATGCAACGGTGGTGGCTTACGTGAAGAAGGAGGGGGGACTGAGATCAAAAGAGTTGTGCGAACTAGCCCTTCAAATCCTAAAATGGGCGGAACAGAAGGACGTCATCCTGACGGCAAGGTTCATTCCAGGGAAGAACAACGTCCTAGCAGATGGCCTCAGCAGAGTGGGGCAAGTGGTAGCAACAGAATGGTCCCTACACCCACAAGTGGCAAGCTACATTATACAGATGTGGGGATCTCCGGTAATGGATCTGTTTGCAACAAGGTTGAACGCGCAACTCCCCGTATTTTGTTCTCCCGTCCCAGATCCGAAGGCGGCAATGGAAGACGCCTTTCAGCACAAGTGGGACGGACTGGACGTGTACGCCTTTCCCCCCTTCTCCCTGATAAGGCAGGTCCTCAACAGAGTAAGAGCAGCAACCAACCTAAGGATGACTTTGGTAGCGCCTTGGTGGCCGGAGAGAGAATGGTTCGCGGACCTAAGGAACCTCACCGTCCTACCTCCTTGGCCTCTACCCGGCAGGTCAGACCTATTAAAACAACCTCACTTTCAGCGGTTTCACAGAAACCCGCAAGCCCTTCGTCTTCACGCCTGGAGATTATCCAGCGGCTCCTGAAGAAGCAAGGGTACTCCGGCAAGACAGTCAGGAGGATGTCGCTATACCTGAGGAAATCATCCACAGCCGTCTACCAGTCTAAGTGGGCGGTATTCGTGAAGTGGTGCAGGGACAAGAAGTTAGAGCCCTTGGAAGCGTCAGTGCCCGTGATAGCCGACTTCATGGTTTATCTCAGGGACAAGTTAGACATGTCAGTTCCAGCGATCAAGGGAGTTCGGGCGGCCCTGGGTCAAGTCTTTCTTCTCAAGGGCATAGATCTCGGCTCCTCCAGGCATATCTCCATGCTTATCAGAGCGTTCGAACAATCATGCCCCCCTTCCGCCCCTAGAATCCCGAGTTGGGACTTGGCGCGAGTCCTAGATATGTTACGGAAACCACCATTCGAGCCCTTAAAGGACATTGATGACAAGAATCTCACGCTCAAGGCGGTCTTCTTGCTAGCATTAGCCTCGGCTAAGAGGGTGGGCGAGCTACACGGACTGTCATTCGAGGTGGAACACACTAGGGGATGGAAGGAAGTAACCTTTAAGTTTGTCACATCCTTCGTCGCCAAGACTCAGAACCCCTCGGTGTGGGATCCGAGGTTTGAGAGTTTTTCGATTCCGGCAATCCCGAATAAAGGAAACCCGGAGGACCTAAAATTATGCCCGGTCAGGACTATTAGGAAATACCTTCAGAGAACGGCAAACCTCCGCCCGTCTATCAAGAATCTCTTCGTCTCATGGGGAAAAATAAAGAAAAACATATCCAAAAATACGGTTTCGTTCTGGCTCAGGAAAGTGATCACGCAAGCCTACTTAAAACAAGGTCTTCCTACACCGGGGAAACCCAGAGCTCACGATGTTCGGGGCATTAGCACCTCTCTAACGTTCGAAAAGAACATGTCAGTAGCGCAGGTTCTTCGAGCGGGAACTTGGTCCAACCAGTCGACCTTCACCGCACATTATCTCAAGGACTGTACGAGAAAGTCTCTGGACGGGTTTTCTATCGGGCCGGTCATCTCAGCCCTGCATTCGGTTTGACGGCTCAAGCCCCAGGCTCAATCGCGAAACATAAAGTATCTAGACACAAGGAACCGAGTTCTATTTTCCCCCCTTTTCTAACTTTCTCGTACCGTCAGTCGTCATCAAGAAATATCGCTCATTACACAAGACGAAAATTCGCCATATCAAGCACAACGAAGATATTGCAGAAGGGTAAGTGTTATATCACACTTAATGAGTCTTTTACGTAGTTTTCCCTACTGTCCATCGGGGTCAGGGCTAAAGGGCACTCCCCCCTCCTAAGGTGTAAGTCTCCTATAAAGTGTTTCAAGGTAAGTCTCTGTGTCGGAACAAATCACAAATTTTAAGTAATTTGTATTTTTCCTAACAATACTTACCGAAGAAACACTTTAGGTTTAGGGCCCCCCCAACCGTCCCCGCAGTGCCCCGCTGACCTCGCGGTTTTGTTCATTACATAAAACTTACTGGGGAGAGCTTCTCAAAGACGGGTGACCTGCCTGGGCAATGCCCCCAGGTCATGTTATTTCCCGTTATTCAGGACAGTATAGAACATGGAAGTAGGGGGAAACTACGTAAAAATCTGGTCGTCGGAGAGGAGTTACCAGTAATCTCCTATAAAGTGTTTCTTCGGTAAGTATTGTTAGGAAAAATACAAATTACTTAAAATTTGTGATATTATCTTTCAGTAAACATAGTGTAACCTCTGCTATGGTAGCCAATGCAATTATGAAAATTGTATCTGTAACTTATAAAATCTTTTGGAAATATTTAACTAAACTTATAAGCAATATCAATATGAATTTAACATCATCTCTGTGCATATTATCTAGGTATTTCAGATGTAAAATACACTGTGTTCTGCATCTGCAATACTGTATTAACAAATAAATCCATTGCATTTCAATACATTTATAAATCACATCCATAAACATACAGTGCATGAAAATTTTATTGAAACATTTCTTCAAAACATGTATACATATACTGTAAATTGTAATAGAGGATATAGCAGAAAGAGGAAATTGAAAAGTACAGTATTAGGGAAAAAGGGAAAAATCATAGCAAGCATTAAGTGTTGTATAGATTAACACACAAGTATTACATGTAAGATGGAAAGAATAGATTCATAAAGAACTGAGTTTAGGATCAAGTAGTAAGATGTACTGTACATGCATATATTTTTATACTACTTTGGTGAGCGTGGGCTATTAGCCCTGCCCACCCATCTGTCAAATACTCTTCACTGGCCATGCCCTATCAGATATGGGCTGATAGGAGGCTGCTGGAGTTATCTCCTTTACTCCCACATGGGTGTGAAATAAGCAAGTTTCCTTATTTTGAAAGATGAAAGGTTTGTATATGCGTAAGAAGAAATAACAACTTTAAAAGTAATATGTATTTTTCTTAGCTATAGAAACCCCAAGTTCTTTAAAGTTAAACTTCTAACCTCAACCACCCCTTTGATTCCCAAGCTAAGAGTCAAAAGTTAAGTCTTTGAAAGGCAAGTGAGTTGGGCTACTCTTCCGGGCTCACCACCTGTCATTAACAAATTCAATAGCAGTTCCAGTTCCGCTGAAGACATTCCCAATTGTAAAGGAGTTTTGTATAGCCAGGACAAATGCAAATTACTTTTAAAATTTATTATATTGTGTAGATAAACCTAAACACTTGAAAGTAGGTGCCAATGACAACCACAAGTCATAGTATGGCCTTTATAAGTATTTTGGTAGATCTAGACATGAAAAATTATAGTAAGGAATCAATTGAATTTTCTCTAAACCTTTAGATGTAAGAGAAGTGAGGTGTATCAGGTTTTTTTAATATTATTTTTTAGGAGGAGTTTGCGTGTTATGAAGCAAATGATCCATTTAGCCAAACATTGATGGTGCAAGTTGATGGTTTACTAGGTTCTTTTGTTCCACTACTGACTGAAGAAAATTACAAATCTCTGGTATCTGTTCTTGTGGCAGAAGTTGCAGCACAACTTGAAAAAGCAGTTTTGAAAACTACATTTAATAGGGTGAGTGACATATGACTATCCAGTCAGTGCATGATTAAACTAGACTACTAAATCCATGTTATTGTTTTATTTACAGGATCTTAATCAGGAATTACTTCAATGAAACTGACTGGGGTTCATGTACTCTTCATTCTAAGAAGGAAAAGCTTCAGCCAAAGTAAATAATGTAAGAAATTTCTTTGGCATGAGGTATGTTAAAACATTGTTTCTGCCTGAAAAAAATTGTTGGTAAAACATGTGAGCAAGTAAATCGCATCATCTCTGAACAGACACCATTTTGATATCTTATTCTTTCTCCCGCCACAGCCTCGGACACGAGCAAGTGTATTTGCTCCCTAATACTATAATTTGTAGGTGTAGTGGTGCTTATTTTCTAATCAGGAATAGTAGAGCTATCCATTTGGAATTTATAAAGCCTATATTTTGTGCACAGTGCAAAGTGAATAAGCTCCTGTCAGTGAAAGTGTATCCTGATTTGAAATGCATACCAGGTATAGGACTTGAGTGTTCTTTACTTATAATATATAGTGTAGCTCTTTATTAAAGTAACTTATATAATGTACAGTGTAGCTCTTTATCAAAATTACTTATGTCTGATTACTACTTAAATTAAGTTGAAACTACACCAAAAGACAGAGAAGCTAAATTAAAGAACATCTAAAGAGGAGTTAATTTAGGGTCAGTTGAGCATGTACCTTTTTCAGACAAATTAGTTGATGTTAACTGCTTTAGTAGAAAGGTTCTTATTCCCTTTTGGAATAGGAATTTGGAACTTGTCTGCAAAAAGAACTCGGAAAGATCATAATTTGATTCTGTTATCTAACCTGTTACATCAATCTTAGTATGCCAGTTGTTTCCTTCTAATGTGAAGTTCTCAGGTAATAGTGAAGTACCTGAAGAAAGCTTTAACACTAGCACATTAGTTCCGGGGTTATTTACTTCCAAGAAAGGATCACTGTATCATACTTTTTTTTGATGAAGTTAGGATATTTAGAGTTCTTTATGTCCTTGATCCTCTTGACACTTAACATGTTTATACCAACAGATGGGATAAGGAATATGCCTTGAATAAAGCCAACTTTTAGTGTTGCACCACCTTATGTGAAATCACATGCTAGTAAGGATGTGGCTTATCGTATTTATAACATGGTAACTTTCTTGGGAACTTTGAAATCAAAGGAAGTTTTGGTAAAGTCATTTGTTAACAAAGTACTTAGTGATCTGCATGACAAATCAGATTTACTGTGTTCAATCATTTACCTTATATTTAGATGAAATTCAGGAACCTCTTTTTGTAACTTATAGAGAATTGTTTTAGATTGATAATTTTTTAATTAAAAAAGAACTTGCATCTACTCTCTAAGGTTTTTCCCTCTAATGTCTAGTTGGTGTTATTCTCTTTATTTTCAGGATGCCTGAAAACTTTAAACCAATCAATCACTTTATTTCCTCCAGAAATGAGACCGTTGATATGTTTTTTCTTAAATGTTATAGGGTAATTAGGTCTTTGGCTTCAGGCTCCTATTACAGTATTTTAGTCAACATACTTTCTTTAAAGCTTATTATGTCTAGTGTTTATGTTACAAGTAATTTTCTATCTCTGAAAGTATATTCAGATATTGAATCATTTCAAAATTTACTAACCAAACCTACCAGCAGTCTCTTCTGGATATTGGAAAATTTTCATTCTCTTCTGAAAAATTTAAGGGAATTGTTGAAGATATTTGTAGAATCTTGGAAATAAATCCTTTACTGATTCTACCTTAGTATTTCAATGTAATTCTTTAGTATTCTTAAGTCAGAGATGGTATTAGCTAAAACCGAGTGATTTAACTGATATTTAATAGTTTAAATGTCTAGACCATGGGTATCCGATTCTTCTTCAGAACTACGACAAATGTATTGTCACCGTGAAAATAGAGAGCATTTTGGTTTTTTGTTAGATAGAAATGCGTAAAATCACATCTTGATGATGGCTCCCATTATGGCACCCTTTTTTCTTTAATCAAAGTACAGTAAGCCATTGGGTAACACCTTTTTTAACTTGCAGTGTTTCATGATACATAGTTCCCATAAAGGAATTATTTTCCTTTATATTTGTAAGTAGCTTGTAGCTTGAGAACAGTGGCTCCTGGCTCCTCGACATCCAGATCTCAGCATTGAAAATGTTTCTTAAACTACACGGCTTAAATTTTAGGTGTGATTCTTAATAGCAAATTTACATTTGAGAAACACATTTGGTCTTACTTCTTCAACTACATGAAAAATTGCCTTCTTGAGAAAATCTTTCAAGGTTTTTGGTGATAAATCTATTCTGAAGTGTTTTAATTCTTTCATTTTGCCTTGTTTTTAGTATTATGTTACTGTCTGGTCTTTAGTTGCTGAATCTCACATTAATTTGTTGAACAGGAACTTTTGGTCTATTAAATTTCTCATTCCTGATCTATATATTAATTTCTGGCACTATCATTCTGTTATGTGTTACACAAGATATTTTTATAACTTTGACCATCCTTTGCATTCAGATCTATCCAGACAGTATCATCCTGTACGTAATTCTAGATATACAGTTAATTCTAATTTTCATGCTTCCTCCATCATAAAGCTCAATGCTACACAGTATTCTAGAAGTTTTATTCCAGTTGTTGAATGATCTTCCTAATCAGGCAGTTTAGTCAGTGAGACTTCAAAAGTTCAAACTTGCAGCAAATATTTCTATTTTGAACAGGCTGACATAAGTCTCTCTTTATAGTTTCTATGTGAAAGATCTATTTTAATGTTGTTACTGTTCTTAAGATATTTTATATTAATTGGTCATTGCCTCTCTTGTTTATTTATTTCTTTGTTTTCTTTCCTCACTGGGCTATTTTTCCATGTTGGAACCCTTTGGCTTATAGAACCCTCCTTTACCAATCAAGGTTGTAGCTTAGCTGGTTATAATAATGATGTTTATGTCCTTTTTCTTGTCCTAGTTATGCTTCTATGTCAGTGTGTTTTTATATCCCAGAATGACTTTACAACTGCGTCGGCATAGGCGAGTGACTTCGGGGCTTATGTATAGTATTCTATTTAGGTGTCTTGTGAAATTAAAAATTGGAATACAACATGTAGGAATGAATTTCTCTTGTTACATGAGGACCTACTGTAGTTTGTCCCAAATGGGTGATCAATATATGTCTGTGACACAGGGATTTAATTTCCTAAGCCTTTTGTATTGTATGAGTATTCTTTTTTAGTAGTAGAGTATGTTCTGCTGGCAGTTCAAAAGATACTCTGAATGGAAGTCTTTTTCTTAGAATTATTGTTATGTTGGTAAGTAATAGGCCAGAAATATTCTTTATTAGGTTATATTCAATAAAGTGCCTTGATTGGTTTAATTGTAGGATTTTATATCTTCTGTGGATTAGTCCCTTACATCAGGTGTTTGTTTTGTTAAACTAAACTTGGTACATTGTTGAGAGATAAAATTTACCCTTTTTGTGCATTTTTTTTATGGAGTTATCACTATTCCTCTATCCTGGGACATTTGGTATTCTGCACATAACTTTTGAGTGAGATTTATGCCAAAATAATATTAATATAATTTCCAAACTTACCAGATATTCATGAATATTCCTTCCTGCCTCCCCGCTATTAGTGGTTGTATGTTAGTTGTTCTTTTTGGTTTTGAAGGAATGAAGTATGGTTTAGGTAAGATAAAGCTGTTTCATGCCTCATCCTATCTCTATATGCTTCAACCAGTTCATCTTACCACAGGGAGCATAGAGCTATCAACACTGTTTAGGAAAATATTCTTGAATTTTCAGTGATTGTTGAATCTCAGCATGTATGGAAATAATTTTATTTGTTGAGGTGTGATTAAAATATTTTTTGAAAAATTATGTAGAATAGCTATATATGGTATAGTAAATCCCAGGGTGTTGAAAACCTGATATGAGAAATGTAATATTTACTTTATCAGGTAAGTTGATAGCGTAAGAATTTTCTTAAACAGTGGAATCCACAATTCAAGAATTTTACTGAATTTTGATTTTACTGCTGCCGTCCAGATTGAATATTTAATTTTTTTATTCCAGCTTGGTGGCTTACAACTTGATCGTGAAGTTAGAGCTATAGTAGGATATTTGTCACAAGTATCCGAATGGGGTGTAAGGGAACAGCTGACTAGGCTTACACAAATGGCAACACTTCTAAATTTGGAGAATTTAGCAGAGGTTAGTTGATAAATTTTGCTGATATCAATTTTGATTTTTTATTTATATATAAGCAAATTGCTATAATTAAATAATTTTTTTGTAAAATGTACTACACGTTTTGTATTTCTTCTATGCTTACTCAAAGAATTTTATTCTTGTAAGCAAGAATTCATATTTTAATTATGAGTGATAGTTTAGTGATTGATTTGTTAGTAAGTGGGAATTAGTCTTTAATTAAATACATATGAATGCTGATGATTCTGAAGTTCATGAAGTATTTTTATGAAACTGCCCTGATGGTCTTGCTGCTTCTTTTTCAAAGCCGTGTTTTATACAGTATAGACATACCAAAAACTTTTTTTTCATTTCCTTAGGCATCTATTACAGTATTGAGGTAATCTGGCATTTAATGGCAATAACCTTGTTCTGGATATGCCACAATCTTTTTGTCTTTTTATCAACCTTGTGTTGAATATATCAATGTGTACCCACTATGTTGGGCAATTTTGGGGATTTAAGTTATTAGTGATGAGATATCTTCTTCTGAATTTGTTAGTAGTTATTATGTGTTTGCTGGGAGATCATGATCCTCATTCTCTTTGTGTCTCATTAAAAGGAAATTAATGTTTAGTTTAGGGAAAATCCATGATTATAGTGCTTTTGCATTATTTGTCAATTCTAAGAGCAACAAGTCTTTGAGCAAAGGCATGGCACTAGCCTAACCTGTCCTGCTTTGAACCCTAGTTTAAGTTTAGCGAAGCAGTTCTGGTGCACCCTTTGGGAAGGGTTCTGATGGTGCACATGGTTGATGGAGTCGATCATCTTTGTGTGAAACTCGCAATATTTAGTTACTTCAGGCCCTTTTATGACGAATCCTTCGCTTTTCCAGGATTCATTCTGCTCTTTATGACCTCTAGGTTCCGAGATAAAAGACCAAGCAGGTAGACTGGAACTTAACATCCCTGCTAGCAGAAGTAGGCACTCATAATCAACCCATTTATTCCTATATTAATATATTGTATGGTTCCTGTTGAACAGATAACTTTTTAGATAAATTATTAAAGCTTCAGAAAAAGCTGATTAGTTGAATATGCTTTAGATGGCAGCGAGCCTGATGTAACCTAGGCTCGGCCACTATCACATTTCGATTTTCCTCTAGTGGTGTTAACATAGGTGCTAGTACTGTACCTCTACTTTTGAAACAGGTTCTTTGCCTAGCGCAGGCGCAAAGGCTACTCTTATAAGTAAACGAAAGGGAAAGCCTGTTGTTATCTTTTGTAGAAGATATGCCAGACTGGGAAGATGAAAATATGGATAATACAGAGGAGGAGCTCTACTCTGGTGAGGCATCTAATTGTTAAAAAACTTTTCTGGACGGTATACAAATAAGTGACTTGAGGCAAGTTCTGTTAATGATTATTATTCTATGTCGTATCTTGATGGTCCTCTAAGACAACTTTATACCTCACAGTTTCCCAAATTCTTAGAAACAAAGTGGATAAAATTATTAATTTGAGTGCAAAGAAAAGTTTTCATTCAGCTCTCATTTAGTGTTAAAATCTTTTCTCTCTCAACAAGGATCTATAAAACAATCAGTTGTCTAATTTATCAAGTTGATAATGAAATGGGGAATATAGTATAAATGCTCATCTCTTTAGTGGCTCCTATAGGAGAAAAATTCATAGGTCATCAGGATCTGTTTTTTTTTTTTTTTTTTTTTTTTTTTTTTTTTTTTTTTTTGTGATAAAATTGCATCACTAGCATACAACAATGAACTCTCTTAAGTTATTTCAATATATTCTTAAGTTATTTCAATATATTAAGTATAAAATTATGTTTATTTGCAGGATTTGATACAATTTGTTTATAATAGAATGGGTGATGTAGTAAAAATTCTCTTCTTTGTTATGGCTTCTATAAAAGAAAAGTTTATAAATCATCAGGATCTTGATTTTTTTTATATATATTTAACTCGTTTGAATATGAATTAATAAATCAACAAAGTAATTATGAATTATTCTACATACATACATATACCAAAGGCACTTCCCCCAATTTTGGGGGGTAGCCGACATCAACAATGAAACAAAACAAAAAAGGGGACCTCTACTCTCTACGTTCCTCCAGCCTAACCAGGGACTCAGCCGAGTTCAGCTGGTACTGCTAGGGTGCCACAGCCCAACCTCCCACATTATCCACCACAGATGAAGCTTCATAATGCTGAATCCCCTACTGCTGCTACCTCCGCGGTCATCTAAGGCACCGTAGGAAGCAGCAGGGCCTACCGGAACTGCGTCACAATCGCTCGCCATTCATTCCTATTTCTAGCACGCTCTCTTGCCTCTCTCACATCTATCCTCCTATCACCCAGAGCTTTCTTCACCCAAACCTTGGCCTTCCTCTTGTACTTCTCCCATCAACTCTTGCATTCATCACCTTCTTTAGCAGACAGCCATTTTCCATTCTCTCAACATGGCCAAACCACCTCAACACATTCATATCCACTCTAGCCGCTAACTCATTTCTTACACCCGTTCTCACCCTCACCACTTCGTTCCTAACCCTATCTACTCGAGATACACCAGCCATACTCCTTAGACACTTCATCTCAAACACATTCAATTTTTTTTATTCTGATGAATAAAAAAATTGCATCACTAGCATACCACAATGAACTATCTTTAAAAAAAATTCAATATATCAAGTATGAAAAGATGTATTATTTGCCTGAAAATCTGTAACTTAGTATGTATGCAAATATAGAATTTGCTTTTCTTAAATTGATATCCAAAAGCATTGTGAGTTTTAGGTTATTTAATAGATTAGATTCAAGGCATTTTGCAATTGAAATAATGTAATCTAATTTCTCTTTTTCATTCATGATTGCCTTTTAATTAGAAGAAATTAGAACCAAATAATTAATACTTCAATTATCCCCTTTCAATAAAATGAAGAATTTGAAAAGAAATTTCTTGTTGGTATGAAATACCTTTTAGATTAACACTGCAGGTGTTTGGTACATCTAATTCAGTACTGCAAAGTCAAAGTTCATATAAATTTTCATAGGTAATTTAATATTTTTACTGACTTGTGCAAATTAAAACATTAAAAGTTTTTATCTTATGCATGTTCAATCAGAACTACCAAATATCCTTCTTATGAAATTTTTACTACTTAAATTCATTTGCTCTTGGTGAAAGGCTGCAGGTATTAGCAATTGAAACACTCTGCTAAAAGGGCATAGCATAAATCAAAGCTTAAAGTGAAAGTTGTTTAGCCAGAGCAGTTATGAATGAATGAAGAAAGCTTTCTCAATTTTCTCATGTATGGGAAATCCTGCTCTCGAGCCATGGATGCTGTTCTTGGTTAAAGAGGGCTATTGAATTCCTATACTCCAATCCTGTTTGTTTAAAAAACAGATACCTTTATCAAGTTATCTTGACAATTCTACAAAGTTCCATATTTTGAAAATAGGGATTGCAAGATTCCTAGGGAAGAATAGGATAGAAAAGGTCTTGCATACATCTCCAGGGTCTTTGGAGGGAGGTTTGAGACTGGCTGTAGATTTTTCATTTCTAAACATATTTACAGTTTTCACCAAGATTTTTTTAAGGAAGCAGTCCAAGGGTAGTAAGGAAAAGAAATTAAAAATTGTTGATAGGGTTGACAGATTATTATTTTCATTCTTCTTACTTATAAAATTCTCTTGGATGATTGCTCTCATCTTGAAATGAACAAGAGGAACTGGGGTTCTTTTGTAATTGTACTCAAGCTGAATAAGTGTGGGTTCTCAGGTTACTGGAAAGGTCATTCGTCCTTGTCAATTTGGAAAGGTCATTTGTCCTTGTCAATTTGGAAAGGGATCTTTTGATGCCAACTCTGAGAATTTTATATTTAGGAAGGATGATAACCACAGGGAACCAACTTTGACTACTAAATAGGTTATCCCAAGGATTGTCCTTAGAAGTGAGGGTTTCAGACATCTCTTTTCACGAATGCTTCACATGGAGGATGTGGCACAACTCTAGATTATCTCCATCTACCAGAGAAGTGTTTGACGACAGTTAACTTTATATCAATTGTCCAGAACTTTTAGCAGTGTTTAAAGTCAGGCACAGGAGTTTCTGGTAATGGGAAAGTACGGGGCTGAGTTTTCAAACATGACAGAATTGGCTTGCAGTATATTCGGAACTGGGTAACAAGTTTGGAATGGGTAGGAGATATTAGCTTATTTCAAGGAGTTTGAACATCTTAGAAGTTGGGTTGAGAAAAAGATTCTTTTGAACAAAGTCTATGCATTGTAGGTAGTAGGTTGCCCAGGGCACCAGCCACCCGTTTTGAGATACTACTGCTAAAGAGTTATGGGGTCTTTTGACTGGCCAGACAATACTACTCTCTGGTTACGGTTAATTTTCCCTTTGCCTACACACATTGAATAGTCTGGCCTATTCTTTACATATTCTCATCTGTCCTCATACACCTAACAACACAGATTGCCTAACAATTCTTCATTCAAGGGGTTACTGGACTAATTGTTTAGTGGTCACTTTCCTCTTGGTAAGGTTAGAAGAGACTCTTTAGCTATGGTAAGCAGTTCTTCTAGGAGAAGGACACTACAAAATCAAACCATTGTTCTCTAGTCTTGGGTAGTGCCATACCCTCTGTACCATGGACTTCCACTGTCTTGGGTTAGAGTTCTCTTGCTTGAGGGTACACTTGAGCACACTCTTCTATCTTATTTCTCTACCTCTTCTTTTGTTGAAATTTTTAAAGTTTATATAGGAGATATTTATTTTAATGTTGTTACAGACATATACCAAGGCACTTCCCCCAATTTTGGGGGGTAGCCAACAACAAACAAATGAAACAAAAAAGGGGACCTCTCCTCTCTACGTTCCTCCCAGCCTGACAAGGAACTCAATCGAGTTCGGCTGGTACTGCTAGGGTGACACAGCCCACCCTCCCCCATTATCCTTCCTTATTTCCTTATTCCTTATTTTTTGTTTGGGTTCCCCCAGGTCCCTCAGTGTGAGGCACCTCGTATATCCACCAGAGAGTTGCTAATGCATCTTCCGGTGTATTTTGCATCTTCCAGTCTTGGATGGTCTGGGATGCATCTTAGGTATTTATCGAGCTTATTCTTAAACACATCTACGCTCACTCCTGATATGTTTCTTAGATGAGCTGGCAGCACATTAAATAGTCGCTGCATTATCGATGCTGGTGCGTAGTGGATTAATGTCCTGTGCGCCTTTCTCAGTTTACCTGGAATGGTTTTTGGCACTATTAATCTACCTCGGCTTGCTCTTTCTGATATTTTAAGCTCCATGATGTTTTCAGCAATTCCTTCTACAGTGATACCTCGGTAGTCGAACGACTCTATACTCGAACAATTCGGAGTTCGACCAAAATTTTCGAGAAATTTTTGCTGCGGTGCTCGACCAAAAATTCGGTACTCGACCAGCCGAACACGTGACGACCGCATGGGCTTTGTGATGATCGCGCCATCTCGGCCACTCTCGCTTGTTCGGGAAGCATCAGTTCTCTCGAGAGCGTCACTCAGACAACGCGCGATCAGCATTCGTTGTGATTTAGTGATTTTCAGTGCTTTTAATTGCTTTTTTAGCTTTCATAATGAGTCCCAAGAAAGTAATGAGTGTTAAGGGGAAGGAGAAGAGGAAAACAGTGCGAACAACGATCGAGTTGAAGAAGGAAATTATAGCGAAATATGAGAATGGTGTACGAGTGTCCGATTTAGCGGTAGAATACGGAATGGCGAAGTCGACCATTTCTACGTTTTTAAAGCATAAAGAAATGATTAAGAAGGCGAATGTTGCAACGGGAGTTACGGCGGTAACTAAGCAAAGGCCACAAGTGATTGAGGAGATGGAAAAGTTGCTTTTAATATTTATTAAAGAAAAACAGTTGGCCGGGGAAAGTGTTAGTGAAGCGTTCATTTGTGAAAAAGCGTTGCATATCTATGAAGAATTAGTGAAGAAAAGTCCGAGTACCAGTGAAAGTGATTCATTTACATTTAAAGCGAGCAGGGGTTGGTTTGAAAAGTTTCGTAATAGAACAGGTATTCATCGTGTTACTAGGCATGGGGAGGCAGCTAGTTCGGATCAAATTGCAGCCGATAAATACGTGGGGGAATTCGATCGGTACATAAATGAACAAAATTTGATCGCACAACAAGTCTTTAATTGTGATGAGACTGGGTTATTTTGGAAGAAAATGCCAGCCAATACGTACATTACCAAGGACGAGACGAAGATGCCAGGTCACAAGCCAATGAAAGATAGGCTAACATTGTTGCTGTGTGCAAATGCAAGTGGCGATTGCAAGATCAAACCCTTGTTAGTGTACCACTCGGACAACCCCCGGGTGTTCAAACGAAATAATATTTGTAAAAGTGCACTACCAGTTATGTGGCGCTCGAACACTAAATCTTGGGTCACAAGACAATTCTTTACTGAGTGGATAAACGAAGTGTTTGCCCCCCAGGTTAAGGCTTACCTCATTGAAAAGAGCTTGCCAATGAAATGTCTTCTGGTTATGGACAATGCTCCTGCACATCCTCCAGGTCTCGAGGATGACTTGAAAGAAGAATACAGCTTTATCAAAATCAAATTCTTGCCCCCCAATACTACTCCCATACTCCAGCCCATGGACCAACAGGTCATTTCAAACTTCAAAAAACTCTATACCAAGGCCCTTTTCAGAAAGTGTTTTGAAGTGACCAGTGACACGAAGTTGACCCTAAAGGAATTCTGGAAGGAACACTTCAGCATCCTCAACTCTGTTAACATGATTGACCAAGCTTGGCGAGGTGTGACCTATAGGACATTGAACTCTGCCTGGCGTAAGCTGTGGCCATCATGTGTCACAGAGAGGGAGTTTGAAGGTTTCCAACCAGAGGCGGGTCCAAGCACTGCTACCCCTGTAATTTCTGATGACACTGATGTCGTTGAGGAAATTGTTGTCATGGGCAGGAGTTTGGGGCTTGAGGTCGACAAGGATGATATTGATGAGCTTGTAGAAAGCCATTCTACCGAGTTGACTGTGGAGGAATTGTTGCACCTGCAACAACAACAGCAGCAGGATCTGATTGTGGAGCAGGAATCTTCAGAAGAGGATGAGGTAAGGGAGGATGTTCCAAGTTCTCTCATCAATGAAATTTGTTCCAAGTGGGCAGATGTGCAGGCTTTTGCTGAAAAATACCACCCAGAAATTGCAGTAGCAAACCGGGCAGTGCATATGTTTAATGATAGTGTCATGTATCATTTTCGAAGAATACTGCAGAGGAGGAAGAAACAATTAACAATAGACCAGTTTTTCACAAAAGAAAAGAAAGCTGCTACATCAAAGCCTGTTTCTCCTCCAAAGAAGAGACAAAGAAGAGAAGAAACCCCTGAAATAGATCTGCCCACCCTTTCATTGGAGAGAGAAACAACTCCTGAAGGAGAACTACCCCGCCACATCATGGAAGGGGACTCTCCTTCCAAGCAGTAACCTCCCCCTTCCATCCTCTCCACATCCATCCCTGTATGCCATCGAACCGCTGCTCAAAGGTATGTTCACTACAGTACAGAAAATGGTTTAAAATTGTTTTATTTTAGTACAGTAAATGGTTTAAAATTGTTTTATAGGATTTTCTGACCAATTTCATACACATTTAGATAATTATTGTTGTTTAGGTACACGTTTTATTAATATTTTGGGCCTGTTCGAGTGCTTGGGAACGGAATAGAATATATACCATTATTTCTTATGGGGAAAAAAAATTCGGTACTCGAACAAATCGGAGGTCGAACACGGATCTCGAACGGATTATGGTCGAGTACCGAGGTATCACTGTATTTGCTTCCATGCTTGTATTATCATGTAGCGTTCTCTTCTCCTTTCTAGACTGTATAGTTTTAAAGATTGCAGTCTTTCCCAGTAGTCAAGGTCCTTAACTTCTTCTATTCTAGCAGTATAGGACCTTTGTACACTCTATATTTGCGCAATATCCTTTTGGTAGTGTGGGTACCATATCACATTGCAGTACTCGAGTGTACTACGCACATAAGTTTTGTAAAGCATAATCATGTGTTCAGCTTTTCTTGTTTTAAAGTGTCTGAATAACATTCCCACAGATGAAGCTTCTTAACGCTGAATCCCCTACTGCTGCTACCTCCGAGGTCATCCAAGGCACCGGAGGAAGCAGCATGGCCTACCTGAACTGCATCACAATAGCTCGCCATTCATTCCTATTTCTAGCAAGCTCTCTTGCCTCTCTCACAGCTACCCTCCTATCACCCAGAGCTTTCTTCAATCCATCCATCCTCTTGTACTTCTCCCATCAACTCTAGCATTTATCACCTTTAGCATACAACCATTTTCCATTCTCTCAACATGGCCAAACCACCTCAACACATTCATATCCACTTTTACCTTCACTTCTTCATTCCACCATTCACTGCCCTTCCTCATGCTGCCTCAAACAAACTTCTTGCCACACACATCACTTGCAATCCCAACAAAATTTTCTTTTACTAACTTCCACTCCTCCTCTAAATTACATGTTTCTCTTATATGCCATTTTCAACCTTTCTTGATATTTACTTTTTACGTTGTTACTCTTCTTAAAATATTTTTTCCTTTCCTCACCGGGCTATTTTCCATGTTGGAGCCCCTGGGCTTATAGCATCCTGCTTTTCCAACTAGGGTTGTAGCTTAGCAAGTAATAATAATAATCTGTTATACTGTATGTCTAAAATGTTTGCATTGGGGGGAAGACCAAATGTGGACATGTTTGAGATATTGCTCAGTAAGAGATAGAATTGTTTCCCTCACCTGTTCCAAATCCTTTAGCATGAAAGATGCATTTCCTGTTACAGGACTGGTCGGATCTGGTACTGAACACATTTCTTCCTTTCTAGATGATCCAAGCTATAATAAACAAGTTCAGAGTGTCTGCTAACAGCAGAATGACTCTAGTGGCTCTCATTTACCTGCAAAAAGAGTGGTTTACAGCTCAGTGGCTTATTTTGTTTTAATGTTCAATGATGTTGCAGGACAAAGTCAGCCTTCTTAGAAAACTGGTTAGAAATTAGTACTCCCAACCCAAACCTAACCGCAGGTAAACTGTTCACCACATTTTCCTGGCAAAGGGTTTTTGGATTTCCCTAGATGGTTTATTTTAGGTTCAAAGAGACTGTCCTCTAATAATTTGTATCAAAGGTAATGATATGTTCATTTTGATTGGTGCAAATCACGCACTGTTTCAGTGATGGAAGAATTTAATTTTCTTTTTGTATGATTGGAAACTTCAATTCAGGTATTTAGGGCTATAGATCCATGCTGACTTCTGTACTTAGTAGACTTGGAGTTATCTGCTTCAGGTGCTACTGCAGACGTATTGGATCTTTTAATTTTGAGAAACCGATGGTTGGCAGAACAATTTATTGGAATGTAGTTGTAGTATTACAATATATAAAGGGTTCTCATTTTGAACCTCATAAAAATCTTTTATGTTAAAAGATCTCAGTTAGTTCTATTTCTGTTAGCTTTAACGTCGCCTAAACACAGTGAACTACAAAAGCTCTTATATGCAGTTTACTGCAGGTTTTGGAGAAAATAAGATTATGCTATCTCTTTTTATCTACATTCTTAGTGAAAAGGATTTTAAAGTGAAGGTATCCCAAAATAAAAGCAATGTTGCTTAAGGGTGCTTACTTTAGAGAGAGGAGAGATAAAATGATCCATATTACTGCCTCAGACTTCTATTACAGCAGACTGGATTGGCATTTTGAGTGATCTTTTGAGCTTGAACTGGTCACAATTGTATAGTAGTGTTGATCATGTTGTTCCTTTGAATAAGAATTTAGTCAACATAATTGATAGGCGTATCCCTTCTCATGTGTTAAGGTACCGAGTGAAAGACAAACCATAGGTCAATGAAGACTGTAAATGTGCTTATTTTGAGAAGCAGGCGGCCTATCATCTTTTGAAGGGTAACAGATCAGATTTGACTTGCAATAACTATACTCAGCTTAGAGCTTTTGCTCAGGGAGTTTATGCTTCAACAGAAAATTAATACAATTTAACCAAAAAAGAATCCCTTTCTGGTACAACTCAGGAACATGAGTGGTGAGCTACCCTTAAATCTGCACTCTTTGTTGTAGATGCAAGTTCCTTCTTTATTTAAAGCAGATGGTTCTGCCACTCACTGTCCAAAGAAAAAGGCAATCCTTTTGGCTGATGTGTTTGACAGTGAGTAATGAGACACTTGATCTTCCTCATTCCTGTTTTCCTGAGGCTAAACTAACTAGTTTAACTTTTCGATCTTGTGAAATTGTTTATGGAGGTGTAGACCCAAATGGTATTTTCCTTTATTTTATATGTATACTGCAGATTTCTTAGCTCCAAAGTTATCTGTTATTTTGTGCAAGTTAGCAAGAGGAGCTTTTAGCGCTTGTCGGAGAATTGGTAATGTTACTCCTCTTGGTGTATGTGTTTGTGGTAGCTCTCAAGTCCAACTGATTATTGCCCAATTTCCATATCTCCCATATTATCTAAAGTGCTAGATCATCCTTTGGCAAAACGTCTAAATAGGTTTCCCGAAAGTAATCATCTGTTTCCTAGTTTGCAATTTGGTTTTCGTAAAGGCCTTGGAGCATGTGATGCCCTTCTTACAATCTCCAACAATGCACAGAAATCCTTTGATTGTGGTCAGGAAGTTCATATGATTGGCCTTGATTTTAGTGCTACCTTTGACCGTGTTAATCATGAGGCACTTGTTTTCAAACTCAGACAGTTGGGAGTGGGTAGGTTGTTTCTTAGCATCATTATTGAATTTTTAAGTAATAGATCGCAAAGAGTTGTTGTTGATGGGCACCATAGTGATTACTGTATAGGAATGTGATATCTGGTGTTCCTCTTGGTTGTGTTCTTGGCCCATTACTTTTTATACTAGATACGTATTTTATCATGCGCTATGGTTGCCCAGCAACGAAGCATTGTGTAATCAAACCAATTTTCTTTGATTGCCTAGTCGTAGAAAATAGGACTAGCAGTAAACCATATAAACGACTCAGAAGTTTGTATCTGTCAGAATAAACACAAATATAAACATTTACAAAATGAGCATACATGAGAAAGATTGTCTAATAATATATTCTAGTAAGTGTATTCTTCTGGGGTAAATTTTACCATTTTAGCCTATTTAGTTATCGTCTCTGAAACTTGATGTATCTTTCAGCATAATACATAAGCACAAAACTTGTAATTATGTAAACGAGCAGACAAAGAAGTAAGAGGAACATATGTACACTAAACGTTTATTTATGAATACGATATGATATATGAGAGGGTCATTAATCTATTCCTCAGAGAATCGTAGAAAATGGTGAATTACTGTATAGAGGATACTAAAATGAATAGCTTTCCCTGGAGTTTCTCAAGAAAAATAAGTAAGTACCCAGGTCATAAAAGGGTTGCGTAAGGGACCAGGCCAGCTTGCGCGAATATAAAAAATATGAGCTTTTAGCAATAATGAAACCAGTTGTTTTCATTAGAAAATATTTGAATCATGAAATATAGACATTTTTCTGAACAAATAATTAAATAATCTGAATTACCAAAATTCCAAGCCAGAAGTCGTGAGTCGCCTTTAATAAGTTATATTTGGACAAGACTAAACATATTGGGGAAAAGGTTATAATTTGTTTTGTTTGGTTAGGATTTCAAATTTTCCTTTTACTAAAAATGCTGTTATTTCTTAAGTTTAGTGCCAGGGGCTCACAGAGAATTTGATCCAATTCAGATGAAACTCTTGAAGGTTGAGTTCATGATATTAGAATTGCAATTACTGTATATCTCTTAATTTCTGTAGGAATCTATATTTGGAAAAAAAGTCTTACAGGCAGCTCAATAATGTACCAAGTTGTTTTTTGCTAAGCATTATCCTAGAGAAACTTTATTTTCTTATCAGGATCGCTTGGCTTTGGTTGTTGTATTGGCAGCGAGGGATGTAGTTTTAAATGATAATTTTCTAATGGTTGTTTAAATTTAATGAAATATTAGTTTGCTCTTTTGAGAATACAAGGTGTTGTGTAATGTATAAAAGTGATAGGTTTTTTTTTTTTTTTTGTTCAAACTCTGGAGGCTCAAGTTATGCACGCCCTATTTGGTGACACTTAATTACCTCCTCCAACAAAGTTGGGAGGCTATGTTTTTGCCCAAGTTTGTCTGTGAACAATTTCCTATCCACAATTTTACTCAGAGTGCTGGAACTCTCAGGCATTAATTGTTATGTTGAGACGTGGAATTTTGAGTCCTTTGTCAAAGGTAAAGGCCTAGGAAAAGGTAGTCAAAGGTCAAAAGATTGACTGAATTAACCCTAACCTTAACCCCAAGTTTGCACATGATTGTCACACAGAATTCAAATACGCTTAGTCTAAATTGATTCTGGGAAAGACAAGCTGGTTTTGAGAAGTGCTTTTCTAGTTACTGTAGTAATATGCCAAGAGGCAAGGTTCAGGTGCTGGATTGGCTTATTATTTTGATATTTTACATTTCATATATCTTTCCTTCACTAACCCACCTCCATCCAAGCATGGGAATTGGCAATATGACTTGTGATGTCAAGGGCTTAGGGATTTAGTATTGACTTGAGACTTAATAGCCTAAAAGACTGTTGAGTACCAAAGCTAAGATTATTGCTATTAACTGCCAAATTATGTGTACTATACTAGAGACCCAAGCCTATTGAAAGGAAAGAAAATACAAAATTCTTAGTCTTAGGATATGTTTATATAAAACCAGACTCAAGAGAGAAGCAATATGAACATTATGTGAGTATAAAAATAATAAATTTTATTATTAAAAATCCATTATTTTTAACTTTTTTCTTTTTGTAGTGTTTAGTTGTTTTTCATGTATAACCATATTGCACATTTTTTGTGTATTTTCCCCCTAGGTTTCTGAGTATTCCAGCACCACAACATGGAGATTAACACCCTCTGAAATGCGAAAAGTGTTACAACTAAGGTGAGTTTTAACTGTATTCATGTATTATTTCTTTTAGAATTATCAAACCTATGAATGTAATCTTAAATTGTAAGGATCTTATTTCTAAGAGAATTTATTGTGAGGTATGTGATCCTTCATATAGCAAAAACATGCACAAGTTATGGATAAAAGCTTGATTTGTTCCGTAACTGGAATACAAACCACGCTATTTAATAGGGGTATTACTTTCGGCGCAGCTGAAAAGACGAGCCATTAAAATTTAACGAGGGTTTACTACCCACACTGATAGTTAGCAGGGGTAGGGGAGGGTAGCTTGCTACCCCCCTCACACACACCTGTGCTTGAGCTCACTTTACTTTTGGCTCGGAGCGAGAACGGTTGTTTCCTCTCTCTCTCCTCGCCTATTTTGGACTGCCATTAAATTTTGTCTTTTTTAATTTTTCTTATACTTGTAAATATATATATAAACATTCTTAATGTTTATGTATATATATGTGTATAGAAATGTAGTAAGTTTTCTCTTCAGTGTGTGCTGTGTGTGTGATATACGACAACGACACTTGCATAGTAGCAAGGCCAGCACAGTTCCACTTCGTGGGGAACGGCCTCTCCCTCTCTGGTCCATCAGTCTTCCCATCGGCATATATCCGTTAACTCGGTCGCAGCAGGGGAATCGTCATCACCTGGACCCTCTTCATTCAACTATTGTCTTCGCCTTTTCCTCTTTTCCTACGGGAAACTTGGATTCTGACTGAAGGGAATGTGGCCTTTTAAAGATTGACTACGGTCTCTCTCTTCTCGAGGTCGTTCACCTTTACTACAACAACGTACTATTACGGAAGCTCCTTTCCCGTGTGCGGGTTAGGTTGCTATTCCGTTTGTTTGTCTCAATTATTTTTAGTGAAATCTAATTGTATGTTAACTTTTCAGCTTTCTCCGTGGGGAACACTTCCCTTCTGGGGGTCAGTGGTTCTCACTATTGGTGAATATTCTTAGATGATTTGAATATAATTCTGCTTTTATTACAGTTACTCCGCTCCCCCCCCTTCTCCCGTGGATGTCATCTGGGGAAGGAAGGGGGCATACTTAATTCTTATTTTATGTTATTCCCTCGGGGTTCCTCTTCGGAGTTCCTCCCTAGGGAATTTCTGTTAAATAATTATTTAATTTTATTTTCCCAATTAACTACGCAGTTTTTCTTCGTTCGAATAAAGAGTGCCAACGAAGCAGAGCTGTCCTGTTCATGCCTGGGGAATCTGCGTGGGGAACACTTCCCTTCTGGGGGTCAGTGGTTCTCACTATTAGTGAATATTCTTAGATGATTTGAATATAATTCTGCTTTTATTACAGTTACTCCGCTCCCCCCCCCCTTCTCCCGTGGATGTCATCTGGGGAAGGAAGGGGGCATACTTAATTCTTATTTTATGTTATTCCCTCGGGGTTCCTCTTCGGAGTTCCTCCCTAGGGAATTTCTGTTAAATAATTATTTAATTTTATTTTCCCAATTAACTACGCAGTTTTTCTTCGTTCGAATAAAGAGTGCCAACGAAGCAGAGCTGTCCTGTTCATGCCTGGGGAATCTGCTGTCACTGCCGTCCCTCAGAGGACGTCGTCATGGGCGTCATCCCTTCTCTTAAAAGTACTCCCGTGACAACATGCCAGCACTTCAGATCATCTTAGAACGGTAAAGGAGGTTCGCCTCCAGGGGTTGGACAACTTCCCTTCCGAGGGAGGTTTCCTCCCCAGGGTGTGAGGTTGTTTTCTCCCTTCAGAGGGAGAACTTCCCATACCTTAATAAATTCATCACCTGTTGCTGCCCTTCGGCCAGACTTCTCTCCCCCCTTGCCGAGTTTCTCTTCCTTCAGGGGTGGAGCACAGTCTTGGCAAGTCTCTTCTACGAAGTGTTCACCTCTCTCGTTCGCGAGAGGCCACTCATAGAGACTTCTCTTCGGAGGATCGCTACTGCTAAGGTCAGCTTGCTGATCCACCAGCCCTAAGGGGCATCATCACGAGTGTCTTCAGGTCTCTTCTACGAAGTGTCACCTCTCTCGTTCGCGGGAGAGGCCACTCATAAAGACTCCTCTTCGGGGAAGGGGCATCATCACGAGTGTCTTCGAGTCTCTTCTACGAAGTAGTCACCTCTCTCGTTCGCGGGAGAGGCCTCTCATAGAGACACCTCCTCGGAGGATCAAGCAGACCTTCCAGTGACCTACCAATCTACCAGCGCAACCTTGTGCTGCAACATAGTCCTTTGGACTTCGGTCCTGGACTCTAACACGGACCTTTTACGGTCCCATCGGTAGATGCTGGCTCTTCCAAAGGGCACATCCCAGTTCCTGATCGTCTTGCCAGCTGACCTACCAATCTACCAGCGCAACCTTGTGCTGCAACGAAGGACTTCGGTCCTGGACTCTAAAGCAGACCTGCTTACGGTCCTCATCGGGGGATGCCCGCCCTTTTTTAAAGGGCACATCCCAGTTCCTGATCGTTCGTCCTGCCAGCTGACCCTCCAACCTACTAGCGCTACCTTCGCGCGCGTGCGCACTCGCCGATCTTCTTACGCGTGCAAGCGCCGCTGATCTTCCGAACGCGGGTACCGATGGTTTCCCGCACGCGCACCGCTACCTTCACGTGCAAGCGCCGACGATCTTTTCCCCGCGCAGGTACTGATGGTCTCCTGCGCGCGCGCCAATAGTCGCGCATGTGTGCCAACAGTCTTGTACGCGCGCACGCGCCGACGTTCTTCCGCGGGCGGGTGCTGATGGTCTCCTGCACGCGTCGATGATTTTCCACGCGAACTAGCGCCAACAAGCGCGAAAGCGCCAATGCTCTTGCGCTCGCTTCATAGTCTGGCACGCGTGCGCGGCAACAGTTCCGCGTGCACGGCCAACTTTCTCCCCAGTGCGAGCACCTGGGGTCTCCCGCACACACACCAACAGTATTGCGCGTGTGCGTGCCGACTTTCTTCTGCGCGTGGGCGCCGATGGTATCCTGCACGTGCGCACATAGTCTACCGTGCAACCGCACCGACGGCCTTATGCGCGGGCGCGCTACGGCAGCCTTCGCGTGTGCGCGCTCCAATAATTTTGAGTGCAAGCACACAGCCTTCCGTCCGCTCCGACGGTCTTCAAGGTGCGGGTGCCGATGGTCTTCCGCACTCACGCGCCAACAATCTCCACGTAGTACTCTCACGCACGCGCCAATGCTCCCACTCTTGCGCAACCAGTCACACGCTTCGGTGCATTCTAGGGAGACTGCATAAACTACACAGTGCCTTACGGTGCGCCAGCGATCTTCTTCACTTTCCTATGCCCTCCTGCGTAGTTATGGTCCCCGGATTCATACGCCAGCTCTTGCCAAAGAGTAAAGGCTTGCAGATCCAATGCACCAGCTCTTGTCTAAGAACCAGCGCTTGCCTGCTCTCCAGGCAGATATTAAGCACCAGCACCATCCTGTGTGCCATCGCTCAAGACTCACCTACACTCGCGCAATTGTCTGTAAAAAGGAGTACTGTAAAACTTTTTGGACAGGTCACCATTGCCCCATTCCTCCCCGCAAGGACATAAACATTGCCACCGGGAAAAGAGGAATAAGGCTCCGCAGAGGATTCAAGATCCCGAAGATTCCATCCTACAAGGGAATCGAATCGGGGAGTCCTTGGTCCCTGTCTCTTCTAAAGTTTCTTTGTTCCGTAACCGAAATACAAACCACGCTATTTACAAAGGGTTATTACTTTTAGCGTAGCTGAAATGGCGAGCCATTAGAATTTAACGAGGGTGTATTACCCCCGCGCTAGTTAGCGGGGGGGTAGGGGAGTGGTAGCTAGCTACCCCTCCTTCCCCTCACACACAGGTAAATACTCACTTTCACTTTTGGCTCGGACTGTGACAGACGTCTCTGTCTTGGTCCTCGCTTGGCAGCCATTGTCTGTTTTGTCTTTACTTAATCGCTTACTTTTCTTTTACTCAATATATATGTAAACATGTTTTCATGTTTGTATATATATTTGAGTATAGAAATAAGTAAGTTTCCTTTTCAGATGTGTGTGTGTAGTGTACGATATCTACGTGGAGGCCTCGGCAGTTAGGCCACCACGGCCTAATTTTATGGGTTGCGATCGAGTTTGACTTCGGTCTTTCTCTCTCTCTCTCTCTTGAGGTCGTTCACCCTTTTACTATGTTTTACTACGCCCTTGTAGCTTCCTTCCCGTGTGGGTGGGGTTGCTACGCCGTACATTTTGTCTCAATTAGTTTATGAATCTAATTGTAGTTGTTAATTTTTCAGCTTGTAGAACGATTCCTTTCGGGGTTTTCGTTTTTTTCTTTAGTGTTCATTCATTTTTAAATTACATAATTACATAGTTACATAATTATAATTGTTATAATTCTGTTTTGGTTACAGCTCTTCTTCCGCGAGTGTAAGTGGTTGTGAGGGCACGTGCCTGTTGTGTAATTCTTGTTCCTTTTCCTCGGGATTCCTCTTCGGAGCCTTCCCGGGGGAATGAATGTGTACTAATATTATTTGTTTTATTTTTTTACAGTTACCGATCTAGTTCGTTTCTGTAATATAGCAACGGTGTGAGCTGTCTGGTTGAGTCCTGGGGATTCGGCTGTTGCTGCCTCCCCCCTTGTATTGTCGTCAGGGGCGTGTCTCCTTCTACTGGTAGTACTCCCGTGTCGACGGACAGCTCTCCAGTTCATTTTAGAACAGTCAGGAGGCTTGCCTCCTTGGGCGGATAACTTTCCTTCCGAGGGAAGTTTTTTCCTGTCCAGGCTTGAGCTTTTCCTCTTTTGGGGGGTTCTTCTCTTGCCTTTTTTTCGTGCGACTATGCTCTTGGTGCTGAGCGGTCGCACCTGCAGTTTCGCTCAAGGGGCTGGGCAACTGCAGGAGCTCCTCTTCGGAGGATTGCCCCTTTTAGGTCACTGGCTGACCAGTCTCTTCCACGAAGTGTTTCTCTTTCGTTCGCGAGAGAGTACACTCATAGAGACTCCTCTTCGGAGGTTTCTTCTGTTGCTGTTGCTGTTGGCCTCCCTCGCCGTAAGGCCCTCCGTCCGCCTCGTCGTAAGGGCCTCTCATCTCCCTATAAGGGTGCTTGAGGCGCCTTTTTGAATCTCCGTTTGCAGCCTACAACTTCTTTTTCTCGATCTTCCGTCTTGGTGCAGTTGGACAGCAGTCTAATCTCGTCTTCCGACGGGCAACGGTCTTCCCGACGGACAACGGTCTTCCCGACGGACAGCGGTCTTCCGACGGACATCAGTCTCCCGGCGGACAACGATCCCTTCGGGGCAAAGGGTTGCCCCCACGGGGGTTCTTCCCTTGCGTGTCAGGGTTTCCCTGCGCGCCCTTCTGTTCGTCAGCGCTCTCCTGTTCGTCAGCGCTTTCAAGATGATCTTCCCTGCGGTTCCTGTTACGTGCCCTGTGCGCCCACGTTCGCCCTCGCGATCTAGAACTTCGGTTCAGGTCGGGGTCAAGGACTCTTCTTTGCGCAGGCTTCCACGCGTAGCCTTCTGCTCGTCAGCGATCATCAGCTCGTCAGCGATCATCAGCTCGTCAGCGATCATCAGCTCGCCAGCGATCGTCAGCTCGTCAGCGATCATCAGCTCGCCAGCGATCTCCGGATCGCCCACGTGTGTTACAGCTGGCACGCCAACGTTCTCCAACACTTCTGAAGGAACATGGTTCGCCAGCTACTAGCTCAACTGCGGATGCTGATCGCCATCGCGCGACCCTCAACTGCAGATGCTGATCGCCATCGCGCGACCCTCAACTGCGGATGCTGATCGCCATCGCGCGACCCTCAACTGCGGATGCTGATCGCCATCGCGCGACCCTCAACTGCGGATGCTGATCGCCATCGCGCGACCCTCAACTGCGGATGCTGATCGCCATCGCGCAACCCTCAACTGCGGATGCTGATCGCACGACCCTGCAGGATCGCCCGCTTACGCATGCTGCTCCTCATCGCACAATCCTGAACGATCGCCCTCATGCGGATGCTGATCACCATCGCACCCTTTCACGCGATCATTTACCTGCGCATGCTGCTCGCCATCGCACAACCCTGAACGATTGCCCGCTTACGCATGCTGCTCCTCATCGCACCACCCTGAACGATCGCCCTCCTGCAGATGCTGATCACCATCGCACCCTTTCACGCGATCATTCACCTGCGCATGCTGCTCGCCATCGCACAACCCTGAACGATTGCCCGCTTACGCATGCTGCTCCTCATCGCACAACCCTGAACGATCGCCCTCTTGCGGATGCTGATCACCATCGCACCCTTTCACGCGATCATTCACCTGCGCATGCTGCTCGCCATCGCACAACCCTGAACGATTGCCCGCTTACGCATGCTGCTCCTCATCGCACCACCCTGAACGATCGCCCTCCTGCAGATGCTGATCACCATCGCACCCTTTCACGCGATCATTCACCTGTGCATGCTGCTCGCCATCGCACAACCCTGCACGATTGCCCGCTTACGCATGCTGCTCCTCATCGCACAACCCTGAACGCTCGCCCTCTTGCGGATGCTGATCACCATCGCACCCTATCACGCGATCATTCACCTACACATGCTGCTCGCCATCGCTTACCGCCAGCGATCTTCTTCACCTACGCGGCAGCACGATCCCTCGCCGTCACGCCCATTCGCCTGCGCGCCCGCGCGATCGCTCGCCTGCGCGCCCGCGCGATCGCTCGCCTGCGCGCCCGCGCGATCGCTCGCCTGCGCGCCCGCGCGATCGCTCGCCTGCGCGCCCGCGCGATCGCTCGCCTGCGCGCCCGCGCGACCGCTCGCCTGCGCGCCCGCGCGACCGCTCGCCTGCGCGCCCGCGCGACCGTTCGCCCTCGCGCGACCATAGTTTGCGGCGAATTCCACAGCCGGTGGTAGCAGCAGGGACGCGTGCTCCTAGGCGGCACTCGGGATCACCTCCATCCAAGCACAGGTTGGTAGTGCAGGACGAAGACAGGTCAGTACAGCATTCTTCCCACCTTCTTTTCAGGCAGGAACCGTCGTGTCCTCTCCAAAGGATCGCCCGATCCCTTTCACCTTAGCGAGGATTTCGGACTCTGTGTCCTTGGAGCAGCAGACATGGTTTGATCCGCTGGCACGGGCGTTAATGAGGGTTATGAAACCAGCACTCACCGGCCAGGGTAACAAACCAGCGGCTGTCTCTCCTACGCTGAAGAGAAAGAGAGGAGTGGACTTCGTGGTGACTTCCCCCAGGGCGAAGTTGGTTCCCAAGAGGTCGGTCTCGAGGGTCCCCTCTCCTGCACGAGTACTCTCTCCTTCTCCCGCCCTGGAAGGATTTTTGGCGGGGGGGGCTTTCCGTTGAAGATTTCTCCATCGGACAAGGGGTGACTGCTTACCTCTTCCTCTGGGAGCTTACCAGGTTCTTTCCCTCCTCGGTTACGGCCCGAGGTTTGGTTCAAGGAAGCTACAGGAAGATCAAGGGTACTTTCCTCCTCTCGAGCTCAGGCACCTTGGCCTTTCGTCGTTAAGTATCTACTTGCGGACAGGCTCGATGTTGTACCATCTGGACGCACTGACTGAAGGCTTCCTTCGGGTGTCTCATCTGTGGAGGTCAACGACCTCAGACACCCTTCCATCCTTGAGAAGAGTTTTGTCTTTGCCCAAAGACAGAGACTTAAACATCTGCTGTGCGGAGTAAATAGACTTCCGGTTTCACTCCTCCAAGGCGCTTTCTTCCAGACTCTGCAGGGCTCCAGCTCCCTTTTCTTTCAACCACGTCGGCCTAAGTTATCGGCTACGACAACTGGGACAAGGTGTCCAATTGCAGTTTCCTCCTGTCAGGAACAGATGGCACGGGAGACTCCCCCGGGGGGGCATAGTCCTAAAAGGAGTTCACGAACTCTAGGATTGCAGGTTTTTTCGCTGGGAGGATGCTTAAGGTTACTCATCCGAATGACAGCTTCCCGATGCCCATTCCCGCACAATCTCTGTGAGTAGCCAAGGATATCGCGCCTGCCGTCTCTGTCAGCGAATTCAGTGTCTCTGAACCTCTATGCCATAGCATCAGCAGAGTTGCCCGGTTGGGCAGAATGATCCATACCTTAGGCGAAGGTCTTCCTTAGGATCATCGACGGCTTCACCCCCGGCCCCCTCAGTCGATCCTTTCTTGTAAGGAAGGATCTGAGAGGGGATGTCCATAGTCGACCTCTCAGCCCTGATCAAGTTTGTCGAACAAACTTCGGCCAGCGTAGACCAGCAGAATCGATCAGACTGGTAACGAGGCGACAGGACTCCTTTAACCCTGGATCGGAAGGACGGGTACTTTCAGTTTCCATTCCATCCATCTTCCAGGGTGCTCGTCGAATTCAGCCTAAACTGCAAGTATTCCTGCTTATGATGCAGTGTGGCTATCCCGCCGTGGCATAGCAGGTTTGTTTCCCCAGAGAACTCTCCCTGCCTTCCTCTTGGCCGCTCAGGTGCAGACTTCCGCCTCCTCTGCTGTTTGGAGGGCTGGTCAACTCCGGTAGGCTCGGGTTTCGACCTTCTTCAGCGCCGGGAAAAGCTTCCGAATGCTGACCATGAGTGTGGGCTCATGGTATTTTGCTTGGAGCCTTCTCTTCCTCTGCCTCAACATCTGGAGTATCTGGCCATGATATTGAGTCAACCGCCTTACCACGTTGGAAACCCCGCTTCTCGTCCGTCCAGCGAGGTTAAGCAACGTCGGTACTTGGATGGGTGACCACCTGGGGACGCCAGATTCTGTTACCACATCCTCCGAGCCTTCCTTTCGGTTGACTGTGGCAAGACTGAGGAGAGTCGCAGTACCTGTTCTCAGTCAAGCAGAGTTTTCAGCCCTACCTTGGAACGTTTCCTAGTTCTTCTTTCCTCATTGACCCGTTTATAGTCCGAACGGTCGCCTCAGGATAAGTTCCATGTGGGGCGATCCAAGTTCCGGTGGCTTCAGGCAATGTTTAACCGGACTCCCTGGCCCTATGGGACCAGCGGAACTATTAAACCTGCAATGGGTGTTGACCTATGGAGCCTCTTGATGGTAGTGGATATTCTCGTCCTTTCCCCACATTCTTGATGCGGTTCTCGGACTCGTCAAAGGAAAGGGGGGGGGGGGCATGTTCCGGTCCAGGCCTATGGTCAAGACCTGAAGGATACCTCTCCATCATTCAGGCAGGCTTAAGGGCCTTAGTCTGGCCCCTCTTCAGATCCTACCGCTCCTGCCAAGTCGCCCCGTTGCGTGTCGACTTCATGCTAACCAGCAGGGGACGCATTTTCACACCTTCACATCTTGCAGTAGAGATACCGGGATGATTGAGATTCTCTCAATTCCACCATCGGCTCTCTCATTCCAGGCAGGGGAATGTTTCTCTCAGACTATCCGAGCAGAGCCTCATAGAGAGAGTGTACCTAAGGGTCTTTGACCTTGGGTAACCAGCAAGTGCTGGTCTGGGGGACCTGATCGCGACAGCTTGGAACCTCAAGCTTCCGCTAGTTTTCCCCCCAGTCTCAGACCCCGAGACTCTGGCAAGATGCATTCCGGTGATGGTGGGACAACTTCGACGCCTGCGTCTTCCCTCCTTTTTGTCTGCGGACAATGGGTCTCAACAAAACCAGGTTGTCTGTCAACCTTTCAATGGGAGAGCTCCACTGGGACTATGCGCAGAACGGTTTCTGGACCCTCTGCTTCCCCTGACGGAACTCCCGGGAGAGCTTCTCCCACGGCGCAGACTACTCAAGCAACCACACTGCGACATCTCTCCCGAACCGGGGCGTCGCTTCGGCTTCATGCCTGGAGACACTACGCTTCCTCCTCTAGAAGAGACAACCCGCTACAGTCGCGGTACGGAGGTCGCGTCATCTGCGATAGTCATCCACAGGGGTCTCCCAGGCAAAGTGAAGAGTCTAAGGTGGTTGGTGCCGTGGGAGATATACCTCTTCCCGTGAGGCCTCTTCTCCAGCAATAACGGTCTTATTGCCTTTCGGCGGGAGGAAACTCCTTTCCGCTCTTGGCAATGAAGCCTGTCGCTCAGCCTTTCCCTGACCTTCAGGCTTAAAGGAATAACTTTTTCCTGCCCGCTGGATCTATCCTCGCTCATGCGAAGCTACGATCGTCCCTGCCCTAGTCGGAGGAAGACCTCCAACTTGGAGCATGGCTCGGACTTTTAGTCCTTTAAGAGATCTTCTCAAGACCCTTTTACGACAGGCCTCGGATTGTATTCCGCCTTGGGTCTTCTGCTCACTCTGGCCACGGCCAGTGTGTAAGCAATCTTCTTGGTCTCTTACTACTCCCCCCCTTTCTAAGGAAGAGGGGAAGGCAACATTCAGGCTCGCTCCTGAGTTGTTGGCTAGACTCAGAATCTGAGGGTCCCGACCCTTCGGTCCGATTCATTCAAGATTTTGAGTCTCCATTCTGTGTCTGATGTCCCAAGACCTTCTCTTTCTTGCCAGTACAGGAATCGAGAGGTTAGCGCTGGGAACAGCTGCAGTTTGGCCTCAGTTGCAGCCGATTTGGGAACACAAGGAGGACATGGGGGGAGAGTCACCAGTATACCTCTTCAGCCCGGACTCAAGGACATTCATCTCGACCTGTCTTCAGACCCTCCCCCGTCACGTCGCCCTACAGCACGATGTTGGATACATCGCAACGTCCCTCGCCTTCGAGTAATACTACTCTGTGACGCAGGTGCTACAAGCTGGAGTCTGGAAGCGTCTGATGACCTTCGCAGCCCGCTTCCTGCAGGGCGTGACCCACAGGAGTCTCGATACGTTTTCTATCGCTCTGTGGTGGCTACACAACAGCTGGTCTAACCTCAGGCTCCTTTTTGGACAGGTAGCAGAAGGTTGAGGGCATTGTTATCAGGTTTTAGTCTGCTTGAACGAAAGAAGTATGTCTGGCCCTTACTTCTTTCTTCATCATCCCCTCTACGGGGAAGCAGCATCCTGGTCTCTGCATAGCTGACCTCGAACCTCTGCAGGTAAACCATGCTTCCTTGTGTTCCGAGTATTGAGTCAATACTGTCGCGTCCCCCATACCCTGACGAGGTGGTATTGGGAACGTCCTAACCCAGAGTTCCTTCTGGAACTCCAGGTCAACTGCCTAAGACGGGTCACACTTCTTCCTTCACACACAAGCTTACGTAGGCCACATGGTTCCTTGCGGTGCAAGGAACTTGTGAGGTGCAGGGACTCCTTTTCTCGAGTGCGACTCACTCGGATTCTGAGTCCCCGGATAAAGCCAAAGCCAGTATGGCTGGGGACTTTCCACCCTTCCTAAGGGATAAGTCACCCTTTGTAAATAGCGTGGTTTGTATTTCGGTTACGGAACAAATGACAAATTCGAAGATAATTTGTATTTTTCCTAACCATACAAACCTTAGCTATTTACACATATTTGCCCGCCAGCCCTGTCCCCCAAGACAAGTCCTACCTCTAAGTGAAAGTGAGTATTTACCTGTGTGTGAGGGGGAGGAGGGGTAGCTAGCTACCACTCCCCTACCCCCCCGCTAACTAGCGCGGGGGTAATACACCCTCGTTAAATTCTAATGGCTCGCCATTTCAGCTACGCTAAAAGTAATAACCCTTTGTAAATAGCTAAGGTTTGTATGGTTAGGAAAAATACAAATTATCTTCGAATTTGTCATTTTTTCCTTGACAGACCAGCGGCAGCAAACAGGAAAGCATCAACAGACTGATCTCTAGATCATTGTTTGCTGATGGCTAGTTCACAGTTTACTGATCGCTAGGTCGCCGATCACCAGATCACCAATTGCTAGCTCAATGCTGATCTGTGACCTCTAGTCCCTCCAATGACTAACGATCTCCAATTGCTAGCATTTCCAATCATCGATTGCTAGTCAATAACCAGTCATCAGCTTGCTGATCACTAGATCACCGATGGGCTGATCTCTGACCAGCCCATCTTCAGCTTGCTCATCTCTGACCAAACAGGGGGATCATAATCAGCTGGCTGTTCTCGAATTCACCATCGGTGCACAGACCACTGATTCATGGTCATCTGTTATTTGCCAGCAGTTCGTGACTCGAACTTACTAGTCAACCGCTTCCTATAGTTCCTAGATCAAAAGTTATACAACATACTTCTCGCTACTGGCCGTTTGCCATCACGCTAAAGTGATTGGTAAACGTTCGACAACCCTCATCAATGGCTTGCCAACAGGGAACTACTTGCGAGCACTCTCCAACTGCACAGTATCCACGATACCCAACGGTTAACCATTGATTAACATTTGCCAGATTAATTCTATTCTAAGGAATAGCATCAATCCCATCAGGGCGCGTGGTAAGGCTAAGCGTGGCCTTCCTTCTAAAGAAATTATCTCTCAGAGAAGAATCCTTACACTGGATATCGCTCCTGTTCCTTTACGACACGAGTCAAGAGGATCACCAAGGAGCTGTCCCTTTGGGTCGATGCCCACTCCATGTTGGAGTTCGATCGAGGGTTAAGACCTCAGGCCTTCATTTGCACAATGGAAGGTTGGGAGATTCAGTCTAGACAAACAAGAAACACCAGTTCAAGGCACTGTGCTTCGGTCTTTCCATTACACCCATCCTGGTCTCACAGGATCGGCTTCTTTCTCCGCTCTCTCGGGACGACTGACTGACCTTAGCAGACTCAGTGGCAACCTTGCATTAACACTGGAATTTCTGAAGTCTTTTTACCAAGATCCAGTGATCAGGGTAAACCTACGGAATCTTCCCTACATCCCTCCCAGGAGACTGGTGTATCTGGGAATGATTCTAAACACCAATCTCCACAAAAACGACTTCCATTCCAGGAGACTGGAGTCGGAAAAAGAAGAAAGGAGGGACCATAGTGCTGCACCACACGACCTCAGCCCTCTGGACAGAGCCCGAAGATACCTTCACTTAGATCTCTTAAGGGATGAAGGCCAACTTTCCGGTCCTTCAACAGCCTCATCGGTTCCTAACAAACCACTCAGTGATGTGATGGACGACACACCGCACACCACAGAGACTCACATCGACAAGCAAATAGGATCTGGCTTCTAGAATCTTCCCATCTAATAGTATAAACACTAAGATGGGCCAAAGCCCGTTCGGTACCACTTTCAGCCCGCTTCATTCCAGACTGGAAGAACAGGCTCGCCGACAATCTGTGCACAACATCTCAGATAGGTACTGTATACCGAATGGACTTTGGATCACCATGTAGCCGACAAAGTCCCGACTTTACGAGGTCCTCCAACTAGGGGGTCTGTTCATAATGCCCCTGAACCTCAGGCTACCGTTGCTCACCAGCCCTAAACCCCAAGGCGCTCTGGCAACAACGGTGGGTACAACAATGACGTTTATGTCTCGTCCCTGTTTTATCTAGAGAGGGGCACTCAACCAGGCTAGAACATCGGTCAACCTCTCAAGGACCCTCCTAGCTCCGCTATGGCATTATGCAGAAAGGTCTCCAAACCTTTTGTAGCTCCTGATAGAGCCTCCAAGAGAACCCTCTCCGCATATTAGACAACCCACTTCGACACCTACCACAAGCTATAGCTTTGCTATGAGTGTACGCCTGAAGACTACCCAATACCTCTTTGCGAAGAGGTTGTCTAGATACCTGAGGAGTTCCTCAGCATCAGTTTACCAGGCAGTATCACGTCTTGTGGGGTTGGCGTCATGGCAAAGTGTCTCTTCTCTCGATACCTTGATTCCAGCAATAGCGGAATCCTCAAGTATATGCAAGAGAAGATCCCCTATTCAGTTTCGATAGGTAAAGATGATCACTCAACCTTGATCCTTCACCTTCATACTGAAAGAAAGGGACACCCTTTCATCGATAGGCTTTTCCTAACTTATACGGACTTACTACTTGCCTTTCCCCAGTCGGAATTGAGACCTTCCTCTCTGAGCGTAGTTCAATCTCCGATCCCTAAAGGGACCTCCTTGTGTTCCACTTCACCAGGCAACAAATTTCCTCCTAATTTAAGAACACAATGTTCCTACACACTCGGACAGCAACCATACGAGTTAAGGAACTTCATGGTCTCTCTTTCAACATCGCCCATTATTGAGAAGGGCGAAAGACAAGGGTCAGTTTCGTCCCTGAGTATGTCACCAGACACAGTCTCCAGAGGTGACGGAGCCTACACAAGTCTCAACTAGGTAACAGTCGATCCAGATCATCCGTTACTGTACCGCAGGGTGAGGTATGAGACTTTACCTAAAGAAAACGGCAACAGGCTGCCCAGGTCCCTCCTCTTGTCAACACCGAGAGAGACTAGAGGAGGATCGCCGAAACATCATCTCGACCTGACGACTCACAGTGTCAGGGGCATGGTCCTTTTTAGCAGATTACTCTGTGACGCAGGTTTTACAAGAAAGGATGTGAATGCTCCAGGTGACTTTCACAACCTTTCTCCTGCAAGACGTGACCCACAGGAATTCGATACGATCTCTATCGGTCCTGTGGTGGCTGCACAACAGCTGGTTGTATACCTCAAGCTCCTTATTGGACAAGTAGCATAAGGTTTAGGGCACTGTTACCCGGTTTTAGTCTGCGTGAATGAAAAGATTTGACTGGCTCTTATTCTTTTCTTCATCCTACCCTCTCGTGGGGAAAGCAGCATCCTGGGTTCTCTGCATAGCTGACCTCAAACCACTGCGGGTAAACCATGCTTCCTTCTGTTCCTAGTATTAAGACTAATACTGTTACGTCCCCATACCCTGACGAGTTGGTATTGGAAAAGTCCTAGGCTACAAGTTTCCATCTAAAGAACTTCAGAACAACTTCCTAGGACGAGTCACACTTCTTCATACCTTCACACACAGCTTGCGTAGGCCGCAGTCCTTGCGTAGCAAGGTTCTAGCGAGGTGCAGGGACTCCCTTATTTCTTGGGTGCTTACACACTCAAATAACAAGCCCTCGGGCAAAGCCAAAAAGCCAGACTGGCAGGGACGTCCACCCTTCCTAATGGGTGAGTCACCCCTATTAAATAGTGTGGTTTGTATTCCAGTTACGGAACAAATGACAAATTCGTAGATAATTTGTATTTTTCCTAACTATACAAACCTTAGCTATTTAATCAAACTTGCCTGCCAGCCCTACCTCTAAGCAAAGTGAGCTCAAGCACAGGTGTGTGTGAGGGGGGGGGGTAGCAAGCTACCCTCCTCTACCCCCGCTAACTAGCGGTGTGGGTAGTAAACCCTCGTTAAATTTTAATGGCTCGTCACTTCAGCTGCGCCGAAAGTAATACCCCTATTAAATAGCTAAGGTTTGTATAGTTAGGAAAAATACAAATTATCTACGAATTTGTCATGTTGCTTTGCACTGAGCATTTACTTTTGCATTACCCAGGTTGTTAAAGGTCAGTTCTCTTCCCTAAAATATTGAAATTTAAAATTTATATAAGTTACCATAAAACTTCTGCATGACTTCTGTTTTTTTTATAGAACTTAGTGAGTTTACAATATATTTAGGCCATATGAGAGCTATAATTTAAAACAATATACTCTCTTAATAAGAGCAAATTTTTAATGCATAAATATAGTGTAAGACAAGAGAAAGTAATGATCTATGTGTTTAATTATGTAGTTTCATTCATAAAGCAAGCATAAGCAAAATTCTTTTACAACCAATTTAAAAATAGAGATGCATTTACCTTGCTAAGCACACACAAGTCATGTATTCTATCTATATACCAAGGCACTTCCCCCAATGGGGGGGGGTAGCTGACATCAAACAAATGAAAAAAAGGGGACCTTTTCTCTCTACGTTCCTCCCAGCCTGACGAGGGACTCAATCGAGTTCGGCTGGTACCCTAGGGTGCCACAACCCACCCTCCGCTGTTATCCACCACAGATGAAGCTTCATAAGCTGAATCCCCTACTGCTGCTACCTCCGTGGTCATCCAAGGCAACCGGAGGAAGCAGCAGGGCCTACTGGAACTGCGTCACAATCGCTCGCCATTCATTCCTATTTCTAGCACGCTCTCTTGCCTCTCACATCTATCCTCCTGTCATCCAGAGCTTTCTTCACACCATCCATCCACCCAAACCTTGGCCTTCCTCTTGTACTTCTCCCATCAACTCTTGCATTCATCACCTTCTTTGGCAGACAGCCAATTTCCATTCTCTTAACATGGCCAAACCACCTCAACTGTTCATATCCACTCTAGCTGCTAAAACATTCTTTACACCCGTTCTCACCCTCGCTACTTTGTTCCTAACCCTATCTACTCGAGATACACCAGCCATACTCCTCATACACTACATCTAAAACACATTTAAATTCTTTACCACTCCCTTCACAGCCCCCCAACACCTTACATCCTTCATTCACTCTTTGATGTACATCTGCTTCTACTCCACCATTTGCTTCAACAACAGACCCCAAGTACTTAAACCGATCTACTTCTTCAAGTAACTCTCCATTCAACATGGTATTCAACCTCACACCACCTCTTCTCGTACATCTCATAACCTTACTCTTACCCACATTAACTCTCAACTTCCTTCTCTCACAAACCCTTCCAAATTCTGTCACTAGTCGGTCAAGCTTCTCTTCTGAGTCTGCAACCAGTACAGTATCATCCGCAAACAACAACTGATTTACGTCTCATTCACGATCACTCTCGTCTATCAGTTTCAATCCTCATCCAAGCACTCGAGCATTCACCTCTCGCCACTGCATCAACATACAAGTTAAACAACCATGGCGACATCACACATCCCTGTCTCAGCCCCATGCTCACTGGAAACCAATCGCTCACTTCATTTTCTATCCTAACACACTTTACGACCTTTGTAGAAACCTATCTGCTTGCAACAACCTTCCACCAATTTCATATAACCTCATTACATTCCACATCGCTTCCCTATCAACTCTATCATACGCTTTCTCCAGATCCATAAATGCAACATACACCTCCTTACCTTTTGCTAAATATTTCTCGCATATCTGCCTAACTGTAAAAATTTGATTCATACATCCTCTACCTCTTCTAAAACCACCCTGTACTTCTAAGATTGCATTCTCTGTTTTATCCTTAATCCTATTGATCAGTACTCTACCATACACTTTTCCCACCACACTCAACAAACTAATTCCCCTTGAATTACAACACTCGTGCACATATCCCTTACCATTATATAGTGGTACAATACACGTACAAACCCAATCTACTGGTACCATTGATAACATAAAACACATTAAACAATCTCACCAACCATTCAAGTACAGTCACACCCCCTTCCTTTAACATCTGTTCTCACACCATCCATACCAGGTGCTTTTCCTACTCTCGTTTCATTTAGTGCTCTCCTCAGTTCCTCTCTTGTAATCTCTCTCTCATTCTTATCTCCCATCACTGGCACCTCAACTCCTGCAACAGCAATTATATGTGCCTCCCTATTATCCTCAACATTCAGTACTTTCAAAATATTCCACCCACCTTTTCCTAGCCTCCTCTCCTTTTAACAACCTTCCATTTCCATCTTGCACTGTCTCTTCAATTCTCGAACCAGGTTTCCTTACTCTCTTCACGTCTTTCCAAAACTTCTTATTCTCTTCATATGAATGACCCAATCCCTACCCCACCTCAGGTCAGCCGCCCTCTTTGCCTCAGTTACCTTGCGTTTTCCACATTTTTCTCTATATCTTTCATACTTCTCTACACTATTACTTTGCAGCCATTCTTCAAATTCCCTCTTTTTCTCTTCCACTTTTCCCTTCACTCCTTCCATTCCACCATTCACTACCCTTCCTCATGCTGCCTCCAACAATCTTCTTGCCACACATCAATTTATAAATGTATACACAATATAGTTTGCTATTTTTAATTGCAATATATTATGACCAATACCTAACACAGGTTACGTACTGTTAAAGGCATTCTCCATTTGATAGCAAAGTTCATGTAAGTATTTAGTTTTAATAATCTTTCCAGTAGTAATTTAATATCAATAGCAGTACCAAATTATCCAGAGGCCCATTTTAGTACTGTAGTAGGATTAAAAGAATACAGCAAAGCACTGGGTCCCTGTGTCAATAAATTTATGGAAACATGGAAGAGTACAATTTGATTCAGCTGCCATAATGATTTTCAAGGACTTTATGAGCTCATAGTTTTACAGAATTATTATTATGGTAAAACAAATTTAACCAGGTTACTTATTCAAATTTTGAACTTAAAATGCCAACCAAAAAGATTTTTTTTCTTACAGAAGTACAAACTATTGTCGGTTACTATAAGAGAATGGAAACAATGAAGTTGGAACGTGGGAGTTAACTTTTAATGAGGTGTTAACAATCTAGCAGGTGGAGTGGAGCACCCCCCCCCCCACCTCACAGCTACTTTGATTTCAGCCATCAGAGTATGAAAATCCCCTCTCTCTCTCTCTCTGACGAGACTTTTGCCAGAAATTTATTTTAAACTTTTCTTTTCCCATGTGTTTTTGTGATTGTTGCCATCATGCCAGTTATCCATTGATGTGGATCCTCATTCAGTTTGCTGGCCCTGCAGGAGAAAGAAGCTAAGAGGGATTCGCCTTTGGTGTTGTCCTTGAAATAAAAAAAGGCCAGGATCTCTCCTTTTTGCTGGTTCCCCTTGTGTACTGATGGCACCATCTCCTCTATGTGAGCCTACTCTTTTTCAGAAGGCAGAAGCACTGTGAGTATCGTGGTAGTCTATCACCATCTAGGGCCCCTTTGAATATAACCTTTACCGTTTCCTGGCCTTGAGCCATTCAGCAGAAGACATTCCTTCAGAGGGGTTTCTTCATGAGCAGTTGGCTGTTGTTCCTCCACCCGCAGACAGCACCATAGAAGAGAAACTTCCTGCTTCCCAGGAAGCATCTTTAAAGTAGGCTTCACCCATCGTCACATTATGAATGTATTACACGGTAATTACACCCTTAATCCTTAAGTCGTAGCACAAACCTCATAGGGGGTACACATTTGAGTTTGACCTCTACATTCACTCATTTATACATGTTTTTCTCCATTTCGGCAAGAATTTCATCATGCCAAAGACTATTTCAGCATCTGGCTAACATAAGGAAGAAAATTCGCTCTATGGTTTGTCAAACTCATTTTGTCAAACATTTTTGAAGTGATGTTTGAATGTTTGAACGGGGTATTTGGCCGTCAAACACATTGGCCACAGTTTGAAGAAAGTCTGAGTCTGACTTTTGTGGGGTGGGGCTTCATTCATTCACAAACCGTTTGCATTTGAGAACAAACATCAAACACACCTCAGTAGATCTTTATAGGTTTCTTTGTCCAATGCTCACAAATTATGCCAGTCATCTGGCTCTAATTCCAAATCAATAAGCAAGTTGGTATGTGAAAGTTGATCTCTCTTTAACAGCCAGCCCTTCATCTCCTTAGGCCAATGGCAATCATTAACATCTTCGGCGAGCTGCATACCTTTGCTTTACGCACACAAAAGCGTGAGTTACACAGACTTAGGCCAATGGCAATCATTAACATCTTCGGCGAGCTGCATACCTTTGCTTTACGCACACAAAAGCGTGAGTTACACAGAGTTGAGGACTGAGGTTTGATGTCCGTTTTAGTTTGACTGTATGACACTTATTGAAATCGTTGGACAATAGAGTTCACAAAACGTTGGACCATGTAAAAACCCTTTAGAGCAGCAGCTTGTCACTTCTGCTTCCCCGCGAGTGCTATTGCACTTCAAAGCTCACTTCTCAGGTTGCATATCTTCCCTTGCAGAGGTTGATAGCAAATTATTTCACAAAAAAATCACCATCTCTTCAGCCTTCTAGATCTTCCAGACTTAGACCAGTGTATTACCCTCACGCTCTAGGCACAGAAAGTTCCATCGTTGCACTGCTAGGAAGTGTCTCATTCTCCTCCTCATCACGACAGTGCGATAGTTCCAGCGCTTTCCCAGCTCGCCATCGGTGTTGTCACTCCTTGCGGGCGTCAGGCAAGCGCTCTTCGGTAGATTCCTCTAGATTTTTACGCAGGTCTCACCAAAGGACTCGTCATCTTTCTTTGACATCTTGCTGGCAAGTTAGGTGCTCTAGTTCCTTGTCCAGCTGCGCTTCGCCATTGCATTTCATCATAAGCTTTGTCATCGTTATCTACCAATGCCCAGTAATCCAGATATGCTTCACCCGTGAGATCTAAGTGGTTTCCACCTCCACGCTTCAGACGGAGTTCTCCTTCGCGTTCCACTAACCACTCCGGAGTCAAGTATTGCCATTGGCTTTCATTGTCCTCTGAGGACAAGGAACTTTCTCTTCATTCAAAGCAGTCCAGCTTTGATTAGATGGAGGGTTCTCCTTCAAGATCAAAAGAAGGCACGCAGACGCAATAAACGATCCTAAACCACGTCGCTTGAAAGAAGAAGCAGGGGTGAGTTACCAACTAACCCTTTCTCCCCAGATGAGAGAGCGAGTGTCTCCATCGGCACAAAGGAGCTGGGACCTCCTGTTCCTACGGTACCCTCGCTATACCTCACCCACATGAAAGATGTTGACTTCTAGGGATCCCTCACTTTCAGAATTTGATAAACAGTCCTGTTTTAAGCTGGACATTAGCTCAAAGCAAAGGGTCAGGAGAGTTCAAGAAATACGAGAATGAGAACACATGGGGGTTCTCTCTCTCTCCACGAGAATGAGACCACATGGGGGTTCTCTCTCTCCTCGAGATTTCATGGACAACTATAGGCCGTCTCTGATTGAGTTTTATTGACTGCACCCAATGGCTTTATGAACAAAAGCGACACAGTCTTGAGACTTTGTCTCCTATCTCCAAAGATGGAAAGTAACCTCTGAACAATTAGTATCTGGCCAGTCAAAGGACCCATTAACTCTAGCGGTAGTATCTCATCAACGGGTAGCTGGTGCCTTGGCCAATCTGTTGGCCCTGAGGCTTCAGCGAAGTTTAGTTCGAATGTACTGTCTTCAAGGTGTTAAGGGACATCCGTTAAGTTGATAGCTTATGCGAGGCATTTGGATTTCCACTCAAGGGCAGGAAGGCACGCATTGACCTTCTGTACTGCATGTCCCTTCCAAAACAAAACCTTGATTAGAACTTCCCTGGTCCACTTTAGCCAAAGAAGTTTTGGAGAAGGTCGAGGACCAGGTACCAGGAGAAAAGGACTCACTTAAATCTGACAAATCATCTCGTCTCATTTCTATTCTGCTTGCATAAGCAGAAGAGGTATTACAGAATCATCATGGGCACTACCATAGCCACTTCTGATAGATCCAAAGATTCCTGTTATCACTCTCTTCAGAGGCTTTTGTCAGTCCCAGTCTCCTTCTCTCATGCAGAGAGCATCTGTGATGGAAGCCACGGCTATGAACACCCTTCAGGCTGCCTCCTTGATTGACCACTGGTCTGGTACAGTTGGGTATCTTGCAAATACGGAAAACTTAACTGACCCCACAAAGATGCAGGCGTTGAAGAAGGATGTTGTATTAACGCTTACTAGGGCGGGTGAGGATCAGATACATCAGGCTGCCAACCAGTGGGTTAATTGGGTGTTGTAAGCACTATGAAGCTGTGACTTCGAGGATGCCCAACAAGAGCATCAGCTGTAGGGAGAACCTGGGCCTTCAGAATGCCGTTCTCTTAAGACTCCATCGCTATTTCCACCTAAGGACATCACGACCACGATGAAAGACTGGAGGAAGGTGTCATATGACTAGTTTTTGCAAAGGGTTGTGTCCTTCGAGCAACGCACCCAACCTTCTACCTTAAGGCAGTCATTGTCATCAGTTCAGTTTTTTCAGCCCATAAAGAAAACTGGTCTATAACCACAACCCATTCTCAAAAAGTCCTCACAGGTACCCTCCTTTCACTAGTTCGAGGGACACAGCTGAGGTAGGGGTAAGGGCATGCCTACAAAGGTATTAGAGTGGTGCTGGTTCCATGGAGTGAAGGACTTGACCGTCCAGGTCCTACGCTCAGGATACCTCCTCCTGTTCACCAGCTCTCCCCCTCCTCCAGCATCAACATCATCCTATTAACGACAGAACATCTTGCCCTTCAACAAGTTGGTTAAGATGTTGGAGAAGGGCACCCTGAAGGAGGTTGACGATGGGTCTCCCAGCTTTTTAAGTTGACACTTTTTGTGAGGAAGGCTCCTAGAGGCTGGTCATTGATCTTTCTGCTCTGAACAGGTTCATCCATCAGGATGGAAACACCAGCTAGTCGTACAGGAAGATGACCAAGGGACTTCCTGATAACAGTGGACCTAAAGGATGCATATTTCTAGATAGTGTCTCACCTTCGTCCTAGAAATACCTTCGTATAGTAGTAGACAGGAAGGTTTTCCTTTTCAAGGTCCTCTGCTTTGGTGTGTTGACAGCTCCACAGGTCTTCATGAGGGTGTTCAAGCTGGTATCTGCAATTCGGTTGCTTTACTACTTGGACAACTGGTCGATTCTAAAAAGCCAAGTAGTACTTTAAGACAGACTTCTCGATTCTTGATAAATCAAGAGAAGTCTGTTCTTATAAGTACTCAGAAAATGGTTTATTTAGGGATGGAATTAGATACCATTCGACGAAGTCTTTTCCATCTTAGGATATCACGTCTGCAAGAGGTAGCTCTTATCATTGGCAGAGACTCCCTGGACACGTGACTTCTCTGGGGCGGTTAGTTTCTGGAGGCCGACTTTTGTAACGGTCTCTTTAGTGGCAGCTGAAGTCATCATGGACTCCCCATCTTTAATGCTACCGGAGCGAGTGCCAAGAAGGATCTCAGATGGTAGCTGGAGGAGTAAAACCTTCAAAATCAGCTCTGTTTCTTCTTTAGAGTTTCATCTGTTTACAGCTGCATCCAAGGAAGGATGGGGAGCTCACTTAGGTCATTATATGGTATCAGGAACTTGGTCGGAGAAAGACCAACGAATTCACATCAACCTTTTTATTAGAGTTTAAGGCAGCCTGGTTGGCTCTCCAAAAATTTGTTCTCTTCTTAAAGTACACTCGATGAATGTTAGGAAAGTGGAGATAACCATTTTTTCCTCTAGGTTCGAACAGGTTGGTAGCTATGATTCCATAGTATATATGTGAATGGCATTTTAGGCTTAATGGATTTGTATGAAAATTAAAACATTGCTTTTTATATTTAAAAAATAAATCAGAATTAATTAAATTATAATTTTAATTTCAATTTCAGAGTTGATTTCAAAGCAGATGAAATAAAGAAGTTGAAGCTGTAAATGGACTATAAGGTTATTTATTAGTATTAATTGTTTACATTGTTGAAATAATTTTTCATAATTGCAAATTCATAACATTCCTCACTCCTAGTTGTTGTTTGAAGTGTTTTGATAATTACTCACTACTCATTTGTACTTTGAAAAGCAACTTTATTTTAAATATTCATATATAAACTACAGTAGTTTTATTTACTTACCTTATTTTATGGCTTACACCATAGGGGTTTTGAGAGCATGTTGAACATTTTAGTTAACCAAAGAATTCTACTTTGAAGGTGAAATACTCAATACTTTTCTTGTTCATGTGTTGTAGAAATTAAGATTCAGTACATACAAGGTAGATAATTCAAAGTGTATGAAGAAATTAAAATGTTTAAAACAAAAAATATTTTTAATATTTGTTTTATAACACTTGCTTTACCTATCATATGTGAAAAAGTAGAAAAATTTAGCAAATAAAAAAATAGTCAATACTATGGGACATTTTTATAAAATTTGCAACTTGCGTAACATTTCACCATGTCTCACAACTAATATTCATGCGCTTTAATCATCCAAAGATGAATTCTAAAATGAGAGAATCTAATCTATATGCATGAATAATCTATGATCAAGATCTACATCATGTTCAAATTAGTTTGAATTCTTCAAAGGAAGATCTAAATCTTTTGAACATTACTAAACATATTCTGCTATAATTTTTCAAGTTTGTTCACTTTTCAGCATCTGGGCTCGACTTACTGTCACATTCATCCATGCCCTCTACCGAAATGCAAATTGGACGACACTCCAAGGTCCTCAGATTTACTAATACACATGTGCCTGTTTCATTAAATTTTGGTACACTTACTAAAGTTACGTCATAATCAGCTGTCCCTGAAAATAAGATGATAGCATTAATATCCAATACAGTAGCTTAAAACTATTTAATCTGAACATAATTATGGTACAGTACATGTTAGGCAATTGTAAATCGACCTGCATTTTAAATTGTATGGTAAATATTTTTCATTCCTCTTATTAAAGTCACTTTAATCATCAATACCTTTCTCATAATTGGAGCACTTTGATGTTTCATGAGTTATATGTACTTTCAGCCTTAATATGTATCAGGATCTAAATCCTCATCTGTCCATTCTCCTTCAATATCAAATCAAATCCCATTTCTTCTACTCTTAACACATCGAAATGTCTCTAATCACGAACCTTGGAATTTTGTAACCAAACGTTTTCAAAATCCTCCCCCTATTTAATCTCGGTTCCCAATTATGTGCATTTGACGACATTCTCCAAAACTCCAAGATATTAGGAATTAACATCAAACAATGCTATGTATCCTTAGTTAGTAATAAATTATCAATATATCTGCAGAACAGGTAGCAATGCTGCAGTCTGCACTAAAACCAGTAGTAGATTGTTCTTAAATCAAAAGTTCATGTAGCTTAACATAGTTTCAAGAACTTCAGGATTTTCCTTGCATAAAGCAGCAAATTCAGAACAATTCTACCTAATGCAAGGCCTGCCCCTCCACTTAAACTTGTTCCTCATATTTCACTTTTTATTTAACTTGTGTTATAAATGCTATAAATTTAGTTACACTATCTAATAACTCCACATAAACATGAGAAATTTGTTAGTAATTTGTATTTTTCCTAACTATACAAACTTGAGCTTTTTACTGAGGATATGTTTTCAGCTTAACTGGAATCTAGCCATAAATTTTTATGCGAGGTGTCAACGACCTCCTGCTAGTTAGTGAGGGTGGGGTGGGGGTGTAAACCGGCCACCCCGCCTAGTATATTACGTTTTTTTATTGTTGGCAGTACTTCTAGGGGGACAGGTGATGGAGGGACAAGCATGAGTAAAGACCTCATGTTTGTATAGTTAGAAAAAAATATAAATTACTTGCAAATTTGTTGTTTGTTCCTACGAATATAGATACAAACCCTTCACTCTTTACTGTGAAATCTCCCCTCCTAAGGTGGGTGGAAGCCCTAACTCAACTGGCTGGGAAACTTGACCTGGGGTACAGCTATGAGCTCGTTAGAACGTAAGAGAAGTACTGTACTGTACCTGGCCCCTCGTGAACTCACAGAGTGATAAGCAGGAAAGATGATGGCCTGAGCTATCGTGGTGAGTTGAAAGTAAGCAGTGTGACTTGACCAGGTAAGAATAAAGAGTGAATAACACTTCTTCAAGCTTAATCCTATACATTGCCCAACTCCCACTTGCAGGGAGAACTGGGACATCACAAAATATTTAAAATATTTCAGAACAGGCAAGGGAAATGGTTGTTACCTGCAGTCGGAGGTAGATCAGCATGCAGACTCCTCTAGATGCTGTGCCCTAAGAGAAGATAAAGGAAGAAAAAACCAGTCATTCTGTCCATTCACCCCAGAATAACAGAATGTCTGCTACTTAACCTTTAAGGGAGCTGAGGTAGCTTATATCACTTATTGAGTGACCACCACAGGACACAGAGAGAAAGTATCCAGGTTCCCATGGGCTGTGTCTTGCAGACATTATTATTATCATCATTACTTGCTAAGCTACAACCCTGGTTGGAAAAGCAAGGGCTCCAACAGGGAAAATAGCCCAGTGAGGAAAGGAAATGAGGAAATAAAACATTTAAGAACATTAACAACATTAAAACAAATCTTTCTTATATAAACTATAAAAACTTTAAAAAACAAGAAGAAAAATAAGATAGATTACTGTGCCCGAGTGTACCCTCAAGCAAGAGAACTCTAACCCAAGACAGTGAAAGACCATGGTACAGAGGCTATGGCACTACCCAAAATTAGAGAACAATGGTTTGATTTTGGAGTGTCCTTCTCTAAGAAGAGCTGTTTACCATAGCTAAAGTCTCTTCTACCTTTACCAGAAGGAAAGCAGCCACTGAACAATTACAATACAGTTAACCCCTTGAGGAAAAAATATTTGTTTGGTAACCTATGTTGTCAGGTGTTGGGGACAGAGGAGAATATGTAAAGAATAGGCCAGACCATTCAGTGTAAGCGTAGGCAAAGGGAAAATGAGCCATAACTAGAGAGAAGGATCCAATAAAGTACTGTCTGGCCAGTCAAAGGACCCAATAACTCTAGAGGTAGTATCTCAACAGGTGGCTGGTGCCCTGGCCAACCTACTGGCTACAGGTGGTAAAGGAAGTCTGACGTCGCCAGACACCTGCTTGTAGAACCTACAGCATAGAGAGGTTTCTCGTGAATGTAAGGGACATTAATGTTATGTCGATGAGAGTCAGGATTTAGTGCAGGGTTAATGACCTTCTGAATCCAAGTAGAGACTGTATTCTTCATGACTCTCGTCTTGACAATGCCCATGCTTACAAACAAATGTTTGACGTGCGGGTGAGCTCCAGATCTGCCCTTGAAAAAGCGCAGGGACCCAGTAACAACTGATCACGATCATCGGTTACCTCACGGAGACTCAAAATGCGTAAAAGCCCGGATTCTGAGTCTTATCTACAAAGTCAGGGGTGAAGCTGAGCGTTACCTGGCCCCATCCCCTTGAATGGGCAACGACGTAAGAAAGACAATGCAACTCGCTGACCATTTTAGCCGATGCAAGGGCGAGAATGAAAAGTCTTAAGCGTCAAGTCAGGATCATTGGCCTGACGTAGTGGTATGTTTAGGAGCCCCTTTCAGAAAGCATTGTAATCGTACCGCATTCCAAGGAGGTAGTCTAACTTTTGCCTAGTCACTATGGGTATGTAAGCTCAAAATTCCACGAGGAGAGACAATGCCGTCTAGGAGGAAATGTTAACTCCGTTCAGTCTAAAGAAAATGCTCAAGGGTGAGTGATAGCCTTTCACTGCTGAGACTGAACACAGTTTTTCCACCCTGAGGTATAGAAAAAATCTCCGCTATTACAGGTAGTAGCATCGAGAGGAGACACGCCTCTTTCATCTGATAAGACGACTTATGAAGGTAACCCGACATCTGTTTTTCCACTGACTGTGAAAATCCTCTCTGTGAGAGGAGATGCTAGATAACCTTAACGCATGAAGTCGTAGAGAAGCGACACCCCTGTAGTATATCTCTGCGTGGGATTGCCTGACCAGGTCGTGGAGAGGAGGCAACACCCTCAGTACCTATGTAAGCATAAGTAGAAGGTCTTGATACCATTCTGCTTCCTGCCACATCGAAGCTACCAGGGTCATCAATAGATTTAGTGATGCCCTCACCTGGTTGAGATGCTGGAAGGTATTCTATAGAGATACTTGGATATCTGGTACTGGTTAGTGTACACCAGAAGCCTCCAGTTGAGAGACATCGTGAACAGGTCTATTATCAGCAAACCCCACAATGTCAGAACTTTGCTGGCTATCCGAGGATGTAAGAACCATTTAGAGGTAACTATCAGATTCTTCCAGCTAAGTTTGTTTGCAAGAATGTTCTTCTTGCCTGGCATGATCCAGGCTGACTGGTAGATCAAATTGTCTTCCGTCTATTGAAGTATTTTTACAAGTAATTGGCAGTGCATCCATGAAAAAGGACCTCTTTATTTGTTAAGATATAACTCTACTTTCATGCTGTTGCTCATCAACACTATGGAGCGACTGTTGGCAGTGTTTGAGAGCCAGAAGGCAGCCCTTATCTCCAGAAGGCTTTTGTGGTCCTACCAATCGGAATCACACCATAGCCCGAGAGCCATGTGCTGCAACAGGTGAGCCCCATACCTCTTTAGAGGCATCTATGGCATCAAATCCAGGGGTGGAGAGAAAAGATCTACTCCCTTGAGGAGATTTTTGTGTCTGATACCCACCAACTCATGTCGTACTTCTGCTTAGGCCCTGCCTGTACCTGAAGGTCTGGGGTGTCTGTGCTGAGACCAAAAGGTTTTTAGTTGCTACAGGAGAGACCGAATGCAAAGACAGCTCTTGGGTACCAGATGCTTCAGAGGTCCAGTGCCTAACAGGTGCAGCCAGAGGTGTGCTTGCGAGTCTTGCAAAAAGGAAGGAGCGTGTCGATTCCTTGAGCTTCTATGCTGCTTTGGGACAGAAAAACTTTGACTTTTTGAGTATCTATTTACATCCAGAGATATACCAGTTTTCTTTAAAGGTTGGAGAGGAGACTTCTCAAAATTCATGATGATCCCTAGTTTTCTACAAAAAGCGAGAAGCCTGTCTCGGTGTATAAAGGTCTCCACCAAGTATGTGAGAACCAACCAATCGACCAGATAACAAAGGAGACTAATGTTGTTGGCATGGGCCCAGGTTGAGACTAGAGTAAATACCTGAAGTGCTGTGGACAGGCCAAAACGCAGCACGTAAAACTTGTAAATCCTCTTGTGTACTTGCTGATAGCCGGTCTGACCGTTTCTACTGTTTATGGAGTCTGATGAAAAAATTTCATCCGAGTAGAGAGGTCAATGACTGGTCTCCAGCATTCAGACGCCTTCTCTACGAAATAGTTGACTGTAAAAGCCTGGCGACCTGTTCAAGACCTCTTGGAGAGCACTCTTCCCCTACATGGTCTGGAGGAATGACCCCCCCCCCCAAATGGGAGCGAACATGTCTTCCATTTCTACATCCTCTGTCCAGAGTGCCTTTAGTAGGAAATAGCTGTTTAGGGGCTTGCTTCTTGGCATTGGACTGCCTCAAAGTAACTAACACTCTCTTGTGCGCTGGTCTGGTGATGGGAGACGACCTTGGAGCAAACGATGCCGACGAGTAATGATAAGATATCACCAGTCTGTTGAGGAGTCTTCATTCTCCTTCCTCTAGCAGTCCGTAACTGTTGTGTCTTCTGAACTGGATAAGGAAGGACCCTTCATTGACTTGTGTAACTTGAGCGCTTCTTTCTTCATCGCCTGCCTTTGTAAATTTGAAACGACGATCTCTCGCTCTTTCAAGAGCCAATTCACTCAGGGACTGGCTGTGTTGTTAGTGAGAAACTCAACAGCTCTTGCTCCAGAAAACAGAAAGGTATTCATTGCCTCCTTTTTATCTGAATTGCCCAAATCCTCATTGGTGATCTGATAACCAACTGGGCCAGACCAGAATTCAGTCCAAGAAGCTGCCTGAAAAGAAGAGTACAACACACTTCGTTTCCTGCTTCTGCAGCCGAGAAAGTTACTTGCTGGGCTGCCAACTTGTTCAATGGCATGTTGTGCGCCGAAGCCAAGACTGCTGGGTCTAGTGGCAATGGTGGAGGATGTCATAGGACTGCCGTTGCTGAACAAATGGCGCAGGAAATAACAGTGGCAAGTTGCAAGCCCTAAGACAGTTAGTCGTATCAGCAACTTGGAAGATGACTTTTTTCCTTGTTCCCTTCGCCATCCTAGACCAGGGCAACTCAATCTTGAGTTTGGTCTTTCCAGTTCAGGAGAGCCTGGCAGAAGTCAAGGTCCATGTCCTTCTCTTCGGGAGGGGAGTATGATGGATTTCCCAATCCATCAATCTTCCTTATTTAGCCCAATACCTGCACAAAGGAATGGTCCGGCTGATTAATGGCAGATATTTTCAGGCTACCTGGCAGAGGCCGTACACCGTCAGAGTGGTTTGAGTCTGAGTCTTTCAACTCATCCAACTCCAGACTCGCACCCCCGGGGAGCCTGTATGTGTAAAAACAAAAAAACTTTACATCCATTTAAAATTCCACGATAAATAGCTGCCAAAAGATATAAAACTACTCGTCAGTGATAACGAACTTTACGTTGTACAGAAATGTAATAAAAATATCCATCTGTTTCCTTTTACACACAAGCATTTTCTATAATTTATAATTATAAGGTAAGGTAAAACACTGTAATTCAAGTGTAGAAAAAACTTTATATAATTATTGAAGTGACTAGGTTATTCCGTAATAATTCTACGCTAAAGAGCCGTCGAAAGATATAAAACTATGATTACAGTAATGAAATTTATGTTATAGAGAAATATAATGAAAATATCTGTTTCCTTTGACACAAGAAGGGGCAGTGACTTTTGAGGTTAGGAGTTAGCCCACCATAGTGTAGTATTTATTCGCGAAAATTCGCTTATCACGCCTGTGTCTGTAACCTAACTATCGCGAATAATGAGGCTTAACTGTACTGTCATGCTTTTTTTTACAGTTAGCAGTCATTTCATTAATGATAGTTTTTCAAAGTTAATATTAATTTTTATGCTTATAATTTGTATTTATAATTAAATGTAGGAAAATCAATTAAATAGTGGAGTAAAAAACAATTAATACTCCCAGAGTAAAGGGGCGCGGGCTATTTGAAATCATCGCCCAGCTTGAATTTTATCGCAATTTTTATGAACATTTTTATTTAATAGGTATTGCATTGTTCTTTGACATACAAATGCTGTTGCCAACTATTAGAAATCAAATTCTTAATGTTGGGAAAACAACTATCACAAAAGAATTTTTTTTTCCTTGGCTGTAACAAACCGAAACCGCGAAGTAAGAAACCGTGACTAACGAGGTCCGACGGTATGTTAGCGGTAAAGTGGTCCGAAGTGCATGCTTAACAGGTTAAACATAAAACTATATATTGTAATCAAAATGAGTATATTATATATTTTAAGTCAATCCTTCCAAACTACACACCTATTAATTAACAATATACAATTAAAAACCCTAACAACAACACAACGGAGGTCAAGAAAATAAATATTTTAATAATTCCAAAAGTATCTCGTGTAATGGGCAAACCCTGACTTTTTTCATCCAAAACTAGTCTTAAAATTTTGCCCTTTACTTGGAAATATATGGTATATATGTTTAGAGAGAGATGAATAAAAAAAAATATAAAAATACAATGGTACCATTGTGTCGTGTCATTATTGCATTGTTCTTTTGCTGTACATATTCTTGTTAGCAGTAGTGTGAACAGCTAATAATGTGTAAAATTTACGAATGAAAGAAAAGGACACAGCAATTATATTTAAAAAAAGAAATTAATACATAAAGGAAAAACAAGTTAAGATATGATTATGATAATACTGTTTTGTACAATACTATATACCGTATTTATAATCTTTGTTGCTTTAATACTGTATGCCAAAAATAGCACTCAGCTGATTGAAGAAAATTCTGTGGATACCGAGGCATTGCCTCCTTGAAAAATCGGATTTACTGCAATATACATGCAGCACATACACTAATAATTATTTCATATACTGTACAGTATAGTACAGTACTGCATTTACTTACTGAACCACTTTTTCAAGGAAACATAACTACATATGATACCAGGTATGCTTTATTTAGATAGGATTTTTTCAGACCTAGAAAACTTCAACACTGTTGACATTATGCGACTAGGAAATTTTATGCTTAAAATTTTGACTACAGCATAAGGATAACTTACTTAACGATGAATTTGCTAACCGACAGGGTCATTACCCAAACCCCATTGTTAATAGGGGAGAACATAGCAGAATTTTCTATTTGGTCCTATTCAAAGGATACTTAGCACCTTTTAATACGTCATGGAAACCCTGAGTACGTCTCGAGCCTATAACAAACCAGGCTCCCTGTCATTCAAAACAAGATTCAACTGAAAGATTACAAAGTTTATTAAAACCTTTTTTTCAAATTCTCTCTCTATACTACCAAAATCATAAAATATTCAAAGCTATTATCAAGACTAAAAAAATGAGGTTGGTCATGAAAGTGTAAGTACCTCCTCTATGTCATTTCTAGACACTACCTCGAACACCAGGGTTTGAAACTATGCATTTCTGGACACTACATCAAACACTAAGGTTCGAAACTCTGAGTCATATAACCAACTGTGTGTAGAAAATAGAGAAGTACACGAAAAAGAAAATTTATTCGTGTAGAAAATAGCGAAGCATACGAAAAAGAAAATTTATTCAGTAATTACTGAATTCCCCTGAACTAAATGCAAAGCAAAGTTACTGATTTACTCAAGTTTGATGACCCTCAGTGGCCAGCTATTAATTGCTGATCTTTACACAGGAAAAGTTCGAGAAAATTTAGTCAGTATTTACTTAATTCCCCTAAACTAAATGTAAAGCAAAGTTACTGATTTACTCATTTATGATGACCCAGCAGCCACCTATTAATTGCTGACCTTCAAAGAGAAAAAGTAGCCACCTTCATCGCAGCAAGCATCTTCACAGAAATCAATTACAAACCACATCTGAAGCACTTAAGCATCACTGGGAAATCCACAAATAACTACTATAAAACTGTTGACAAGGAGCATCTTTAGATGAACACTTGTAAAACATACAATCTAATATTTCCAACATCATTTTTAGGAAAATCCTAGTATGGACTCCTACTGGGGAAAAAAATTCTAGAATATAAGGCGATGGAGAAGATTGAATTACGTTGACTTTAACCACCAGATGTTACCTTGTGAAGGGAAGAAAAAGTTTCATGAATTTTGGGGAACTTCAATATTGAGTCAGTTCCAGGACAAAGCAATATGAACCTCAAGGGAGGTTCTTAGAAATAATATATTCATAATTTATTGGCATTAATATCAACAAAATAGGTGTGAAAGTATCTCCTAATTACCCTTACCTAGACCAAGGAAATAGCATAAAGTAAAATAGACTTACCTTTTACAGTCCGAACATCGAAAGACTCTTGATTTCCAACAAACATCAGGTCAGGAGAAGCAGTAATAACAAAGGGTTCTTCACCATCATAAGGAAATGATGCTGAAAGGGCGATAATAAAATTGTAATATCTTTCCTGAGAGATATTTTACTCATCACATACTAAATTGGAAGAATTCTTCAGCAAATAATATATGATCTTATATGACTTGTTTATGAGTTATTCTGATTATTAAAATTTGCTGAATATGGTATTGCCTGCTGTAACATAACACTTAGGAAATGCAAATTTATGACGAGTACATGAATAGAAAACTGAATACATACAGAATATGTAAACAACCACCTCAAACAATTTACCATACATACATACATATACCAAGGCACTTCCCCCAATTTTGGGGGGTAGCCGACATCAAACAAATGAAACAAAAAAGGGGACGTCTCCTCTCTATGTTCCTCCCAGCCTGACAATTGACTCAACCGAGTTCAGCTGGTACTGCTAGAGTGGCACAGCCCACCCTCCCACATTATCCATCACAGATGAAGCTTCATAATGCTGAATCCCCTGCTGCTGCTACCTCCACGGTCATCCAAGGCACCGGAGGAAGCAGCAGATGTAATATATATAGATATAATAATTATAATTAGAATACCTTCTATAAATGTTTTTCATTTTGAATTCTTCATGCTAATCAAATGATCTCAGATTGTCTACCCATGCTGTACAACATGTTAGAATGGATTTAATGACTGATAACTCAGTTCTTTTTTTTTCTTTACTAACTTTAGTCAACTGATCTCGTTACCACTAGCGAGAAAATTTATAAATGTATCAAGCATTCACACAGCTATTTTTCCTTAAAATATGCTTTTAAATGTTCTTTTTTTTCTAATTGTAATCTTGATACTTGAACTATAGAGCTAGCCCACGTATCAAGAAGGCAACATATTGCGTTCAACCTAACCCATCACATCGTCTTTAAATTCAACAACCTTAAATAAGTTCAAACAAAATAGTTTTGATGTGATAAGTGGGAAATTTTCACTAGAAATAAAAAGCTTGAAATTTTCACGTCATACCCAAAGCTTAGGAAACAGCAAATTATTCTCATTTGTCAGTTGATGAACCTCAGCACTATCTCAACTCCCATGAAAAATTCTGTAGATGACCAGGGCACAAGCCACCCGTTGAAATACTACCGTTAGAGTTATGAGGTCTTTTGACTGGCCAGACAGCACTACATAGGATCCTTCTCTCTCGTTATGGTTCATGTACCCTTTGCCTACACACACACACACACACACTGAATAGTCTGGCCTATTCTTAACATCTTCTCCTCTGTCCTCATACACCTGACAACGCTGAGATTACCTAACAATTCTTCTTCACCTAAGGGATTAACTACTGGACTGTAATTGTTCAGTGGCCACTTTCCTCTTGGTAAGGGTAGAAGAGACTCTTTAGCTATGGTAAGCAGCTCTTCTAGAAGGACACTCCAAAATCAAGCCATTGTTTTCTAGTCTTGGGTATTATTATTAATCATTAACTACTAGTCTTGGGTATTATTATTAATCATTAACTACTACTACTACTACTACTACTACTACTATTACTACTACTCCTACTACTACTACTACTACTACTACTATTACTATTATTATTATTATTAGCCAAGCTACAACCCTAGTTGGAAAAGCAAGATGCTATAAGGCTAAGGGCTCCAATAAGGAAAAATAGCCCAGTGAGGAAAGGAAATAAGGAAATAAATAAATGATGAGAATAAGTTAACAATAAATTATTCTAAAACAGTAACAACGTCAAAACAGATATGTCCTATATAAACTATTAACGTCCAAAACAGATATGTCATATATAAACTATAAAAAAACTCATGTCAGCCTGGTCAACATAAAAACATTTGCTCCAACTTTGAATTTTGAACTCTCTACCCTGGTCTTCCACTGTCTTGGATTAGAGTTTTCTTGCTTGAGGGTACACTCCGGCACACTATTCTACCTAATTTTTCTTCCTCTTGATTTGTTAAAGTATTTATAGGTTATATAGGAAATATTTATTTTCAATATTTAACTTAGCCGGTGATTATATAGCTGCAACTCTGTTGCCCGACAGACAACTCTACGGTAAAAACTCGCCAGCGATCGCTACACAGGTTGCGGGTGTGCCCAACAGCGCCATCTGTCGTACAGATACCTAGTACTCAATGTAAACAAAGACTCAATTTTCTCTCTGTCGAGCTATCGACAAGACGTACTTACTCGCTGTTGCTAAACTGTTGTTTTTTCACAACTAATTGGTGAAGTACTTTATTCTAGTTTTGAGCTTTCGCTATGCAGGTGTTTTATCTTCATCTTAAATCTTGAACTCGTTTTGGATAGATTTAATTATGGTGACAAAGAGAGTATGGACTTTCTTTCACTTTTAAATGGCCGACCCTTCCCTTAGACGGAAGTGTGTTTAGGCTTTTAGTAATTATATCACGTTATAGATTTTCCTCTTTATATTTTATATCTCTCCGCCTTTATTAGACCTCTTCGATTAACTTTCCATTTATTATAAACATATTAAAATAATTTTAATGTTTTGTTTATATAGACCTTTCCTGAGAGTAGGCGGTCCTAACTTGGAAACCGAAGTTAATCAACGTTGAGCCCTTTATATCGTAATGAGCTAAGGATTTAAAACTTTTTAAATGTAATATTTTATGAAAGATTTTCTTTGATAGTCTTCGTACTGTTTTCAAAGATGAACTAACGTTTAGTTTATTTATGCTACGCAGTTGTTGACGTTCAGGACGTTCAACATGCGCTCTATCGTTACGATAGAGAGAGAGTGTATCACGGTTTCACTTTGCAGTAAGAGTAAATCGATTCTGACGTTTTGTTCATTCTTTCTTAGCTTAAAGGTTTTAAATTCTATTTTAAAGGAACTTTTTATTTGAAAAACCTTTCAGTTTTTTCCTTTAGTCAAATAACATGTTTTTTGGACGAAATATAATTGGGCTCTTCTCTCAGGTGCGAAATCAAGACAGAAAGAGAGAGAGAGAGATAGAGACGGAGGGAGAGAGAGGAGAGAAAACGTTCCGTTCAAGCGGGTAACGTTGTTCTCGAGTTACTCTCGTCCCTAGTCGCTGTACGGGGAGGAAGGATAAAACGTTTTAGTTTTTTATTCTCGTCCCCAGGCTATGTGCGGTGAGAGATTGAAAACGTAGTTATATGAACTAGTGTTTAGTCTCTTTCCCAGCCACTGATTTTTTTTATCTTAAAATATGTTTTCTGTTTTTTGCTGGTATTAATGAGCTTGCATTATACGACTGATTTCGCAATTACTACCTTTTAATGAAGGGTAGAATTGCGTGTTTCAGGTAGAAATCAGTAAAAGTTTCGATTTCAGTGAAATAAGTGCAAAACAGAAAATCGAAGTGATAAAGTGATATGCGCAAAGTGTTACAGTGTTGCGTCCGAGGGTTCGTCTGTTCGTGCCTGTCGTTCACCTAGTCCGGGACCTCTTACATACTCCCAAGCCCAGGGGAGAAGTAATGTCAAACGACTTATGGGTTCGAGAGGCCTTGACCAACGAACAGACGTTTTCCCTCTATGGTATCGGGTGTATCTTACCAAGATCTCCCCTACCATAAGACGAGAGAGACGTTGTTTCTCCTCGTCATCCGAAGGCTTTTCGCATAAGAAACCTGTCACAAGGTTTCGAAGCCCTTAAGCGAAAGTCAGTCCTTTCAGGACAGGTCCAGCGTCCTGGTTACAACCATTAGGACAGCTCTGACCCTATGCAGTCATCGGATAACTGCTCGCCGCCTAACAAAAGCGTAACACAGACTCCGAGTCTTTTTTTTTGTAGGCAAAGTGTTGCGGTCACAGACGTTACCCTCGTCTCTTACCACAACCATTTCCGTTGATCCTTAATGGGTTGTATGGCAAGACATGCAGTATATGCTTGCCTCCCTTATGGAAGACTATTCTGCCGATTAGTCCGTTGAGTCTAGCCGTTTATCTCATCGATATCCTGGCTTTCAGCCAACCTAACGTTCCTTTGTGCTTACTGTTGACGTTGGCGTAGCTTAGTCACGTCAGTCAGGTTGTTTAGAACCACACTCGATGCGGTCTCGTGTGGTTTTTCAGCCGCATTTGGACGTTAGGCCACTTGCTGATGCTCCTGTTGACGTTCAAGACGTTCACTAACAATCGGAGTTGACTTGTTTTGACGCTGTGCGTCAACCTCCGCATTCTAGAGTTGTTTTGACTGCTCAGTCTAGGCAGTCAAAGCAGTCTCGAGTGGACGCTGTGCGTCCTCACGCACCTGTTGTGGTTGACAGTTCAGTTGTTGTCAGTTCACAGACCGTCAAGCAGTTACATGACGTTGCGTTCTGGTCCGCTACTAATGCACCAGTGAGTGTGGACTCTGCTTGTAAAGCATTGCCACCACGGTAGGTCTCTCCCTTGCTTGAGACTCAGCTTTTATCGGACAAGGTTCCTGTAGATGAGGAAGTTGCTGTTCCCCCTCCTACTGATATTCCCTTGAGGACTCTGTCAGATGGAGAGGAGCCTAAAGCTGCTTAGCCTCCTATGGACTTTAATTAAATCATGATGATTTTTTTAAGGATCTTTGTCCGGATCTTTTGTAACTGCTGCTCCTCGTTCGCCTAACGTCAGAGCTTACACTAGGCCTAGCTACTTCGAAGCCGTTGTTTTTAAGCTAGTGCTCTCTCGCTCTCCTAGAGAGCTTTACGTTGGCTAGGCGACTGGTTTTTCACCAGGAGGAGTTTGGGGGATACAGCCTTTGCTTTCCCTTCTTTTAAACTGGTTTATAGAGCGAGAGTCTGATATGACACGAGAAAAGTTCTCGGCTTGGGAGTTCATGCCTCTGCCCAGATAGACTTCTCAATTCTCGTAGACTCTCCCTGGCGCCTGGCCAGGAGACGCTCCAAGTTGTTTACAGGTCAACTTCACAGCTGTTTTCGAGCCTTTGAAGTTTTGCTGTACAATTATGTCACGCATAACAAGGCTTTCAGGGATGGTAAACGGTACCGCCTCAGTCGCTAACCCCGTCTGTTGCCACACCTGCTCCCGTAGACCCTAAATGGGCTTTGCTGCAAGACATGCAGTCCAAGCTTGCGTCCTTGATAGAGGACTTTAATGCGGAGAAGGTTGCTACCGAACCTTCTGGCCAACAACCTTCCAACCGGTCGGTTGTGCGCCCTGTTGACGCTGAGGTAACCTACTCGCGTCTGCCAGTTGAGGTGGTTCCTCCACCGATGCGACCCAGTGTGGGTTGCCAGCCGCACGTTGACGTTAAGCGACGCTCGGAGGTGGTTGTTGACGTTCAGGACGTTCAACAACCAGCAGAGGTGACTTGTTTTGACGCAGTGCGTCAACCTCAGCAACCCGGTAGGGTGTTGACTGCACAACCCAGACGGTCTAGACAGTCTCGGGTTGACGCTGTGCTTCCTCGCGCACCCATGGTTGTTGACAGTTCCAGACTGTGCAGCAGTTCCATGATATTGCGTCCGGCTCCGTCACGCATGCACCAGTGCGACCGGACTCAGCGAGCCAGACGTTGCCCACTCCGTTGCCGTTTCTTCATCAGTTTTCAGATGAGGAACCCTCTGATGAGGACGTTGCTGAACAACAAGACGATCAGCCCCCAGAATAGATCAAGCCCTGCTATCCATCCAGAAGATGCTGAAGAAGGAACGCTGCTCAGTCAGGCTGTGGATGAGTCTGGTAGGGACGCTGTCATCCGTGGAACATTTTGTGTCACTAGGAAGACTACACCTCCGTCCTCTTCAATACCATCTAGCTTTTCACTGGAAAAAGGACAAGACGCTAGAAGCGGTCTCGATCCCGGTTTCCGAAAAGATAAAGTCTTGTCTGACTTGGTGGAAGGACAATATCAACCTAAGAGAGGGTCTTCCCCTGGCTGTTCAGACTCCCAACCACGTTCTCTTCTCGGACGCATCGGACATGGGCTGGGGCGCGACACTAGACGGTCGGGAATGCTCAGGACTGTGGAACTCGAGTCAGAGGAGCATGCATATCAACTGCAAGGAGCTGTTGGCAGTACATCTGGCCTTGAAAAGCTTCAAGTCTCTCCTTCGAGGCAAAGTGGTGGAAGTTAACTCGGACATCACCACGGCCTTGGCGTACATCTCCAAACAAGGAGGTACCCACTCACTGACGTTGTACGAGATCACAAGGGACCTGCTCATCTGGTCAAAAGGTCAAGACATCTCCCTAGTAACGAGGTTCATCCAAGGCGACTTGAACGTCATAGCAGATTGTCTCAGTCGGAAAGGGCAAGTAATTCCAACCGAATGGACCCTCCACAAGGATGTGTGCAAGAGACTTTGGGCCACTTGGGGTAAAACCATCCATAGATCTCTTTGCAACCTCGCTGACCAAGAGGCTTCCAATCTATTGCTCTCCAGTCCCGGACCCAGCAGCAATACATATAGATGCTTTCCTCCTAGATTGGTCACATCTGAATCTCTACGCATTCCCACCGTTCAAGATTGTCAACAAGGTACTGCAGAAGTTCGCCTCTCACGAAGGGACAAGGTTGACGTTAGTTGCTTCCCTCTGGCCCGCGAGAGAATGGTTCACCGAGATACTTCGATGGTTAGTAGACGTTCCCAGTAGTCTTCCTCTAAGGGTAGACCTTCTACGTCAGCCACACGTAAAGAAGGTACTCCAAAGCCTCCACGCTCTTCGTCTGACTGCCTTCAGTCTATCGAAAGACTCTCGAGAGCTAGAGGCTTTTCGAAGGAAGCAGCCAGTGCGATTGCTAGAGCAAGGAGAGCTTCTTCCATTAGAGTCTACCAATCGAAGTGGGAAGTCTTCCGAGACTGGTGCAAGTCAGTTTCTGTATCCTCGACCAGTACCTCTGTAGCTCAAATAGCTGTTTTTCTCTTATACCTGAGAAAAGGACGATCCCTTTCAGCTCCCACTATCAAGGGCTACAGAAGCATGTTGGCCTCGGTCTTCCGGCATAGAGGCTTAGATCTTTCCAAACATAAAGATCTGCAAGACCTCCTTAAGTCTTTTGAGACCACCAAGGAGCGTCGTTTGGCTACCCCTGGATGGAATTTAGACGTGGTACTAAGATTCTTCATATCAGACAGGTTGGAGCCGTTACAATCAGCCTCCCTGAAAGATCTCACTCTTAAGACTCTTTTCCTGGTATGCTTAGCCTCGGCTAAAAGAGTCAGTGAGATTCATGCCTTCAGCAAGAACATAGGATTTTCGTCAGAAAAAGCCACTTGTTCGCTACAACTTGGTTTTCTAGCCAAAAATGAGCTGCCTTCTCGGCCTTGGCCTAAATCTTTCGATATCCCCAGCTTATCGGAGATCGTAGGCAATGAACTAGAAAGAGTCTTATGCCCTGTTAGAGCTCTTAAGTTCTATTTAAAGCGTACTAAACCTTTACAAGGCCAATCTGAAGCTTTATGGTGTTCAGTTAAGAAACCATCCTTGCCTTTGTCAAAGAATGCTTGGTCAGACTTTATCAGATTGTTAATACGAGAAGCTCATTCACATCTGAGTGAGGAAGACCGAACTTTGCTTAAGGTGAAGACGCACGAAGTTAGAGCTGTAACAACTTCCGTGGCCTTTAAACAAAATATGTCTCTGCAAAGTATAATGGACGCAACCTATTGGAGAAGCAAGTCAGTGTTCGCGTCATTTTACTTGAAAGATGTCCAGTCTCTTTACAAGAACTGCTACACACTGGGACCATTCGTAGCAGCGAGTGCAGTAGTGGGTGAGGGCTCAACCACTACAATTCCCTAATTCCATACCCTTTTAATCTTTCTCTTGAAATGTTTTTATTGTTGTTTTTTGGGTTGTCCGGAAGGCTAAGAAGCCTTTCGCATCCTGGTTGATTTGGCGGGTGGTCAAAGTCATTTCTTGAGAGCGCCTAGATTAGGGGTTTTGATGAGGTCCTGTTGTATGGGTTGCAACCCTTGATACTTCAGATCCTAGGGGTCGATCAGCATCCTAAGAGGATCGCGAGGCTCCGTAAGGAAGACGTACTTAAAAGGCAGAGAAATTGTTCAAGTCGACTTCCTTACCAGGTACCTATTTATTTTGTTTTTGTTATTTTGATAACTTCTAAAATGAAATAAAAACTCTTAGCTCATAAAAGTGTAAACATATATTGCTGGTCTCTACCCACCCCCCTGGGTGTGAATCAGCTATATAATCACCGGCTAAGTTAAATATTGAAAAATGTTATTTTGATAATAAAATAAATTTTTGAATATACTTACCCGGTGATTATAAATTAAAGGACCCTCCCTTCCTCCCCAATAGAGACGCAGTGGGACGAGGAGAAAATTGAGTCTTTGTTTACATTGAGTACTAGGTATCTGTACGACAGATGGCGCTGTTGGGCACACCCGCAACCTGTGTAGCGATCGCTGGCGAGTTTTTACCGTAGAGTTGTCTGTCGGGCAACAGAGTTGCAGCTATATAATCACCGGGTAAGTATATTCAAAAATTTATTTTATTATCAAAATAACATTTTTAATGTTATTACTTTTCTTAAAATATTTAATTTTTCCTGGTTTCCTTTCCTCACTGGGCTTTTTTCCCTGTTGGTGCCCCTGGGCTTATAGCATCCTGCTTTTCCAACTAGGTTTGTAGCTTAGCATTTAATAATAATAATAATAATAATAATAATAATAATAATAATAACTATCTTCCAACATAGAGATACACAATAAGACATGGAAATCACCAGATTATAGAATACTTCAACAGATTGACCACATTCTTAATAATAGGAAACATAGGGGTGCACTACAGGATGTGAGGAACTTCAGAGGAGCAGACTGACATAGACCATTATTTAGCATGTGCTAAGATAAAAGCAAGCCTGTCAATGAGAAAAATCTACATTTTGATGTAGATAAATTAAAGAATGATCAAACTTAAAACAATTTCCAGGTGAAACTTACAAATCATTTCCAGATACTAGATATACTGTAAGACCAGGAAGACCTAACAAGGTAAAACGTGAATACAATATGGAAGAACACAAGTGAGACAGTAAAGGAAACAGCTGAAGACAAAATAGGATGTATAGTGCAACAGAGAAAGAATAATTGGTTTGATGAAGAATGTGAGGAAACAACAAAAGCCAGAAAAATAACGCACTTAGCAACAGTACAAAATCCAAATAATGAAGGGTTGCAAGAAATACTAAGACAAAGGATTAGGAAGTAGATCAAGTGACAAGACAAAAGAAAAGAAGGGCACTAAATGAAGAAACATAGTAGGACACATCACGTCCAAGAATCTATAGTAGGACACATCACATCCAAGAATCTTGCCAAAGATGAACCTGCCATCCTCACCTCGAACCTCAAACAGATATCTACTTCTTAAGTTATTATAATTGGGGCATTCGGTCAACAAATGCCTCAATGTTAAAGGTATCAAACAGTTGTTGCAATACGGTTGATGTTGGCCCTTCAGCAGAAACTCGTGTGCCAACCGAATGTGGCTAATGCGGAGACGACAAAGAGACGTCTCCCACTTTGGGGGGCATCATCTTATACCTCCAAGAAGATATGACATTTGTTACTTCTCTCATTTTATTGCCATATAGACTATCCCAGTGCTGTTGCCAATTATTACAAAACAATTTCTTGATGTTAGGTAGGAAATCATTACAGGGAATGGGATATCTTGAACATGCATGAAATAATTTTGTTCTGGACAGAAAAGTTTGGGGAGAACTTATTTTATATCCACCCATAAGGGAAGAATGTGAGTAAAAAGCATTTACAATGATATTTAGTAGCATAATGTGGGAATCTTAAAACCACATAAAAAATTGTGAGCACTAGTGAATACTATAAGGGGCACTCAGTAGAGGGCAGCCCTGCTCGACCTTGAACTTTAACCTGGGACTTTTAAAACTGAATCCCTTCCACATCTCAGCATAAAAATTAATTCCTGAAAGTTTCCCTATTCTATAAGTAAAATTGTGAACTCCACCACGGCAGCTTATTTCTTAACATTTTACTCAACCTTGGCCTTAACCTTTGACCTAGGACTTTCAAAATTGAATCACTTCCACTTCTCAACATAACAATTAATCCCTGAAAGTTTCACTACTCTATGAGTAAAATTGTGGCCAGGAAGTTGTTCACACACAAACAAACGGACAAACAGGCAAAAACATAACCTACTACCAACTTCGTTGGCAGAGGTAAAAATACATACGGAGTGTGTCTGGAGCAGTTGGAGCAAGATGTCCCCATTGGCAAAGACTTTCCATGATTTCCAAGGGATCTTCTAATGAAGAACAACGGCGTACATCTTTCACATTTTGCCCTGACATTCCAATCATCATTCGACCACCAATTTCAAGTTCATATGGGTTCGGAACACTTAACATGCTGGAGTATATGGATGCCTGAGAGAAAAATAACATTAGAAGTTAGTTACAGAGTATTACATGCAAATTCATACAATAATGAACATATCTTTCATTATTATTCTTCTTTTGCTGCCTTTAAAATTGTTTTATAATTTGCTATGCTTTCCTATATCTAAAAAGCATTGGATTTGTTAATAAAAAAAACTCCAAATGAGTTTGAAAACAACTGAGAGCCCACATGAGTACTAACCTTACATAAGTAATCATAACACCGTCCCTACAATAATTTACAGTAACCCCTCAGTTATTACATGTGTTCCGTTCTAAGCAACCCCCCACTGCAATACAATAGCTGAAAAATTCCAAAGTAGAGTCAGAAATCTAAGGTAAACATTTTTTTATCATTTTTAAAAATTTTGTTTTTCTTATCATCTTCACGAATTCAAGCTTTAATGAAACATTCCAACACTTATAAACCTTTGAAAAACTCTTAAACACTATTATGAACTAAAATTTATTTTTTCTGTAGACATCCCTATGTATGTGTAAAAGAAAAAATTTGAATAGGAACAAGCGCCAGTGAAGATGCATCAACTCAACCAATAATGATGATTAGCTGTGCTGTACAGTATTGAAGTACTTTATGTTGATGATGATGATCTGAAAGCACCACTGCAGCAAGTACTTCATCAGGTGGTTCAATATCTTTGTCATCCAGTATGGTAAGTTCTATATGCTTGTCTTTCTGTTTTCTGCGTGAGGAACATAGTGACTGGCAGTTACTGATGCTGCCTTTTCTTTTGTATAAGGATTTTTTCATAAACTTCCATGGCTTTGTACACTGCATTTATGAACTACTATGCACAAATCTTTTACAGGTCTCCATTTTCTGTCACTTTTTTTGCAAGAGTTGAGAGGTGTCCTAGTGTTAAGCTGACTTCCTCTTCTTCCCTGGAATCCTCATACTCTTCTTTGTCCTTACTTGCATTCTTCGTCATCTTCACTTTTTAACACAACTGTTGTTGGTAGTCATATATGTGAAGCCATCTCCTACAAGCAATTTTGCCAAATTCATTGCCTTATCTAAGATAAAGTGGTAGATTCTGTCAGGAGAGAATCCTTTATAGTTGTTGAACCATTCTGGCAACAGTTTCTTCCTGCAAGCAATGTTTCTTCCTTTATGTCATTCATGGCCATCAGGAAACATTGGAGACATGCTGCAATGGTGTACCCATGCCAGTACTCCTTCTGCAAGAAATTATCATCCGTGTCCATAGAACTGACAGTGTTGTAGGGAGTTGATGGAGGTGTGTTTCCCAACCTTCATTGCGCATCTAAGAATAACAGAAATTCCGGAGACAGCATCGAGAGTGGGCAACCCCTTAGCAGGTTTGACCCGTCCAGAAACCGTTCTAGGTTCATTTTGGTCCCTTTCCCTATCAGCATCAGTGAGAGAGGATGGTCAAGACGATAAGATCAATCCCTTTTAACTCCCACTGAAGTGACCGAAGATGAAGGCGACTACTTATCACTAGACACTCCAAGGATGTCAGGTATCTTAACAGTAGCTGAGGCTGTTGGAAGAAGGGGAGAGCTATGCATCTCAGGTGAAATACCCAGTCCTGTGAAGGAAATATCTTTCGTGAGGACTGTGTCTACATCCATTCCGAGATAAGTGTCTTTGCACGGGCGCTAACAGACTTCTTTTGATTTACAACGATCCCTAAATTATGACAAACAGAAGACTGTCTTGGTGGAGGAGAAGGATTGCCTCTGAGTCTGCCTTGACTAGCCAATTGTCCAAGTACCATAGGAGACGAATGCTGTTGGTGTGTGCCCGTGCCGAAACTAGAGTGAAAGCCTTAGTGAAAAATTGCTGTCAAAATGGTGAAGGACAGTACCCTGAATTTGGTATACAGTACTTTGGTGGCTATGACTGGGTGAAGGTACTTCCTGGAGGAAGAATGAATTAGAATCTGGAACTACAGTATGGGTCCTTCAAGTCGATCATCACCATGAAGTCCAAAGACCTGATCGCTTGCCTACCATGGCTGCGGTCTCCATCTTGAACGGAGTCTTCAGAATAAACAAGTTCAAGGCTAAGAAGTTGATGATTGGTCTCTAGCGTCAAAACGCCTTCTCTACAAGAAAAACTCGACCGAAGAAGCCAGGGCAGCCGTTATCGATCTGTTGGAAAGCGCCCTTCTCCAGCATAGCCTGGACTTCTATCTGAAAGGCCAGATCCTTCAGCAACCCCTAGTGATAGTATGGTAATGTTGCTTGTGGTGATATCACGGAAGGGGGAGCACAGACGAACGGGAGGAGGTACCCGGATTAAAGGACCTTTACCATCCATCTTTCTGCCTCATGATATCACCACCTCCTCCAATTGGTCTGTAGGCATCAATCCATTGGTAGCATGCTCCTAACAGGGTCGTTGACCTCTATTTTCATCTCTACCCCTGGATTGCTTCTGGCCTTAGTGGGCTGAAAAGAGCCGATTGTTCCTCATTTTAGGATAGGTGCAAGAGGGCGAGACTCGCTCCTTTGCATTGGTTTGCAAGGCTGTGCTGACAGATTGGCACCCCTCACCTGACCGGAGCTGGAGACGAACTGTAGTTGCCAGAATAAATTGGGCCTGTCCCGTGAGGGGCCATCGTCAAGATCGAGATCTCGCTCTTTCTCCTTATGAGAGGACCGACATGGGAGGGAGGCAGTTGCTATACCCCTGCTGGGATCCCTCAAGGTTTGAGAATCCTGTATTCTCTTTACTTACTCTATAATGTGAGACTGCCGCCAAAGGAGAGAGATGGATAGAAAAATGTTTCTTATCTTCTATCATTCTAGACTGGCTCAGGTTTGTCCAGAGCAGTTGCAGGCAGCCAATCGATGTCTTCTTTCCTTTGTCTCTTAGATGAGGGTGAGCAAGTAGAAGTCACAAATTTTAATGGGGAAAGTCTACAATTAATCGACTAGAGTTATTTTCCTAAGAGACAGGAAAATGTGTTCTGGGTCGATGATAACCTATGTGGAAGGGTATCCTGCTATTTCCTTTTTCTACACCTGCTATCGTCCAGCTTAATCGGTTGTGTGTGCAGATCCACAAACATTGGATCGAACTACAAGAGAATGGTACTGCTAGATATCTTAAGTGCCGAATCCAGAGAATCTACCGGAGTGACTCGTTTGGAGGGCATATATCTTGGTGGCAAGTGCCTGGACAAAGCACTATTTGTAGAGAACGGGTGTTCAGGAAAAGTGTGTTTAGTACATTAAAGTGATGTACGCTGAGAGCGTTCAGGTAAGGTTCGTTTAGAGCATTCAGGAGATGCGCGCCTACAGCAATTAGGAGAAGCACGTCTGGTTGAGGTGCACGCAAGATAATCAGATCTGGATGAGGGGCGGTCTCGGTGAGGTGTGTCTGGGAGAGGCACTTGGCAGAGAAGCACATATGGGGGAGGAGCCTGACAAGAGAAGCTCATTTGGTTGAGCTGCATTAGGGTGAAGAGCCATCTCTAGCAGAGGCTGTGAGACAACCCTGCAAGCAGGTTGCTGGGATCTAAAGTGTTCTGAAGGAGAACTCTTTCAACAGTGGCAGGTGCTTTGAAATCCTCAACTAAGGATGTTTTTCTCAGGAAAAGCTCCTGGAAAAAATATCTCTGAAGGTAGTCCAGAAACTCTGACAGGCTTCCACGAAGACACAGCAGGCCCAACATTCTCAATAGCAGGGGCTGCAGGCTGTCCCTGTTACTTTCTAGAAATAAGGGCAGCTTTAGCTGCTCCTTGAAAAGCAAACCATGAAGTCCCATGGAGGGCCACACCAAGCGTATTTTGTCATCAAACTGAAAGTAAGAGAAAGGCTGCCCTTGGGGAGGAGGCCCACCAATTTCGCTTTGGGAAACGGAAGGACCCTCTTTCCCCAGGGCTTGCCCTATGGGTAACAGGTCACCACTCTTGTCCGAATGGTCCCCCCACAGAAACCAATGGAGAAGAGTTGGAGGGAAGAGTAGCGAGGGTGGAAGAAAGAAGTCTGGCTTTCTTTGACCTCGAGGATGACCCCAAGGGTGAAGAATCCTTCTTAGACTTCCTCCTTCTATCATACTTCTCCCACTGGAAGGGCGACCACTCCTGCCACTCATCACAGGGGGAGCCTAGCTGTAGGAGTATCCTCTGCAGGTCAGGCATAACTGGTAAGGATCTGTGTCACTAGTGCTCATGAAGGTACCACAGGTTTTGGGCAGTGCCCCCTCAACAATTCTGCATCTCTGAACACCCTCTAAAACGCTCAAAGCCGCTAACACGATGGAAAGAGAAAGCAAATATAAAGTTAGTTACTGGCTTAAAATTCCTAGTCATCAGGAATGTCTGCTCTCACTGAGGGCTGCTATGGAAGTGAGCCTGCAGGGGGTGGTGCTTCTCCCCTACTGAACTGATCTGTTTTCGGTTGTTGACACCTTGTTAGAATTCTAACTGCTGTATTCTAGCTTCACTGTTATCATTATCTTATGTAATGGATGATGGTTTATATATGTAAGAAGAACTCTACTTTCCACTCATGCATAATATAAAATGACAATATCCCTAAATGTATTACATGATAAATAAAATATTCAAATAACCTTAGGGAGTAAACATCTATGGAGAGGCTGCTGTGGCATAATGTGGTTAGTGGGGTCAAATTCTCCTGGCATGACATCAACAGGACATACACTCTGCAAAGATTAATATTTGAGCAATATTAAAAAACAAAAGGAAAATAACCATTTACTATCCTAATATAACCAAAAGATTTAATCTTCCATAAAATGAATTCTTAAATGCACAGGGCAGTAAAACAAATTATGCAATACTTACAGCAATTTGGATTAGTAAATCATCAAGTTCCTTAATGAGTTCTACTTTCTTAGGCTTTCCTTTCTCACCCTTGGCACTGCTGATACTATTTCCTGCAAAAAAAAAAATGAACCATGAATATTTTTTTTCATTGTTCAAAAAACTCCAACTTCATCTAGTAAAGCAACTTGCTCATTACAACTAGAAATTGACTCCCCCAAATTCTAAGGCTAGAAAATAGTTCGGTTGAACAGCAATCAAGTGGAACCGTACACCAGATAAAGTAAAAAGGAAAAAAGCTATTATTCTCCTATTTCTGTAAAATATTATTTCTAAATTATTATTAAGTAGTTCAACTTTAATACTCCTTCATAAAGCTATGGCAGTCATTATTAATGTGCCACATTACTTTGAATGAAATCTCTCCTAAAGAAACAGGCAATCATTAGTAATGTTCCACAATGTTGTGAATGAAACTTCCTTCAAAAAGCTGGGGCAGTCATTATTAATGTACCACAATACTGGGAATGAGAATTTTCTAAAGAAAGCCGAGACAGATATTACTTATGCGCTCTAATGCCTAAAAAAGACAATCAAGAGGACCTAGAGAAACCTCTCTCTCTCTCTCTCTGAGTATGCAGTTGAATTTTCCATGGGGTTAGATGTGGTGAATGGGGGTTTAGATGAACCATCCAAGAAATCAGATGAGATTGGTCCTGTAATGCAATTTCCTTGGGCACTAGGACAACTGGTCTGTAACCACTCCTAGGACAAAAGGGAACTGCCAGAGCCATCCTGCTATTCAAAGATACTCTGAACTTACATATCACCACCAGATTCATTGAGAACGGAGGTCACCTTTATATCCAGATTTGACCATTTCCTTAACAGTCTGTCTGCCCTCCATGATAATGGATCTGGAACGGGAGGGGAAAACACCTCTATTTTCTTGTTGAGATAGGTCTCAAACCTTACCCTGTTTGGTCTTCCCTAACAACACAAAATCTCTTGAAACATTAAAGGTTGTAGAAACCATGCATATGATAATACAGTCATCCCCTGCTTTTTGCTAAGATTATGTTCCAGGACCCCTTGCAAATAGCAAAATTTTGAGAAAAATGGGAAAAAACCTATTTGTAACTGATGGACAGGGCTAATTGTATTGTAAGGGTGGATTTACATACATACATACATATACCATGGCACTTCCCCTAATTTTGGGGGGTAGCCGACATCAGCAAAGAAACAAAAACAAAAAGGGGACCTCTACTCTCTACGTTCCTCCCAGCCTAACAAGGGATGCAACCGAGTTCAGCTGGTATTGCTAGGGTGTCACAGCCCACCATCCCACATTATCCACCACAGATGAAGCTTCATAATGCTGAATCCCCTACTGCTGCTACCTCCGCGGTCATCTAAGGCATCGGAGGCCGTGTTTTAAATTTTATGGTCAAGAAGCTCAAGCTTAAATGAATAAAAGCACATTGGATTTCAGATATGATTCATTGCAATAATAAGATTTACTAAGCTTGATGGGTAAAAATATTCTGCATATTATATTTTCATTCTTAAATGGTTCATGAAAAACATTTTATCCAAGCACATGACAACTCTATTTACTTTACAAATAACAAACAATGGTACTTATGTTACTCTCAATTTGCTAAATTACCAAAAAAAAAAAAAGAGAGAAAAAGTATGTGAAACATTAGTTTTCTTAGGGATGATTCCAAGTTTTTCAGAATACACATTTTGTTTCCAAAACTATAGCACTATACTACAAAAAGAGACAAAACCGAACATATTTCAAACTACAATTATTTCAATACTTACCTGAAACTCATGTGCTAATCATTCTTCAAATTAACTCTTTCACTACGAGGCCGTGGATTCGCTACTGGAGCTCTATACGAGATTTGTCATCATTGGATATACTTGCTCCTTTATCTTATAATAGGCTACATTTCCATATTTATTTGTTTTACTGCTGATTACAGAAAACTTTTGTCCAAAGTTTGCTTTACTCTACAATGTATTTCACTCCAAACAACCGAAAAGTTTTTCCATTCATTGGTAAGTGATTATAGAATCTTTTTGAAAAAATAAAAAGTTTTAAGTTGTTGTTTGCGGATGATACTGTACTGGTTGCGGACGCAGAAGAGAAGCTTGGCTGATTAGTGACAGAATTTGGAAGGGTGTGTAAAAGAAGGAAGTTGAGAGTTAATGTGGGTAAGAGGAAGGTTATGAGATGTACGAGAAGGGAAGGTGGTGCGAGGTTGGATGTCATGTTGAAAGGAGAGTTACTTGAGAAGGTGATTCAGTTTAAGTACTTGGGGTCTGTTGTTGCAGAAAATGGTGGAGTGGAAGCAGATGTACGTCAGAGAGGGAATGAAGGATGCAAAGTGTTGAGGGGCAGTTAAGAGAGTAGTAAACAATAGAGGGTTGGGCATGAATGTAAAGAGAGTTCTGTATGAGAAAGTGATTGTACCAACTGTGATGTATGGATTGGAGTTGTGGGGAATGAAAGTGACGGAGAGACAGAAATTGAATGTGTTTGAGATGAAGTGTCTAAGAAGTATGGCTGGTGTATCTCGAGTAGATAGGGTTAGGAACGAAGTAGTAAGGATGAGAACGGGTGTAAGAAATGAGTTAGCAGCTAGAGTGAATATGAATGTGTTGAAATGGTTTGGCCATGTTGAGAGAATGGAAAATGGCTGTCTGCTAAAAAAGGTGATGAATGCAAGAGTTGATGGGAGAAGTACAAGAGGAAGGCCAAGGTTTGGGTGGATGGATGGAGTGAAGGAAGCTCTGGGTGATAGGAGGATAGATGTGAGAGAGGCAAGAGAGCATGCTAGAAATAGGAATGAATGGCCAGCGATTGTGACGCAGTTCTGATAGGCCCTGCTGCTTCCTCCAGTGCCTTGGTTGACCGCGGAGGTAGCAGCAGTTGGGGATTTAGCGCTATGAAGCTTCATCTGTGGTGAATAACGGGGGAGGGTGGGCTGTGGCCCCCTAGCAGTACCAGCCAAACTTGGTTGAGTCCGTTGTCAGGCTGAAAGGAACGTAGAGAGGAGAGGTCCCCTTTTTTGTTTCATTTGTTTGATGTCGGCTACCCCCAAAATTGGGGGAAATGCCTTGGTATATGTATGTATGTATCTCTAAATAATGGTAAAACACTGTGATTTTGAGTGAAAAAAACTCGTTAGTAATAATGAATTTTACGTTGTACAGAAATGTAATAAAAATATCCCATTTATTTCATTTGACACAAGAAATATTCTATAATTTATCTTTATGAGGTATGGTTAAGCACTGCAATTTGTGTAAAAAAACTCTATATATTTACTGAAGTGACTAAGCTATTCCGTAAAAAATCCACGATTAATAGCCGTCAAAAGATATAAAACTACTGGACAGTAATAATGGAATTTACGTTATACAGAAATATGAGAGAGAGAGAGAGAGAGAGAGAGAGAGAGAGAGAGAGAGAGAGAGAGAGAGAGAGAGAGAGAGAGAGAGAGAGAGAGAGAGACGTAATATAGATTTAATTCATTAGACATAAGGCTTGTTCATTCGTTTGTGATTCCACCTTGCGGGTGACTGTGACTATGAAATGGATCATTCCTGTTTTGGGTTTTTCACGAGCTTGGAAATACTGCAGACTACACATGGAAGAACACGACGAATACCGAGTAGAAACGGTAGAATGGCAATAAATGGAAATAATCACAATAGGCTAACTTTTACTCTTGAAAACAATGAACAATACTAATAAATATGTAAAACATGAAGATGGTATATTATAGAAATGATAGCTTAAAAAAAAGAAGTAAAATAATAAAAAAAGATAAAGCTCGTTTTCTGTCAACTATTTCCTTTACTGGCATGGTAAGTTTTCGTCTCATGGGTGGAACCGACTTATACTGTAGTCGAGGGCAGGAATACTTTCTCTGTGATTATGAATAATGTGGCAACATAGAAAAACAAAAAAATAGACCTTACAGTATCATGAATAAGGACTGAAATATCAAGTATTTTTAGGTTGGTGATGAGGTTAGATGTGAATACACTAAAATAGACTTACATAATCATGAATAAGGACTAGAATAGCAAGTATTTTGGTTGGTGGTATGATGATCGTCTCCTAATTAGGGGTGTCAAGGGGGGGGGTTGAGTAATACCTAAAGTACGGAATGTTGCTATTGATTATTTCCCAGAGTGTGAACTCGCGTGATATATAGCCATGTGCTATGATCTTTCGTAGCTTATAAAAATTATTATAATGATAATAATAATAATAATAATAATAATAATAATAATAATAATAGTGAAAATAATTATAAGGATAATAGTAATGAAGATGACATTATCCCAAAGTCACCGTGTTTATCACCAGGCATGTTTTGACGTATATTGATGTCAAAGAATTGAAGGGGTTAAAAGCTTTGGTAAAAAAAAAAAAAATTAACTGAAAATTTTAACAAAAAAAAAGACTCAACTTACCTGCAACTATAACTCTGCAAATTTGTGCAATTGCTGCCTGTTCTACTGGATGTCCAAGATAACCGCAGATATAATCCACAAGCAATTCTAAGCTTAATCTTGTATTCACACAGTCACTAAGTTCAATACCCGAAACCAAAAGCAAAAATCTGGAGTAAGAAATATTATATTAGTGATGAATGAATACATGTATACTCTAACATTTCAAGCCATTCTAAAATTATTCTGAATAAATGTTGCAATAACACAGAATAAAAGTACTTTAAAACTATATCAATTTATTCTCATACTTATCAAACTTCATGACCTCAAAATAAAAATATTTTTTTCTCTGGCTACAATTCAATGCCTCTTTGAAACCACTACACAACTGCCACGTCCAAAAAGTAAGTGGAGAAAAGCTTGTCTAGAGGCTGCATCAACAAAGAAAGTAACTTGCATCAACTGTGGCCATTTCAGCTTTAAACAAAAGTATCACCCAAATTGAAATAGGGCAGAAGGGGGGCTAAAACTAATTTGATCCATGAGTACATATGGAAATAAATTATCTTAGTTGAAAAATTATATTCATTTTCATGAATATGACAAATTCGAAGATAATTTGTATTTTTCCTAACCATACAAACCTTAGCTATTTACAAAGGGTATTACTTTTAGCGTAGCTGAAATGGCGAGCCATTAGAATTTAACGAGGGTGTATTACCCCCGCGCTAGTTAGCGGGGGGGTAGGGGAGTGGTAGCTAGCTACCCCTCCTCCCCCTCACACACAGGTGAATACTCACTTTCACTTAGAGGTAGGACTTGTCTTGGGGGACAGGGCTGGCGGGCAAATATGTGTAAATAGCTAAGGTTTGTATGGTTAGGAAAAATACAAATTATCTTCGAATTTGTCATTTGTTCCGTAACCGAAATACAAACCACGCTATTTACAAAGGGTGACTTATCCCTTAGGAAGGGTGGAAAGTCCCCAGCCATACTGGCTTTGGCTTTACCCGGGGACTCAGAATCCGAGTGAGTCGCACTCGAGAAAAGGAGTCCCTGCACCTCACAAGTTCCTTGCACCGCAAGGAACCATGTGGCCTACGTAAGCTTGTGTGTGAAGGAAGAAGTGTGACCCGTCTTAGGCAGTTGACCTGGAGTTCCAGAAGGAACTCTGGGTTAAGACGTTCCCAATACCACCTCGTCAGGGTATGGGGGACGCGACAGTATTGACTCAATACTCGGAACACAAGGAAGCATGGTTTACCTGCAGAGGTTCGAGGTCAGCTATGCAGAGACCAGGATGCTGCTTCCCCGTAGAGGGGATGATGAAGAAAGAAGTAAGGGCCAGACATACTTCTTTCGTTCATGCAGACTAAAACCTGATAACAATGCCCTCAACCTTCTGCTACCTGTCCAAAAAGGAGCCTGAGGTTAGACCAGCTGTTGTGTAGCCACCACAGAGCGATAGAAAACGTATCGAGACTCCTGTGGGTCACGCCCTGCAGGAAGCGGGCTGCGAAGGTCATCAGACGCTTCCAGACTCCAGCTTGTAGCACCTGCGTCACAGAGTAGTATTACTCGAAGCCGAGGGACGTTGCGATGTATCCAACATCGTGCTGTAGGGCGACGTGACGGGGGAGGGTCTGAAGACAGGTCGAGATGAATGTCCTTGAGTCCGGGCTGAAGAGGTATACTGGTGACTCTCCCCCCATGTCCTCCTTGTGTTCCCAAATCGGCTGCAACTGAGGCCAAACTGCAGCTGTTCCCAGCGCTAACCTCTCGATTCCTGTACTGGCAAGAAAGAGAAGGTCTTGGGACATCAGACACAGAATGGAGACTCAAAATCTTGAATGAATCGGACCGAAGGGTCGGGACCCTCAGATTCTGAGTCTAGCCAACAACTCAGGAGCGAGCCTGAATGTTGCCTTCCCCTCTTCCTTAGAAAGGGGGGGAGTAGTAAGAGACCAAGAAGATTGCTCACACACTGGCCGTGGCCAGAGTGAGCAGAAGACCCAGGGCGGAATACAATCCGAGGCCTGTCGTAAAAGGGTCTTGAGAAGATCTCTTAAAGGACTAAAAGTCCGAGCCATGCTCCAAGTTGGAGGTCTTCCTCCGACTAGGGCAGGGACGATCGTAGCTTCGCATGAGCGAGGATAGATCCAGCGGGCAGGAAAAAGTTATTCCTTTAAGCCTGAAGGTCAGGGAAAGGCTGAGCGACAGGCTTCATTGCCAAGAGCGGAAAGGAGTTTCCTCCCGCCGAAAGGCAATAAGACCGTTATTGCTGGAGAAGAGGCCTCACGGGAAGAAGTATATCTCCCACGGCACCAACCACCTTAGACTCTTCACTTTGCCTGGGAGACCCCTGTGGATGACTATCGCAGATGACGCGACCTCCGTACCGCGACTGTAGCGGGTTGTCTCTTCTAGAGGAGGAAGCGTAGTGTCTCCAGGCATGAAGCCGAAGCGACGCCCCGGTTCGGGAGAGATGTCGCAGTGTGGTTGCTTGAGTAGTCTGCGCCGTGGGAGAAGCTCTCCCGGGAGTTCCGTCAGGGGAAGCAGAGGGTCCAGAAACCGTTCTGCACATAGTCCCAGTGGAGCTCTCCCATTGAAAGGTTGACAGACAACCTGGTTTTGTTGAGACCCATTGTCCGCAGACAAAAAGGAGGGAAGACGCAGGCGTCGAAGTTGTCCCACCATCACCGGAATGCATCTTGCCAGAGTCTCGGGGTCTGAGACTGGGGGGAAAACTAGCGGAAGCTTGAGGTTCCAAGCTGTCGCGATCAGGTCCCCCAGACCAGCACTTGCTGGTTACCCAAGGTCAAAGACCCCTAGGTACACTCTCTCTATGAGGCTCTGCTCGGATAGTCTGAGAGAGACATTCCCCTGCCTGGAATGAGAGAGCCGATGGTGGAATTGAGAGAATCTCAATCATCCCGATATCTCTACTGCAAGATGTGAAGGTGTGAAAATGCGTCCCCTGCTGGTTAGCATGAAGTCGACACGCAACGGGGCGACTTGGCAGGAGCGGTAGGATCTGAAGAGGGGCCAGACTAAGGCCCTTAAGCCTGCCTGAATGATGGAGAGGTATCCTTCAGGTCTTGACCATAGGCCTGGACCGGAACATGCCCCCCCCCCCTTTCCTTTGACGAGTCCGAGAACCGCATCAAGAATGTGGGGAAAGGACGAGAATATCCACTACCATCAAGAGGCTCCATAGGTCAACACCCATTGCAGGTTTAATAGTTCCGCTGGTCCCATAGGGCCAGGGAGTCCGGTTAAACATTGCCTGAAGCCACCGGAACTTGGATCGCCCCACATGGAACTTATCCTGAGGCGACCGTTCGGACTATAAACGGGTCAATGAGGAAAGAAGAACTAGGAAATGTTCCAAGGTAGGGCTGAAAACTCTGCTTGACTGAGAACAGGTACTGCGACTCTCCTCAGTCTTGCCACGGTGAACCGAAAGGAAGGCTCGGAGGATGTGGTAACAGAATCTGGCGTCCCCAGGTGGTCACCCATCCAAGTACCGACGTTGCTTAACCTCGCTGGACGGACGAGAAGCGGGGTTTCCAACGTGGTAAGGCGGTTGACTCAATATCATGGCCAGATACTCCAGATGTTGAGGCAGAGGAAGAGAAGGCTCCAAGCAAAATACCATGAGCCCACACTCATGGTCAGCATTCGGAAGCTTTTCCCGGCGCTGAATCAGGTCGAAACCCGAGCCTACCGGAGTTGACCAGCCCTCCAAACAGCAGAGGAGGCGGAAGTCTGCACCTGAGCGGCCAAGAGGAAGGCAGGGAGAGTTCTCTGGGGAAACAAACCTGCTATGCCACGGCGGGATAGCCACACTGCATCATAAGCAGGAATACTTGCAGTTTAGGCTGAATTCGACGAGCACCCTGGAAGATGGATGGAATGGAAACTGAAAGTACCCGTCCTTCCGATCCAGGGTTAAAGGAGTCCTGTCGCCTCGTTACCAGTCTGATCGATTCTGCTGGTCTACGCTGGCCGAAGTTTGTTCGACAAACTTGATCAGGGCTGAGAGGTCGACTATGGACGTCCCCTCTCAGATCCTTCCTTACAAGAAAGGATCGACTGAGGGGGCCGGGGGTGAAGCCGTCGATGATCCTAAGGAAGACCTTCGCCTAAGGTATGGATCATTCTGCCCAACCGGGCAACTCTGCTGATGCTATGGCATAGAGGTTCAGAGACACTGAATTCGCTGACAGAGACGGCAGGCGCGATATCCTTGGCTACTCACAGAGATTGTGCGGGAATGGGCATCGGGAAGCTGTCATTCGGATGAGTAACCTTAAGCATCCTCCCGGCGAAAAAACCTGCAATCCTAGAGTTCGTGAACTCCTTTTAGGACTATGCCCCCCCCGGGGGAGTCTCCCGTGCCATCTGTTCCTGACAGGAGGAAACTGCAATTGGACACCTTGTCCCAGTTGTCGTAGCCGATAACTTAGGCCGACGTGGTTGAAAGAAAAGGGAGCTGGAGCCCTGCAGAGTCTGGAAGAAAGCGCCTTGGAGGAGTGAAACCGGAAGTCGATTTACTCCGCACAGCAGATGTTTAAGTCTCTGTCCTTGGGCAAAGACAAAACTCTTCTCAAGGATGGAAGGGTGTCTGAGGTCGTTGACCTCCACAGATGAGACACCCGAAGGAAGCCTTCAGTCAGTGCGTCCAGATGGTACAACATCGAGCTTGTCCGCAAGTAGATACTTAACGACGAAAGGCCAAGGTGCCTGAGCTCGAGAGGAGGAAAGTACCCTTGATCTTCCTGTAGCTTCCTTGAACCAAACCTCGGGCCGTAACCGAGGAGGGAAAGAACCTGGTAAGCTCCCAGAGGAAGAGGTAAGCAGTCACCCCTTGTCCGATGGAGAAATCTTCAACGGAAAGCCCCCCCGCCAAAAATCCTTCCAGGGCGGGAGAAGGAGAGAGTACTAGTGCAGGAGAGGGGACCCTCGAGACCGACCTCTTGGGAACCAACTTCGCCCTGGGGGAAGTCACCACGAAGTCCACTCCTCTCTTTCTCTTCAGCGTAGGAGAGACAGCCGCTGGTTTGTTACCCTGGCCGGTGAGTGCTGGTTTCATAAACCTCATTAACGCCCGTGCCAGCGGATCAAACCATGTCTGCTGCTCCAAGGACACAGAGTCCGAAATCCTCGCTAAGGTGAAAGGGATCGGGCGATCCTTTGGAGAGGACACGACGGTTCCTGCCTGAAAAGAAGGTGGGAAGAATGCTGTACTGACCTGTCTTCGTCCTGCACTACCAACCTGTGCTTGGATGGAGGTGATCCCGAGTGCCGCCTAGGAGCACGCGTCCCTGCTGCTACCACCGGCTGTGGAATTCGCCGCGAACTATGGTCGCGCGAGGGCGAACGGTCGCGCAAAGGCGAATGGTCGCGCGGGCGCACAGGCGAGTGGTCGCGCGGGCGCGCAGGCGAGCGGTCGTGAGGGCGCGCAGGCGAGCGGTCGCGAGGGCGTGCAGGCGAGCGATCGCGCGGGCGCGCAGGCGAGCGATCGCGCGGGCGCGCAGGCGAGCGATCGCGCGGGCGCGCAGGCGAATGGGCGTGACGGCGAGGGATCGTGCTGCCGCGTAGGTGAAGAAGATCGCTGGCGGTAAGCGATGGCGAGCAGCATGTGTAGGTGAATGATCGCGTGATAGGGTGCGATGGTGATCAGCATCCGCAAGAGGGCGATCGTTCAGGGTTGTGCGATGAGGAGCAGCATGCGAAGCGGGCAATCGTTCAGGGTTGTGCGATGGCGAGCAGCATGCGCAGGTGAATGATCGCGTGAAAGGGTGCGATGGTGATCAGCATCCGCAAGAGGGCGATCGTTCAGGGTTGTGCGATGAGGAGCAGCATGCGAAGCGGGCAATCGTTCAGGGTTGTGCGATGGCGAGCAGCATGCGCAGGTGAATGATCGCGTGAAAGGGTGCGATGGTGATCAGCATCCGCAAGAGGGCGATCGTTCAGGGTTGTGCGATGAGGAGCAGCATGCGAAGCGGGCAATCGTTCAGGGTTGTGCGATGGCGAGCAGTATGCGCAGGTGAATGATCGCGTGAAAGGGTGCGATGGTGATCAGCATCCGCAAGAGGGCGATCGTTCAGGGTTGTGCGATGAGGAGCAGCATGCGAAGCGGGCAATCGTTCAGGGTTGTGCGATGGCGATCAGCATCCGCAGTTGAGGGTCGCGCGATGGCGATCAGCATCCGCAGTTGAGGGTCGCGCGATGGCGATCAGCATCCGCAGTTGAGGGTCGCGCGATGGCGATCAGCATCCGCAGTTGAGGGTCGCGCGATGGCGATCAGCATCCGCAGTTGAGGGTCGCGCGATGGCGATCAGCATCCGCAGTTGAGGGTCGCGCGATGGCGATCAGCATCCGCAGTTGAGGGTCGCGCGATGGCGATCAGCATCCGCAGTTGAGGGTCGCGCGATGGCGATCAGCATCCGCAGTTGAGGGTCGCGCGATGGCGATCAGCATCTGCAGTTGAGGGTCGCGCGATGGCGATCAGCATCCGCAGTTGAGCTAGTAGCTGGCGAACCATGTTCCTTCAGAAGTGTTGGAGAACGTTGGCGTGCCAGCTGTAACACACGTGGGCGATCCGGAGATCGCTGGCGAGCTGATGATCGCTGACGAGCTGATGATCGCTGACGAGCTGATGATCGCTGACGAGCTGATGATCGCTGACGAGCTGATGATCGCTGACGAGCAGAAGGCTACGCGTGGAAGCCCGCGCAAAGAAGAAGAGTCCTTGACCCCGACCTGAACCTAAGTTCTAGATCGCGAGGGCGAACGTGGGCGCACAGGGCACGTAACAGGAACTGCAGGGAAGATCATCTGAAAGCGCTGACGAACAGGAGAGCGCTGACGAACAGAAGGGCGCGCAGGGAAACCCTGACACGCAAGGGAAGAACCCCCGTGGGGGCAACCCTTTGCCCCGAAGGGATCGTTGTCCGCCGGGAGACTGATGTCCGTCGGAAGACCGCTGTCCGTCGGGAAGACCGTTGTCCGTCGGGAAGACCGTTGCCCGTCGGAAGACGAGATTAGACTGCTGTCCATCTGCACCAAGACGGAAGATCGAGAAAAAGAAGTTGTAGGCTGCAAACGGAGATTCAAAAAGGCGCCTCAAACACCCTTATAGGGAGATGAGAGGCCCTTACGACGAGGCGGACGGAGGGCCTTACGGCGAGGGAGGCCAACAGCAACAGCAACAGAAGAAACCTCCGAAGAGGAGTCTCTATGAGTGTACTCTCTCGCGAACGAAAGAGAAACACTTCGTGGAAGAGACTGGTCAGCCAGTGACCTAAAAGGGGCAATCCTCCGAAGAGGAGCTCCTGCAGTTGCCCAGCCCCTTGAGCGAAACTGCAGGTGCGACCGCTCAGCACCAAGAGCATAGTCGCACGAAAAAAAAAAAGGCAAGAGAAGAACCCCCCAAAAGAGGAAAAGCTCAAGCCTGGACAGGAAAAAACTTCCCTCGGAAGGAAAGTTATCCGCCCAAGGAGGCAAGCCTCCTGACTGTTCTAAAATGAACTGGAGAGCTGTCCGTCGACACGGGAGTACTACCAGTAGAAGGAGACACGCCCCTGACGACAATACAAGGGGGAGGCAGCAACAGCCGAATCCCCAGGACTCAACCAGACAGCTCACACCGTTGCTATATTACAGAAACGAACTAGATCGGTAACTGTAAAAAAAAAAACAAATAATATTAGTACACATTCATTCCCCCGGGAAGGCTCCGAAGAGGAATCCCGAGGAAAAGGAACAAGAATTACACAATAGGCACGTGCCCTCACAACCACTTACACTCGCGGAAGGAGAGCTGTAACCAAAACAGAATTATAACAATTATAATTATGTAACTATGTAATTATGTAATTTAAAAATGAATGAACACTAAAGAAAAAAACGAAAACCCCGAAAGGAATCGTTCTACAAGCTGAAAAATTAACAACTACAATTAGATTCATAAACTAATTGAGACAAAATGTACGGCGTAGCAACCCCACCCACACGGGAAGGAAGCTACAAGGGCGTAGTAAAACATAGTAAAAGGGTGAACGACCTCAAGAGAGAGAGAGAGAGAAAGACCGAAGTCAAACTCGATCGCAACCCATAAAATTAGGCCGTGGTGGCCTAACTGCCGAGGCCTCCACGTAGATATCGTACACTACACACACACATCTGAAAAGGAAACTTACTTATTTCTATACTCAAATATATATACAAACATGAAAACATGTTTACATATATATTGAGTAAAAGAAAAGTAAGCGATTAAGTAAAGACAAAACAGACAATGGCTGCCAAGCGAGGACCAAGACAGAGACGTCTGTCACAGTCCGAGCCAAAAGTGAAAGTGAGTATTCACCTGTGTGTGAGGGGGAGGAGGGGTAGCTAGCTACCACTCCCCTACCCCCCCGCTAACTAGCGCGGGGGTAATACACCCTCGTTAAATTCTAATGGCTCGCCATTTCAGCTACGCTAAAAGTAATACCCTTTGTAAATAGCGTGGTTTGTATTTCGGTTACGGAACAACTATCGTTTGAATCAACTATAGGCAGAATCCCTCTGTATACAGTGCTGTTTACTGCTAGAGTAATATGATGGTATCCAGTAAAATAATACATGTAATAGTAAGAGCTATAATGAAAAAACAATTACACAATAACTTTATTCCCAGCATCTGCAAACTATTCGGTGCTCATTTAATATAATACCCATCAGTATAAATATATTACTAATAAATAGTTTTAAAAGGTTGTAAAACATACAGAACTGTATATAATTGAGTAATATTTGATAATACAAAATACTGTACATCATTGTAATATGTGATCACCAATATGAAAGGATTCTCTCTCTCTCTCTCCAGGGGAAACAACATACTAGATACTATACTAAAAACAAAGGAAATTTAGTATCCAATGTCTCTGTAGGCAAAATATTGAAAAAAAATGACCATAGAATAGTTAGGTTTCAGGTAAATATTCCTTAACTAAAAGAAAAGAAAATTATAAAAAAATAGAATACATACAATGTAACTGGATACAACTCAAGAATACAAAGAATTTAGAATACAACAAATCAGGGAACGTTGATACACAATGGAACTCCTTTGTAGAAAAATACAAAGAAAAAGTCTACATGTATACCGTATAGGAAATTTTTACCAAATGGAACTCCAAAGCCCAATGGTTTAATAGAGAAATAGCCAATCCTTTCTTATGTTCTCTGAAATATATGCTAGAGTCATAGCATTATCCAAATAAACTGTTTTCACCTTGCCTATTGTCTCCTATTCTACCTGAATGAGACCTTTGTATATGGCCAGTAACTGCAGAAAGGTCATATGCATGAGGGACTCCTGGTGGCTTCACTGTCCTGAAAAACCAGTTTCATCCAAGGTGACATCTTAACCTAGCTTCGATATTTCTGAGGAGAGAAAGATTTAGGATCAGGACCTTCTGACTAATCCCCCTCATTAAGTGGTAAAGGTTGTACTTCCTCTGACACAAATGAGTCATATCTGGATATGTATTTATTAGTGCTTTTTTTATTCAAAGTTCTGTTCCACTAATGGGAGAAGTGAATTTGTAAGGATCTCTTTTGCATCCATCCTAGAAAAAAACTTTTCCAGAGAAGTCATAGTGCCCAGAAGTTTTATCCATAAGTGAGCTGACAGAAGTTTCCTTTTAAAAAATACCCGAAAGCACTGTTCTGTATTCTCTTATCTGTCAGAAAAGTCTGCAAAGGATCTGGTACTATACTAATTCCCAAACAGGTAATCTGGCGAGATGATAGAAGAACAGACTCTCAAAGATTCAAGAAAGTTTCTGAGACTTGAGAATCCTTTCCTTAAGTGATTCCATTACTAACCAGTCGTCTAGACAAAACAAAAATTGATTGGATAGAATAGGAACTGGTGATGAAGTGGGATGTAGAAATAAGCATTTGTTAAATCTACTGAGAATATTCAATCCTCCTTTATCACAACAAAGATTATATTGAAAACTGTTAGATAAAAAAATTGTTTAGTCTTGATACAATACACTCAGAAATGGCCTTCATCCTTCTGAGGCTTTTGGAACAAGATAAAGACTTGTAAAAATTGATGATGTGTCACCTCCTCTCTTACCTTCTGTAGTAACTCCTGAACAGCTGTCTTCAGAGCCTAAGACTTTATTGAATAAAGGAAGTGGAAAATTTAAAAAGAGTAATGGGATGTGATACCCTTCTCTGAGGACTACCATTACCCAAGGCTATGGATGTAGATGTTCACATATGTGCTTGTACTCAGACAATGTTCCTCCTACAGAGATAGAAGGTAGCCAAAAGTCAGTAGTTTTGCCTGTTAGTGCTGAGAGATCTTCTATAAGCCTTTCTCTTAGGAGATCAAAAGAAACTAAGTTCAGATAAAACCTCTAGCCTGGCTGGACTGAGAGGGTCCAGGAACTGGATACATGTTTAGATTATATGAAGGATAGGTTAGTACAGAGTGTACAGGATAATGAAATAATACAGATCCTCTGGTACGAAAATGAATTCGAATAGAAACTTACTTGACAACTCAAGCAATCTCTTCTGAATCTAGAATGGGTCTGTAAGACTCGTGCAAAAATTGAACCATGGTCTGTGCATAAGAAACAACTTTTATGAAAGACAAAGCTGAATGTTCTCTTCTCTTTACTACAAAATAAGAAGGTGAAAGGAAGAAGGCACCAGTCATTCTACTCATTCACCTCGGACTAACCTGGGTAACCTCAGCCCTAAACTCTCTGCTACTTGTCCAACAAGGAGCTTGAGGTGTTTAGACAATTTGTTGTCCAGCCACCAGTAGACCTATGGAAAACGTGTTCAGGTTCCTATGGGTTACGTCTTGCAGGTATTGGGCAGTGAACGTTGTTTGACGTTTCAACACACCCGCTTGCAATACCTGTACCACAGAGTAGTTCTTTTTGAACGCCAGGGGTGTTGCAATGCCCCTGACGTCATGAACTCTAGGTCGCTTGGTAGGAGAAGGGACTGGATTGGAGGCGAACTCAAACTTTTTCCTTATCCAGAACGAAATGGAATTCCTAGTAACCCTCCTCTTGACCTTCCCCATGCTGACAAATACTGCCTACACACGGGGTCGAGCTGCTGCTGTTCTTTTAAGGTAATGCCTCACACTCCTTACTGGACAAAGTAACAGTTGGTCTGGCTCTTTGGTTACAAAATGAAGACGTTCTATCCTAAATGGGCCGAAACTAAGGTACAGCAAACCAGGATTTTGAGTCTGCAATAAGTCCAAGAATTACTTCTCTCTAATCTCCTTGAGTGGGAGATGTCCGAGGATAGACCGTGGAGTTCGCTGACTCTTATGCCAAGGCGAGTAGGAACACTGTCTTCCACTTGAGGTGGCGATCTGTTGCCTGGCGTAATGGTTCGTAAGGTGGGCCCTTCAGGGACTGAAGGACCCGAACCATGTTCCAAGGCGGAGGTCTAAGTTCCGACTGGGGACAAGTAATCTCATAGCTCCGTATGAGTAAGGAAAGTTCCAACAAGGAAGAAATATCTACTCCTTTCAGTTTAAAGGTGAGACTTAAGGCTCAGCGGTAGGCTTTTGACTGCTGAAACCGAGAGAAGCATTTCTTCCCGAAGGTATACAGGAACTCGGCTATGGTTGAACAGTGGCATTGAGAGGAGAGATACCCATTCCATGACACCAACCACAAAACATTAACCACTTTGCTTGGTACAATGAGGCTGTTGAGCATCCGAAGTGTCCAGCCATCCTTTCGGTAACTCATTGCAAAAAGCCTCTCTCTGAGAAAAGGTGCTGGAGTCTCTAAGCATGAAGCCGAAGTGAGGCTACAGTTCTGTGGTAGATATTAGCATGTGGTTGTTCAAGTCTGTAGATCGGGTCAGGTAGAGTTCCCTTGAGTTTGCCGTGAGGAGTTGAAGAAGGTCTGGAAACCATTCTGCAAGATGTCACAGCGGAGCTATAAACGTCATAAGTAAGTTCGTGCTTGCTCGTATTTGGTTGAGGAGTTTTCTCATCAGACAAATTGGGGGGAACGGGTACACGTCCATATTTTCCCACTGATGATGAAATGCATCTTGCCAAAGAGCCTGGGGATTCGGGACTGGGGAGCATTACAATGGAAGCCTGAAGTTCATGGATGTTGCGAACAGATCCACAGTCAGGGAACCCCACAAAGTCAGGATTTTGTTGGCTACTAGATAATTCAAAGAGCACTCAGAGCCCACTATCTGAGTCGCTCTGCTCAGACTGTCAGCTAGCAAATTCCGTTTGCCAGGATTGAAGCGAGCCGATAGGGACATCGAATTGTCTCCTACCCATTTGAGTATCTCTACTGCTAGATGGCACAGCGGCTGCGAAAAGATAACGCTTTGCTAGTTTGGATAAGCAACTACTGTGGTGTTGTCGCTCATCAACACCAGAGTGCCCCGCCAGGAGCAGGTGGAACTGTTTGAGGGCAAGGAAGGCTGCCCTCATTTCCAGGAGTTTCATATGCTGAAACCTTTCCGATTCGGACCACTGGCCGGTAGTGGTGTGGTGCAGTATGTGGGCCACCTATCCTTTTTTTGAAGCATCTGAAAAAAAGCATCAAATCCAGAAGAGAACTAGAAGATCGACCCCTCTACACCATCTGAGGTCCGTCTGTTCCTCTTACCCTATATGGATTAGAGTTTATCTGGAATTGGAGGCCTGATTCCATTGGTATTTCAGCTGCTACAAAAGAGATCTCATCCTGAGGCAGCTGTTGGGAACTAGACAAACCAAAGAAGACACCGAGTAGACGTACCCAGCTCTGCGATAGGAGCTCTTCTCGCCTGAGGAAGGGTTGTGCTACCTTCCTCAGCCTTCGAATCCTTTCGTCTGATGGATATGCTTTGTGCCTTACAGTGTCCAATAGCATGACTAGATATACCAGCCTTTGAAAAGGACTGATGGACTAATTTGAGGTTTTCTGGCATCCTGACTTCTAAGGTCATTGACGCCGATATCGTTTATTGTAAATAATGAGTAAAGAATATTCAATTAAACCCATAACAGCAAAGATATAATTTTAAAAGCTAAATAGCTTTCAGAAGAGCTGCTTCTGAAATAAAGCAAAAAATACCACTAGCATGGTAGGACACATCATGTCCAAGAATCTTGGCAAGGATGAACCTGCCATTCTCGCCTCGAGCCTCAAACAGATATCTATTTCTCTCGCTACTATAAGTGGGGCGTTCGGTCAACAAATGCCTCACTGTTAAGGGTACCAAACAGTTGTCACAATATGGCTGGTATTGTCCAGTAAGCAGAAATTCATGTGTCAACCGAGTGTGACCAATGCGGAGACAACAAAGAGTAGTCTCCCACTTTCCAAGGAGATATAACATTCGTTATTTCTTGCATCTTATTTCTAACTAAACTACCCCAATGCTGTCGCCAATTATTGGATATCAAAATCTTAATGTTGGGTAAACAATCATCACAAAGAATGGGATACCTTCTTGGTAGTAACTCGGTTGCAGCATTCTTAGCCAACAAATCTGCTTACTTGTTTCTAGACACACCTACGTATGCAGGAACCCAGCAAAATTGAACTGTTATAACACTCAGTCCAATGATAAAAAGCCATTCTAAAATCTCCAAAACTAAAGGGTTATTGGACTTAAAAACTTCTAAAGCTTGAAAGACACTCCGCGCATCAATAAAAATGGTAAAATTAACCTTGTTCTCCAACGCTATTTTCTCAATAGTAGTTTGTATGTCATACAGTTCGGCAGTATATATGGAAGGTGTTAGGGGTAGTGCATCTCAACAATTAAAAGCATTACTATATACTCCAAATACAATGCCAGCATCAGATTTGGAGCCATCAGTATATATAAAAGTCAATACCCTATGTTCTGCAACATGTTCCATAAAAAGAGACCTGGCTTCTAAGTCAGTCATATTCTTTTTAACTCCAATAAAATAATTGCAAAAAGATACCTCTGGTAATTTCCATGGAGGCATTGATGATACCTTAAATGGAAGCACCTTACTTGTAATTTTATTAAGACTGGATATTAATTGTTTAATCCGAAAACCATAAGGTTGCGGAGATTTCGGGTGCAACTCAAAGTATGATGTATGCTTTACAAGGCTTGCAGTCAAATAGGCTAAACAATTAGGAAGTCCTTGCAACCTAGACCAATACCAAACAATATGATATTTTAATTATAAAATAAATTTTTGAATATACTTACCCGGTGAATATATAATAGCTGCAACTCTGTTGCTCGACAGACACATACAATAAAAACTCGCCAGCGATCGCTATACAGGTTGCGGGTGTGCCCACCAGCGCCAACTGTCGGCCAGATACCACTCTCGATGTAAACAAAGACTCAATTTCTTCTCATCCCACTGCGTCTCTATTGGGGAGGAAGGGAGGGTCGTTTAATTTATATATTCACCGGGTAAGTATATTCAAAAATTTATTTTATAATTAAAATATCATTTTTAAATATTTAACTTAGCCGGTGAATATATAATAGCTGATTCACACCCAAGGAGGTGGGTAGAGACCAGAGTTAAATATGTTTACATCGTATAAGCTAAGAGTTTTTTTTTTTATTTCATTTTGGCAGTTATCAATATAACAAAACCAAAATAAATAGGTACCTGGTAAGGAAGTCGACTTAGACGATTACTCTGCCTTGTAAGTACGTCTTCCTTACGGAGCCCGGCGATCCTCTTAGGATGCTGACAGACCCCCAGGAGCTGAAGTATCAAGGGCTGCAACCCATACAACAGGACCTCATCAAACCCCTAATCTGGGCGCTCTCAAGAAATGACTTTGACCACCCGCCAAATCAACCAGGATGCGAAAGGCTTCTTAGCCTTCCGGACAACCCATAAAAACAACATTAAAACATTTCAAGAAACAGATTAAAAGGGTATGGAATTAGGGAATTGTAGTGGTTGAGCCCTCACCCACTACTGCACTCGCTGCTACGAATGGTCCCAGTGTGTAGCAGTTCTCGTAAAGAGACTGGACATCTTTCAAGTAAAATGACGCGAACACTGACTTGCTTCTCCAATAGGTTGCGTCCATGATACTTTGCAGAGATCTATTTTGCTTAAAGGCCACGGAAGTTGCTACAGCTCTAACCTCGTGCGTCTTAACCTTAAGCAAAGATCGGTCTTCCTCACTCAAGTGTGAATGAGCTTCTCGTATTAACAATCTGATAAAGTATGACAAAGCATTCTTTGACATAGGCAAGGATGGTTTCTTAACCAAACACCATAACGTTTCAGATTGGCCTCGTAAAGGTTTAGTACGAGCTAAGTAGAACTTAAGAGCTCTAACAGGGCATAAGACTCTTTCTAGTTCATTGCCTACGATCTCCGATAAGCTAGGAATATCGAAAGATTTAGGCCAAGGACGAGAAGGTAGCTCATTTTTGGCTAGGAAACCAAGTTGCAGAGAACAAGTAGCTTTTTCTGACGAAAACCCGATGTTCTTGCTGAAGGCATGAAGCTCACTGACTCTTTTAGCCGAGGCTAAGCATACCAGGAAAAAAGTCTTAAGAGTGAGATCTTTCAGGGAGGCTGACTGTAAAGGCTCAAACCTGTCTGACATGAGGAATCTTAGGACCACGTCTAAATTCCACCCAGGAGTAGCCAAACGACGCTCCTTAGAGGTCTCGAAAGACTTAAGGAGGTCTTGCAGATCTTTATTGTTGGAAAGATCTAAGCCTCTATGCCGGAAGACCGAGGCCAACATGCTTCTGTAGCCCTTGATAGTAGGAGCTGAAAGGGATCGTACTTTTCTCAGGTATAAGAGAAAATCAGCTATTTGGGCTACAGAGGTACTGGTCGAGGATACGGAAACTGACTTGCACCAGTCTCGGAAGACTTCCCACTTCGATTGATAGACTCTAATGGTAGACGCTCTCCTTGCTCTAGCAATCGCACTGGCTGCCTCCTTCGAAAAGCCTCTAGCTCTCGAGAGTCTTTCGATAGTCTGAAGGCAGTCAGACGAAGAGCGTGGAGGCTTTGGTGTACCTTCTTTACGTGTGGTTGACGTAGAAGGTCTACTCTTAGAGGAAGACTTCTGGGAACGTCTACTAGCCATCGAAGTACCTCGGTGAACCATTCTCTCGCGGGCCAGAGGGGAGCAACTAACGTCAACCTTGTCCCTTCGTGAGAGGCGAATTTCTGCAGTACCTTGTTGACAATCTTGAATGGTGGGAATGCGTAAAGATCTAGATGTGACCAATCTAGGAGGAAGGCATCTATATGTATTGCTGCTGGGTCCGGGACTGGAGAGCAATAGATTGGAAGCCTCTTGGTCAGCGAGGTTGCAAAGAGATCTATGGTGGGTTGACCCCAAGTCGTCCAAAGTCTCTTGCACACATCCTTGTGGAGGGTCCATTCGGTTGGAATTACTTGACCTTTCCGACTGAGACAATCTGCTAGGACGTTCAAGTCGCCCTGGATGAACCTCGTTACTAGGGAGATGCCTCGATCTTTTGACCAGATGAGCAGGTCCCTTGCGATCTCGTACAAAGTCAGTGAGTGGGTACCTCCCTGTTTGGAAATGTACGCCAAGGCCGTGGTGTTGTCCGAGTTTACCTCCACCACCTTGCCTCGAAGGAGATTCTCGAAGCTTATCAAGGCCAGATGAACCGCCAAAAGCTCCTTGCTGTTGATATGCATGCTCCTCTGACTCGAGTTCCACAGACCTGAGCATTCCCGACCGTCCAGCGTCGCGCCCCAGCCCAAGTCCGATGCGTCCGAGAAGAGAACGTGGTTGGGTATCTGAACTGCCAGGGGAAGACCCTCTCGTAGGCTGATATTGTCCTTCCACCAAGTCAGACAAGACTTTATCTTTTCGGAAATCGGGATCGAGACCGCCTCAAGCGTCTTGTCCTTTTTCCAGTGAAAAGCCAGATGGAATTGAAGAGGACGGAGGTGTAGCCTTCCTAGCGAGACAAATTGCTCCAGGGATGACAGCGTCCCTACCAGACTCATCCACAGCCTGACTGAGCAGCGTTCTTTCTTCAGCATCTTCTGGATGGAGAGCAGGGCTTGATCTATTCTGGGGGCCGACGGAAAAGCCCGAAAAACTTGACTGTGAATCTCCATCCCTAAATACAGAATAGTTTGGGATGGGACCAGCTGTGACTTTTCCAAATTGACTAGGAGTCCCAATTCCTTGGTCAGAACTAGAGTCCAATTGAGATCCTTCAGACAGCGATGACTGGAAGAGGCTCTGAGAAGCCAGTCGTCCAAGTACAGGGAGGCTCTGATCTCCGATAGCTCGAAACTGGTACCCCACATTCCTGTAAACAAACCTCGGAAACGGTTGGGAATCCGGGTGTATAGGAATGTGGAAGTATGTCTCCTGAAGGTCGAGAGAGATCATCCAGTCGCCTTCCATAAATGCTGTCAAGACAGCCTGGTAGACTTCATCGTGAAGTTTGTCTTGACAATGAATACATTGAGCGCACTTGCCTCTTACGTACTCCTGCAGTGAACATGGCTGCCAAATCATGGAGCCATCCCTGAGGGACTTGTCCCTGCAGAGAACGTGGCTGTCAGATCATTGGAGCCATCCCTGAAAGCCTTGTTTATGCATGACATAATTGTACAGCAAAACTTCAAAGGCTCGAAAACAGCTGTGAAGTTGACCTGTAAAATCTTGGAGCGTCTCCTGGCCAGGCGCCAGGGAGAGTCTACGAGATTTGAGAAGTCTATCTGGGCAGAGGCAGGAACTCCCAAGCCGAGAACTTCTCTCGTGTCATATCAGACTCTCGCTCTATAAGCCAGTTTAAAAGAAGGGAAAGCAAAGGCTGTATCCCCCAAACTCCTCCTGGTGATAAACCAGTCGCCTAGCAAACGTAAAGCTCTCTAGGAGAGCGAGAGAGCACTAGCTTATAAAACAACGGCTTCGAAGTAGCTAGGCCTAGTGTAAGCTCTGACGTTTAGGCGAACGAGGAGCAGCAGTTACAAAAAGATCCGGACAAAGATCCTTAAAAATCAGCATGATTTATTTAAAGTCCATAGAGGGCTAAGCAGCTTTAGGCTCCTCTCCGTCTGACAGAGTCCTCAAGGGAATATCAGTAGGAGGGGGAACAGCAACTTCCTCATCTAAAGGAACCTTGTCCGATAATAGCTGAGTCTCAAGCAAGGGAGAGACCTACCGTGGTGGCAATGCTTTACAAGCAGAGTCCACACGCACTGGTGCATTAGTAGCGGACCAGGACGCAACGTCATGTAACTGCTTGACAGTCTGTGAACTGTCAACAACAACAGGTGCGAGAGACCAGGACGCAACGTCATGTAACTGCTTGACAGTCTGTGAACTGTCAACAACAACAGGTGCGTGAGGACGCACAGCGTCCACTCGAGACTGCTTTGACCGCCTAGACTGAGCAGTCAAAACAACTCTAGAATGCGGAGGTTGACGCACAGCGTCAAAACAAGTCAACTCCGATTGTTAGCGAACGTCCTGAACGTCAACAGGAGCATCAGCAAGTGGCCTAACGTCCAAATGTGGCTGAAAATCCACACGAGACCGCATCGAGTGTGGTTCTAAACAACCTGACTGACGTGACTTAGCTACGCCAACGTCAACAGGACGCACAAAGGAACGTTAGGTTGGCTGAAAGCCAGGATCTCGATGAGATAAACGGCTAGGCTCAACGGACTAATCGGCAGAATAGTCTTCCATAAGGGAGGCAAGCTTATTCTGCATGTCTTGCCGTACAACCCATTTAGGATCAACGGAAAAGGTTGCGGTAAGAGACGAGGGTAACGTCTGTGACCGCAAAACCTTGCCAACAAAAAGACTCTCGGAGTCTGCGTTACGTTTTTGTTAGGCGGCGAGCAGTCTTCCGATGACTGCATAGGGTCAGAGCTGTCCTAATGGCTACAACCAGGACGCTGGACCTGTCCTGAAAGGACTGACTTTCGCTTAAGGGCCTCGAAACCTTGTTTCAGGTTTCTTATGCGAAAAGCCTTCGGATGACGAGGAGAAAAACGTCTCTCTCGCCTTATGGTAGGGGTGATCTTGGTAAGATACACCCGATACCATAGAGGGAACGTCTGTTCGCTGATCAAGGCCTCTCGAACCCATAAGTCGTACGACATTACTTCTCCCCTGGGCTTGGGAGCTTGCAAGAGGTCCCGGACTAGGCGAACGACAGGCACGAACAGACGAACCCTCGGTCGCAACACTGATAACACTTTGCGCAATATCACTTTATCACTACGATTTTCTGTTTAGCACTTATTTCACTGAAATCGAAACTTTTACTGATTTCTACCTGAAGCACGCAATTCTAACCTCATCAAAAGGTAGTAATAGTGAAATCAGTCGTATAATGCAAGCACATTAATACCAGCAAAAAACAGTAAACATATTTTAAGATAAAAAATTCAGTGGCTGGGGAAGAGACTAAACACTAGTTCATTCAAAACTACGTTTTCAATCTCTCACCGTACATTGCCTGGGGACGAGAATAAAAAACTAAAAACGTTTTATCCTTTCTCCCCGTACAGAGACTAGGGACGAGAGTAACTCGAGAACAACGTTACCCGCTTGAACGGAACGTTTTCTCCCCTCTCTCTCCCTCCGTCTCTATCTCTCTCTCTCTCTCTCTCTTGATTACGCACAGAAGAGAAGAGCCCACTTACGTTTCGTCAAAAAAAACATGTTATTTGACCAAAGGAAAAAAAAACTGAAAGGTTTTTCAATTAAAAAGTTCCTTTAAAATATAATTTAAAACATTTAAGCTTTGAAAGAAGAATGAACAAAACGTCAGAATCAATTTACTCTTTCTGCAAAGTGAAACCGTGATACTCTCTCTCTCTATCGTAACGATAGAGCGCAAACTGCGTAGCATAAATAAACTAAACGTTAGTTCATCTTTGAAACAGTACGAAGACTATTCAAAGAAAATCTTTCATAAAATATCTGTTAAAAAATATTCATTTAAAAAGTTTTAAATCATTAGCTCTTTAAAAGCTATTTACGATTGAAAGGGCTCAACGTTGTTTAACTTCAGTTTCCAAGTTAGGACCGCCTACTCTCAGGAAGGTCGCATATAAACAAATCATTAAAATTTATTTTTATGTTTATTATAAATGGAAAGTTAATCGAAGAGGCCTAATAAAGGCGGTGAGATATAAAATATATAGAGGAAAATCTATAATTAATTTATAACGTGATAAGATAATTGCTAAAAGCCTAAACACACTTCCGTCTAAGGGAAGGGTCGACCATTTAAAAGTCAAAGAAAGTCCATACTCTCTTTGTCATCAAAAAATTAAATCTATCCAAAAACGAGTTCAAGATTTAAGATGAAGATAAAACACCTGCACTGCGAAAGCTCAAACCAAATTAAAGTACTTCACCAAATATGATGGGAAAAACTCCAGGTTCTACAGCGAGTAAAAGTACGTCTTGTCGACACGTCGACAGAGAAGAAATTGAGTCTTTGTTTACATCGAGAGTGGTATCTGGCCGACAGTTGGCGCTGGTGGGCACACCCGCAACCTGTATAGCGATCGCTGGCGAGTTTTTATTGTATGTGTCTGTCGAGCAACAGAGTTGCAGCTATTATATATTCACCGGCTAAGTTAAATATTTAAAAAGAAGACTTTCATAAAGGTCTTCAGGTAATTCTCCAGCGTCAACAAGGAGACTTGGGATAGGCGAAGTTCTAAAGGCTCCCGTGGACAATCTAATACCAGCATGTTGTATTGAATCTAACATCTTTAATCGGCTTGGGGTGGCTGAGGAGTATATTTCACATCCATTACTAATTTTTAAAAAATCAGGGCCTTGTATAATCTTCAAATAGTACTCCGGTCTGTCCCCATGATGTATGGGACAAAAATTTTAAAAGATTCAGAGCCTCAAGACATTTAGTTTTTAACACTTTTTTTAAGTGAGGAACCCACGTAAGCCTACACTCACATATCAATTCTAGAAATTTAGCTTCACTTACACACGGGATCCGTTGGCTTTGAATGTATATATCAGGATCTGGATGTATTACCCGAATACGACAGAAATGGACAACAGTTTTGCTTCTCGAAAACTTTAACCCATTCATATCAGCCCCCAGAATAATTTTTCCAATTGATAGTTGTAGTTTTCTCTCAACCATCGCCATTCTAGCTCCAGCAAATGATATGGAGAGATCATCAACAAAAAGTGTTGAGAGACTATCTTGAGGAATGACAAAGGAAATAGGGTTACTTCTTCCAGACATTTCCTCTCAGATAGCTTCCCCTACTCTCACTTAAAAAAAACTATTTAAAATAAATGATTGAATGAACAAGGGTAGCTCTCCTCGTAATCTCAAATTAAGAATGGTTTCAGTATACCATATCTCCATGTAATATCATATGCCTTTTCAAGGTAAAAAAAAAAAAAAAAAAAAACTGTTACATGGTGCTGTTTGGAAGCAAAGGCTTCACAAATAAGAGGACTCAAGTCGTATCAACACATCAGTTGTTGAGTGCATTTTTCTAAATCCACACTGAATAGGTGATAAAACATCATTCTTTTCAAAGTACCACATCAGTCTTGCATTGACAATCTTCTCCATGATTTTACATAAACAAGATGTCAATGCAATTGGTCGATAGTTTGCTGCTAAAAATTTGTCCTTATAGGGTTTTAAAAAGGCTAAAATAATGGCTAGTTCCTAAACACTTGGATAACTATAATCATACCATATTCTGTTAGTAATGCTTAAAATAAATAACTTTGTATTAATAGGTACATGTTTAATCATTACATATGGAATTCCATCGGGTCCAGGGGCTGTGTCATTACATGTAGCAAGTGTGGAATCACCACCTTGCTTGTTTAGATAAGCAACTACTGTGGTGTTGTCACTCATCAACATCACAGAGTGCCCTGCCAGGAACAGGTGGAACTGTTTCAGGGCAAGGAAGGTTACACTCATTTCCGATTCAGACCACTGGCCGGTGGTGGTTTGGTGCAGCATGTGGACCACCCACCCTTTTTTTTGATGCATTTGAAAAAAGCATCAATTCCGGAAGAGAACGAGAAGAGTGACCCCCTGCACCATCTGAGGTCCTTCTGTTCCTCTTACCAGATTTGAATTAAAGTTTTCCTGGAATTGGTGGTCTGATTCCATTGGGATTTCAGCTGCCACTGGAGAGATCTCATCCTGAGGCAGCTGTTAGGGACTAGACACACCAAAGAAAACACCGAGCAGACATACCCAGCTCTGTGCTGGGAGCCCTTCTCACCTGAGGAAGGGCTGTGCTACTTTCCTCAGCCTTCGAATCCTATCATCTGATTGATGTGCTTTGTGCTTTACAGTGTCCAATAGTATGAGACTTCTCGAGGTTTACCATGATCCCCAGATACTGTATTGGCAAATCCTTAGAAGCTCGTCTCGATGGCAGAGAAGAACCACCTTCGAGTCTAAAAGAATCAGCCAGTCATCCCGATATCTTAGGAGACGGATGCTGAGTCTGTGAGCCCATGCTGACACAAGGGAGAAAACTCTCGTGAAAGCCTGAGGTGCTGTGGAAAGACTGAAACACAGCATCTTGAACTGGTATAGTTTTTGGTCTAGGGAGAATTCTAAATACTTCCTGAAACGAGGATTGATTGGGATCTGGAAATATGCATCCTCCAGATCTAGAATGCACATGAAGTCTTTCTGTCTGACAGCGAGTCCGACTGTGTCATGAGTCTCCATCCTGAACGGAGTTAGCTGGACAAACTTGTTCGGAGGAGAGAAATCGATGACTGGTCTCCAGTCTCCAGACGCCTTTTCTACACGTAAGAGTCGACTTTAAAAGCCTGGGGACCCATCAGGGACCTCTTGGAGATCTCCCTTCTCCAACATGGTCTGGACTTCGCCCCAAAGAGCTGACTCCTTTGCGGATTCCTTTGCATAGGAGTCTGATGGGAGAGGCACTCGAATCAGTGGAGGGAGAGATAGCGTAAACGGGACGCAATACCCCGAACGGATCACCTCAACCATCCAGGGTTCGGCCGCGTGTAGGCCACCTCTGCCATCGGCTGTTCAGGCACCCCCCCCCTCCCAGGTGGACATATGGGAGGATTGCCCGTCCTAGCGGGGTCAGCCTCAGCCAGACCCTCACTTGCGTCTGCTTCCACGAAGGACTTCCCTCGGAAGGGCTTATAGGACACCTTTTGACCCTGCTGTCTAGGGTCTCTAGCCTTTTTCGTCGGCGGTCTAAGAGCTGGATTCCTTTGTGGCTGAGAAGGGTGAGGTCTTGAGGTCAAGGCCTTGTTAATGAGAGAGTCTGTGTTGGATTTCCTCCACTTCTAAGCCACCCACTCAACGACCTGAAGATTAAATAATGATCTCCCCTCGAAGGGAGTGTTCCTAAGCCTTGTTACCTTGGCCTGAGGGAGTTTTTTATGGAACTTTGTTATTACTGCATCCCATCTCTTCAAGATAGTGTTGGCCCAAAGGTTCGCCACCTGATGAGACAAGACATGATGGCCCGAGTGCCAGATAATAAGAAAGTCTCCTTAGAATTCCTTGTGGACTGCTTGAACCAGTCCTCAGACCATACCAATTGTCCTACAGATCCTAACCAGAAATCAATCCATGAGGTAGCCTGCAGGGCATACCTCGCGACCTTTTCCTGATTCAGGATCTCGGAGGCCGAAAACAAGACGGGGCAGTCCATTAATTTCTTAAAGGATATCCCCTTCAAGAGTGGCTCTATAGAGTAATCTAGAGGCAGTACTAGTAGCGGCTCGACGAGGATTTTGTAATACCTCCACTGCATTGGAAACAGCGGCGAGAGGAGTTAAAGCGAAGGGATGAAAACGAACGACCCAGTTGCCTAAGAAACAGCCTTCTGCTTGGCACTCTTTAATACCTTTGACCATACACTCTACACAGGTGTCGTCCATTGCCCACCGGCGGCCCCGACAAGTCGGACAAAGGAGGTCGGGGTCCGTCTCAAGGGTGGACAGGAAGGTACTACAAGTGCGGCCTTCGGGAACTTGACAAGTACGCAAAGGACTAAGTCACTCACACGCACACAAATTGAAAAGAAAAAGAAAAAGAAAATTATCCAAGCCAAAATAAATCAGGAGAGAGAGGGCAGTATGACTGTCTCTACTGAGCCAAGACAGCAAAGTTTACTCAAACTACATGTGAGTGAGCAGGGTACCCAGGCTACCCCACCCCCACACGCTATTTAGTGGGTGCTGTAGTTATCCCTCACTAAAATTATCATGGATAGTTCAGCTTCGCCGAAAACAATATGACCAATATAAATAGCGTAAGTGTTTGTATTTGCACTGGGGAAATTTAATGTTAAGGGGGGAACTTTACTAGAGATTCTACACAAACTTTTATTAGTATACCATGCCTTCAATCCCTGGGGCCTCAAGAACATGCCAAAGCCCATGCTTCCTGTGATTTGGATGATTGAGCTTTGCTACACACACACACACACACACACTTTCTCTCTCTCTCTCTCTCTCAGACTGGGGATAGGGAGACTGCCAAGGAGGTGCTCGCTTCCGGCTGCCTGGGAGGCAGTGAGGAAGGAAGACTGGCCGAGGATTTGGGGATGGCGAACAAATCCTTCGGTTCCCTCCCACGAGGCCAGAGGTCCTCTGTCCCCAAGGGCCAAGAGGACTCTGTCGGCTTACAGGTGGAATGTAAGTCCGTTGCCGTATGGGGTGAGTCCCGTCCGGTCGCAGGTCGTGCCTCCTTAGACACTATTTTGACCGGTGAGGGACGGAAGGAGTCTCCATAGGAAGTAACCCTATCCTCCTTGGGGGATGAAGGACGAATCCTTTTCCTTTTCCCCTTTGGTATAGCCTGTGGCGTCTTGAACTGCAGGGGGCTACCCTGAGGTTCATACCTAATCTCCTCCAGAGGTCTTTTGCGAGGGGATGACCGTCTCCCCTTGCCAGAAGTACTCACCTGTGCGGAATCTTCCGAACTTCTCCTAGGATTGGAGGGAGGAGAGGAACCTGGGAAGAGAGGAGGCGATAAAGGGATCCTAGAAGGACTTGGAGCGGGGAACAACTCCTTTCATGGCTTAGCACATTACATTGAATAAGGCGCTAAGCCACGAGGGGTCTCGGGCTCCCGAGGAACTAAGGGGGATGTCCTTAGGAAGGCACTGCTCCCTGGGTTTAGGAACCTGGGCAGGTTTCCTAACCCTCTTGTCTGAGGAAGGCTTCCTTACAGGCAAGATCAGCACAGGCCTAAGGGGCTTGAGAGACTGATTGCGAGTGCCAAGATGGTCGCGCCGAACTGTTGGTAGGCTCGTGTGCGCGCCCTTCCCAATTGTGCGCACCTTTTTCGTGCTCGTGGCGCGCACATGGTGCGTATGGCGTGCATAAGGTTGTTGGCGCACATGGTGCGTATGGCGCGCAGTAGGTTGTTCGCGTGCATGGCGCGCAACAGATTGTTCGAGCGCATGGCGAGCAACAGGATATTCGCGCATATGGCGCGCCATAGGATGAACCCACGCGCTATGTTCACCATTTTGTTTGCGTGCAACAAGTTGGTCGTGCGCGCCAACTTCGTCATGCGCGCGAGAACTCTCAGGTTGGTGAGAGAACTCACTGCTACGCTCACCCGCAGTTTCACGATAGCTTGTGTTGTGTGAGCACGAACGATCAACACAAGGAGAGTTTGAAAACTCTCTGTCATAAAAAGAATGATTATGGTCACGAGAACCGGAAAGTTCAGCGTGAACTGTGTTGCGCGAACCCGAAGGATCAACACAACGAGAAACAGAAGTTTCTCTGTCACGAAACACCGAAGTGTTAGCGTGACTAAAGTTATGAGAGCCCAAGGGTTCACCGTAACTCAGGTTACAAGACCCCGAAGGATCAACGTAACGAGGAACCGAGGTTCCTCTGTCACGAGACCCAGAAGGATCAGCGTGACTGATGGTACGGGAACCCGGAGGTTCAACGTTACCATCGTTATGAGAGCCCAAGGATTCAGCGTAACAGAAACCCGAAGGTTTCAAGTCGCGATGGAGACCCGAAGGACTCCTGCTGTCATGAGAACTCACAGGATCAGCATGACAAGAGCCCGAAGGCTCACGATCACGCCAGCCCAAAGGGGTGATCGTCACGAGACCCTGAAGGGTCAACGTGAGGAGAACCAGCAGGTTCAAAAAGACGTCTCCTCACAGCCCGAGGAGGAGAACATCCGGGGTGGAGAGGGGTTACCCACCCCTCCATTCTACGAACCTCCAGAGAGGAACGTTCAACAGTCTCCACCTAAGGGGGAGACTGATTAAGGTCTACAGATAATTCCTACGCAGGGGAGGAGAGTTCACCCGAAGGAGAACTATGCTTATAACAAGGTTCTCTTTCCGCCCCTGGAGGAGAACCTAAAGCGTAAGGAGATTGCTGATGTAAAGAGTCAATCTTCTCTCGCGAACAAGAGATATGTTTCCCCAAATGGGAAGCTTGCCTTGGAGAGAGCCCTGCCACCGCCCCTGGTGGATTAGCTAACTCCTCGGCGTCAGAACCAGACTCTCAGCCTGACTGACGGGCAACAGCGCCTGCGCCAACAAGAGGAGGATCAACCTCCGCAGAGGAAGGAGATGACCGCCTTCTCTCTGCTCCCCTTTGGAGGAGTTCAAGGAGAACTTCCTTCGTAGGGGGACCATCGACGCACAGCAATGGTCAGAAAGAGACAAGGTCTGGAAAGGAACAGGCGCTCCCTGGGGGAAGAGAAGGAGCAGAATCACTAGGGGAGCCGCCACCTTCGCCTATCCCACAGGGTTGACCTGGAGTCACAAGCTTGCGCTACTACTCGACCGTGCCCCGGAAGAGCCTGGTCGAGCATTAGCTTTGGGCAGAGATTTAGGCGTATAATAAGCAGAAACCCGCGATTTCTTCGATTTCGAGGAAGACCCCGAAAGCGAAGATTGTCGTTTAGATGACTACTTCTTCTTACGCGCAAACCTCTCCCATTGGGAGGCAGGCCACTCCCTACACTCGGAACAGGTGTTGTCCCATGAACACCGAGTTCCCCAGCAAGCCAGGCATAAAGGGTGTGAGTCCATCTTCACGGACGACATGAAGGTACCGCAGCGGCGGCGTTCAATACCTGGACATGTCAGCATAGCGCGACAAAAACCAAACACACAAAAGAAAAAGGAATTGTAATAAAGTCAAGGCAATAGTAAAAGTGGTTACTCAACCGACAGGAGTGAGTGAGCGGGGTAGCCAGTCTACCCCAACCCCCTCCCGCTAACTAGCGGATGGGGTAATTATCCCTCACTAAAATTGACTTAGCTGGTTTTCAGCGTTCCCGAAAGTTATACCCTATAAATAGCGAAGGTTTGTATCTGTGTCGGAACAACTCTAAATATGACAAATTCGAAGATAATTTGTATTTTTCCTAACCATACAAACCTTAGCTATTTACAAAGGGTTATTACTTTTAGCGTAGCTGAAATGGCGAGCCATTAGAATTTAACGAGGGTGTATTACCCCCGCGCTAGTTAGCGGGGGGGTAGGGGAGTGGTAGCTAGCTAACCCTCCTCCCCCTCACACACACGTGAATACTCACTTTCACTTAGAGGTAGGACTTGTCTTGGGGGACAGGGCTGGCGGGCAAATATGTGTAAATAGCTAAGGTTTGTATGGTTAGGAAAAATACAAATTATCTTCGAATTTGTCATTTGTTCCGTAACCGAAATACAAACCACGCTATTTACAAAGGGTGACTTATCCCTTAGGTAGGGTGGAAAGTCCCCAGCCATACTGGCTTTGGCTTTACCCGGGGACTCAGAATCCGAGTGAGTCGCACTCGAGAAAAGGAGTCCCTGCACCTCACAAGTTCCTTGCTCCGCAAGGAACCATGTGGCCTACGTAAGCTTGTGTGTGAAGGAAGAAGTGTGACCCGTCTTAGGCAGTTGACCTGGAGTTCCAGAAGGAACTCTGGGTTAGGACGTTCCCAATACCACCTTGTCAGGGTATGGGGGACGCGACAGTATTGACTCAATACTCGGAACACAAGGAAGCATGGTTTACCTGCAGAGGTTCGAGGTCAGCTATGCAGAGACCAGGATGCTGCTTCCCCGTAGAGGGGATGATGAAGAAAGAAGTAAGGGCCAGACATACTTCTTTCGTTCATGCAGACTAAAACCTGATAACAATGCCCTCAACCTTCTGCTACCTATCCAAAAAGGAGCCTGAGGTTAGACCAGCTGTTGTGTAGCCACCACAGAGCGATAGAAAACGTATCGAGACTCCTGTGGGTCACGCCCTGTAGGAAGCGGGCTGCGAAGGTCATCACACGCTTCCAGACTCCAGCTTGTAGCACCTGCGTCACAGAGTAGTATTACTCGAAGGCGAGGACGTTGCGATGTATCCAACATCGTGCTGTAGGGCGACGTGACGGGGGAGGGTTTGAAGACAGGTCGAGATGAATGTACTCGAGTCCGGGCTGAAGAGGTATACTGGTGACTCTCCCCCCATGTCCTCCATGTGTTCCCAAATCGGCTGCAACTGAGGCCAAACTGCAGCTGTTCCCAGCGCTAACCTCTCGATTCCTTACTGGCAAGAAAGAGAAGGTCTTGGGACATAACACACAGAATGGAGACTCGAAATCTTGAATGAATCGGACCGAAGGGTCGGGACCTTCAGATTCTGAGTCTAGCCAACAACTCAGGAGCGAGCCTGAATGTTGCCTTCCCCTCTTCCTTAGAAAGGGGGGAGTAGTAAGAGACCAAGAAGATTGCTTACACACTGGCCGTGGCCAGAGTGAGCAGAAGACCCAAGGCGGAATACAATCCGAGGCCTGTCGTAAAAGGGTCTTGAGAAGATCTCTTAAAGGACTAAAAGTCCGAGCCATGCTCCAAGTTGGAGGTCTTCCTCCGACTAGGGCAGGGACGATCGTAGCTTCGCATGAGCGAGGATAGATCCAGCGGGCAGGAAAAAGTTATTCCTTTAAGCCTGAAGGTCAGGGAAAGGCTGAGCGACAGGCTTCATTGCCGAGAGCGGAAAGGAGTTTCCTCCCGCCAAAAGGCAATAAGACCGTTATTGCTGGAGAAGAGGCCTCACGGGAAGAGGTATATCTCCCACGGCACCCACCACCTTAGACTCTTCACTTTGCCTGGGAGACCCCTGTGGATGACTATCGCAAATGACGCGACCTCCGTACCGCGACTGTAGCGGGTTGTCTCTTCTAGAGGAGGAAGCGTAGTGTCTCCAGGCATGAAGCCGAAGCGACGCCCCGGTTCGGGAGAGATGTCGCAGTGTGGTTGCTTGAGTAGTCTGCGCCGTGGGAGAAGCTCTCCCGGGAGTTCCGTCAGGGGAAGCAGAGGGTCCAGAAACCGTTCTGCGTATAGTCCCAGTGGAGCTCTCCCATTGAAAGGTTGACAGACAACCTGGTTTTGTTGAGACCCATTGTCCGCAGACAAAAAGGAGGGAAGACGCAGGCGTCGAATTTGTCCCACCAACACCGGAATGCATCTTGCCAGAGTCTCGGGGTCTGAGACTGGGGGGAAGACTAGTGGAAGCTTGAGGTTCCAAGGTGTCGCGATCAGGTCCCCCAGACCAGCACTTGCTGGTTACCCAAGGTCAAAGACCCCTAGGTACACTCTCTCTATGAGGCTCTGCTCGGATAGTCTGAGAGAAACATTCCCCTGCCTGGAATGAGAGAGCCGATGGTGGAATTGAGAGAATCTCAATCATCCCGGTATCTCTACTGCAAGATGTGAAGGTGTGAAAATGCGTCCCCTGCTGGTTAGAATGAAGTCGACGCGCAACGGGGCGACTTGGCAGGAGCTGTAGGATCTGAAGAGGGGCCAGACTAAGGCCCCTAAGCCTGCCTGAATGATGGAGAGGTATCCTTCAGGTCTTGACCATAGGCCTGGACCGGAACATGCCCCCCCCCCCCCCTTTCCTTTGACGAGTCCGAGAACCGCATCAAGAATGTGGGGAAAGGACGAGAATATCCACTACCATCAAGAGGCTCCATAGGTCAACACCCATTGCAGGTTTAATAGTTCCGCTGGTCCCATAGGGCCAGGGAGTCCGGTTAAACATTGCCTGAAGCCACCGGGACTTGGATCGCCCCACATGGAACTTATCCTGAGGCGACCGTTCGGACTATAGACGGGTCAATGAGGAAAGAAGAACTAGGAAACGTTCCAAGGTAGGGCTGAAAGCTCTGCTTGACTGAGAACAGGTACTGCGACTCTCCTCAGTCTTGCCACAGTCAACCGAAAGGAAGGCTCGGAGGATGCGGTAACAGAATCTGGCGTCCCCAGGTGGTCACCCATCCAAGTACCGACGTTGCTTAACCTCGCTGGACGGACGAGAAGCGGGGTTTCCAATGTGGTAAGGCGGTTGACTCAAAATCATGGCCAGATACTCCAGATGTTGAGGCAGAGGAAGAGAAGGCTCCAAGCAAAATACCATGAGCCCACACTCATGGTCAGCATCCGGAAGCTTGTCCCGGCGCTGAAGAAGGTCGAAACCCGAGCCTACCGGAGTTGACCAGCCCTCCAAACAGCAGAGGAGACGGAAGCCTGCACCTGAGCGGCCAAGAGGAAGGCAGGGAGAGTTCTCTGGGGAAACAAACCTGCTATGCCACGGCGGGATAGCCACACTGCATCATAAGCAGGAATACTTGCAGTCTAGGCTGAATTCGACGAGCACCCTGGAAGATGGATGGAATGGAAACTGAAAGTACCCGTCCTTCCGATCCAGGGTTAAAGGAGTCCTGTCGCCTCGTTACCAGTCTGATCGATTCTGCTGGTCTACGCTGGCCGAAGTTTGTTCGACAAACTTGATCAGGGCTGAGAGGTCGACTATGGACATCCCCTCTCAGATCCTTCCTTACAAGAAAGGATCGACTGAGGGGACCGGGGGTGAAGCCGTCGATGATCCTAAGGAAGACCTTCGCCTAAGGTATGGATCATTCTGCCCAACCGGGCAACTCTGCTGACGCTATGGCATAGAGGTTCAGAGACACTGAATTCGCTGACAGAGACGGCAGGCGCGATATCCTTGGCTACTCACAGAGATTGTGCGGGAATGGGCATCGGGAAGCTGTCATTTGGATGAGTAACCTTAAGCATCCTCCCAGCGAAAAAACCTGCAATCCTAGAGTTCGTGAACTCCTTTTAGGCCTATGCCCCCCCGGGGGAGTCTCCCGTGCCATCTGTTCCTGACAGGAGGAAACTGCAATTGGACACCTTGTCCCAGTTGTCGTAGCCGATAACTTAGGCCGACGTGGTTGAAAGAAAAGGGCGCTGGAGCCCTGCAGAGTCTGGAAGAAAGCGCCTTGGAGGAGTGAAACCGGAAGTCGATTTACTCCGCACAGCAGCTGTCTAAGTCTCTGTCCTTGGGCACAGACAAAACTCTTCTCAAGGATGGAAGGGTGTCTGAGGTCGTCGACCTCCACAGATGAGACACCCGAAGGAAGCCTTCAGTCAGCGCGTCCAGATGATCTGGTACAACATCGAGCTTGTCCGCAAGTAGATACTTAACGACGAAAGGCCAAGGTGTCTGAGCTCGAGAGGAGGAAAGTACCCTTGATCTTCCTGTAGCTTCCTTGAACCAAACCTCGGGCCGTAACCGAGGAGGGTAAGCTCCCAGAGGAAGAGGTAAGCAGTCACCCCTTGTAGAAATCTTGAACGGAAAGCCCCCCCCGCCAAAAATCCTTCCAGGGCAGGAGAAGGAGAGAGTACTCGTGCAGGAGAGGGGACCCTCGAGACCGACCTCTTGGGAACCAACTTCGCCCTGGGGGAAGTCACCACGAAGTCCACTCCTCTCTTTCTCTTCAGCGTAGGAGAGACAGCCGCTGGTTTGTTACCCTGGCCGGCGAGTGCTGGTTTCATAACCCTCATTAATGCCCGTGCCAGCGGACCAAACCATGTCTGCTGCTCCAAGGACACAGAGTCCGAAATCCTCGCTAAGGTGAAAGGGATCGGGCGATCCTTTGGAGTGGACCCGACGGTACCTGCCTGAAAAGAAGGTGGGGAAGAATGCTGTACTGACCTGTCTTCGTCCTGCACTACCAACCTGTGCTTGGATGGAGGTGATCGCGAGTGCCGTCTAGGAGCACGCGTCCCTGCTGCTACCACCGGCTGTGGAATTCGCCGCGAACTATGGTCGCGCGAGGGCGAACGGTCGCGCAAAGGCGAATGGTCGCGCGGGGCGCGCAGGCGAGCGGTCGCGCGGGCGCGCGGGCGCGCAGGCGAGCGGTCGCGCGGGCGCGCAGGCGAGCGGTCGCGCGGGCGCGCAGGCGAGCGGTCGCGCGGGCGCGCAGGCGAGTGGGCAGGTAAATGAACACGTGTCCGAGGCGACGAACGCAAGCGATGGCGTGACGGCGAGGGATCGTGCTGCCGCGTAGGTGAAGAAGATCGCTGGCGATAATGACCGCGTGATGGTAAGCGATGGCGAGCAGCATGTGTAGGTGAATGATCGCGTGAAAGGGTGCGATGGTGCTCAGCATCCGCAGGAGGGCGATCGTTCAGGGTTGTGCGATGAGGAGCAGCATGCGTAAGCGGGCAATCGTGCAGGGTTGTGCGATGGCGAGCAGCATGCGCAGGTGAATGATCGCGTGAAAGGGTGCGATGGTGATCAGCATCCGCAGGAGGGCGATCGTTCAGGGTTGTGCGATGAGGAGCAGCATGCGTAAGCGGGCGATCGTGCAGGGTTGTGCGATGGCGAGCAGCATGCGCAGGTGAATGATCGCGTGAAAGGGTGCGATGGTGATCAGCATTCGCAGGAGGGCGATCGTTCAGGGTTGTGCGATGAGGAGCAGCATGCGTAAGCGGGCGATCGTGCAGGGTTGTGCGATGGCGAGCAGCATGCGCAGGTGAATGATCGCGTGAAAGGGTGCAATGGTGATCAGCATCCGCAGGAGGGCGATCGTTCAGGGTTGTGCGATGAGGAGCAGCATGCGTAAGCGGGCGATCGTGCAGGGTTGTGCGATGGCGAGCAGCATGCGCAGGTGAATGATCGCGTGAAAGGGTGCGATGGTGATCAGCATCCGCAGGAGGGCGATCGTTCAGGGTTGTGCGATGAGGAGCAGCATGCGTAAGCGGGCGATCGTGCAGGGTTGTGCGATGGCGAGCAGCATGCACAGGTGAATGATCGCGTGAAAGGGTGCGATGGTGATCAGCATCCGCAGGAGGGCGATCGTTCAGGGTTGAGCATCCGCAGTTGAGGGTCGCGCGATGGCGATCAGCATCCGCAGTTGAGGGTCGCGCGATGGCGATCAGCATCCGGAGTTGAGGGTCGCGCGATGGCGATCAGCATCCGCAGTTGAGGGTCGCGCGATGGCGATCAGCATCCGCAGTTGAGGGTCGTGCGATGGCGATCAGCATGCGCAGGTGAGCTAGTAGCTGGCGAACCATGTTCCTTCAGAAGTGTTGGAGAACGTTGGCGTGCCAGCTGTAACACACGTGGGCGATCCGGAGATCGCTGGCGAGCTGATGATCGCTGACGAGCTGATGATCGCTGGCGAGCTGATGATCGCTGGCGAGCTGATGATCGCTGGCGAGCTGATGATCGCTGGCGAGCTGATGATCGCTGACGAGCAGAAGGCTACGCGTGGAAGCCTGCGCAAAGAAGAAGTCCTTGACCCCGACCTGAACCGAAGTTCTAGATCGCGAGGGCGAACGTGGGCGCACAGGGCACGTAACAGGAACCGCAGGGAAGATCATCTTGAAAGCGCTGACGAACAGGAGAACGCTGATGAGCAGAAGGGCGCGCAGGGAAACCCTGACACGCAAGGGAAGAACCCCCGTGGGGGCAACCCTTTGCCCCGAAGGGATCGTTGTCCGCCGGGAGACTGATGTCCGTCGGAAGACCGCTGTCCGTCGGGCAGACCGTTGTCCGTCGGGAAGACCGTTGTCCGTCGGGAAGACCGTTGCCCGTCGGAAGACGAGATCAGACTGCTGTCCATCTGCACCAAGGCGGAAGATCGAGAAAAAAAAAAAGGAGTTGTAGGCTGCAAACGGAGATCCAAAAGGGCGCCTCAAGCACCCTTATAGGGAGATGAGAGGCCCTTACGACGAGGCGGACGAAGGGCCTTACGGCGAGGGAGGCCAACAGCAACAGCAACAGAAGAAACCTCCGAAGAAGAGTCTCTATGAGTGTACTCTCTCGCGAACGAAAGAGAAACACTTCGAGGAAGAGACTGGTCAGCCAGTGACCTAAAAGGAGCAATCCTCCGAAGAGGAGCTCCTGCAGTTGCCCAGCCCCTTGAGCGAAACTGCAGGTGCGACCGCTCAGCACCAAGAGCATAGTCGCACGAAAAAAAGGCAAGAGAAGAACCCCCCAAAAGGGGAAAAACTCAAGCCTGGACAGGAAAAACTTCCCTCGGAAGGAAAGTTATCCGCCCAAGGAGGCAAGCCTCCTGACTGTTCTAAAATGAACTGGAGAGCTGTCCGTCGACACGGGAGTACTACCAGTAGAAGGAGACACGCCCCTGACGAAAATACAAGGGGGGAGGCAGCAACAGCCGAATCCCCAGGACTCAACCAGACAGCTCACACCGTTGCTATATTACAGAAACGAACTAGATCGGTAACTGTAAAAAAATAAAACAAATATTAGTACACATTCATTCCCCCGGGAAGGCTCCGAAGAGGAATCCCGAGGGAAAGGAACAAGAATTACACAACAGGCACGTGCCCTCACAACCACTTACACTCGCGGAAGGAGAGCTGTAACCAGAACAGAATTATAACAATTATAATTATGTAACTATGTAATTATGTAATTTAAAAATGAATGAACACTAAAGAAAGAACGAAAATCCCGAAAGGAATCGTTCTACAAGCTGAAAAAAAAAAAAAACTACAATTAGATTCATAACTAATTGATACAAACGTACGCGTAGCAACCCCCCACACGGAAAGGAAGCTAGGCTACAAGGGCGTAGTAACACGTAGTAAAAGGGTGAACGACCTCAAGAGAGAGAGAGAGAGAGAGAAAGACATAAGTCAAACTCGATCGCCACCCATAAAATACGCCGTGGTGGCCTAACTGCCGAGGCCTCCACGTAGATATCGTACACTACACACACACACATCTGAAAAGGAAACTTACTTATTTCTATACTCAAATATATATATAAACATGAAAACATGTTTACATATATATTGAGTAAAAGAAAAGTAAGCGATTAAGTAAAGACAAAACAGACAATGGCTGCCAAGCGAGGACCAAGACAGAGACGTCTGTCACAGTCCGAGCCAAAAGTGAAAGTGAGTATTCACGTGTGTGTGAGGGGGAGGAGGGGTAGCTAGCTACCACTCCCCTACCCCCCCCGCTAACTAGCGCGGGGGTAATACACCCTCGTTAAATTCTAATGGCTCGCCATTTCAGCTACGCTAAAAGTAATAACCCTTTGTAAATAGCGTGGTTTGTATTTCGGTTACGGAACAACTAATTTTTTAGTATGACGCATCATGCTCAAACAGGAAATTAAATTTCCCTTTACTGGCAGCCAGATCAGTTAGCTTATTAATCAATCAAAGCTGACAAAGCTTTTTTCTTTTTTTTGTTCTGACTGTAGAGTTTTTCACAAATTGAAATGGAATGAAAATGTTCTTAGCTTATCCTATGTTTAAATAGATTTATCTTGAAAGAGGTTAAATTTTCTCCATTAAGATATGAGAAAGAGGGGAAAACACTACTTTATAAAACAAATTGAGCTTAAATATACTAGAGCTCTCAGATATGTGAAAGAATATCCATGATTTATTCAGTATATTCCTGTAACAAAATCATCTACTCCTAAAAATCTTTCCTTACTTATCATCTTCAATCACTTCACGTTTCACAGGATCCGACAGTCCAACGAAACAAACTTCTTCAACTTCAAACTTTCCTCCAGTCCCTTCCTTCCCTAGTACTGCACATGTGACACCTGCAAGGAATTCATCAATCAACATAAAAACATATGTGAGAGAGAGAGAGAGAGAGAGAGAGAGAGAGAGAGAGAGAGAGAGAGAGAGAGAGAGAGAGAGAGAGAGAGAGAGAGAGAGATAGTATTACAATGGTTAATTTGACAATTTAGTTCTAATTTGGTTTGGCTCTTGAGATCAACTGAATTAAAGTTTTGTAAAATCAAAATATTTGTGTAATAAACATTTCAAATAAAATTCTTTGTATAATTTGCCTGTTATAAAAAAAAACATATGGTACAGATGCCATGAAATGTACAAAAAAACATTCCAAAAATCAAGTCGTTGTATGTGACATATTAGGCAAAGGGAGTTGTGTAAGTGGAAATATGATATTTTCCTTATAAAATAAATTTTTGAATATACTTACCCGGTGAATATATAATAGCTGACGTCTCCGACGGCCCGACAGATTCCAAAAACTCACGAGCGATCGCCATGAAGGTTGCGGGTGTGCCCACCAGCGCCAACTATCGGCCAGATACCGCATATACTTCTCAACCACTCCAGTTCTTCTCAGTCCGCTGGGTCTCTATCGGGGAGGAAGGGAGGGCCTTTAATCTTATATATTCACCGGGTAAGTACAGTATATTCAAAAATTTATTTTATAAGGAAAATATCATTTTTAAATATTAAACTTAGCCGGTGAATATATAATAGCTGATTCACACCCATGGTGGTGGGTAGAGACCAGTATTAATACAATAAAGGCGTATATGCTCAAGAGTTTTTTGAAAAATATTTCATAAAAAACCAACTTAAGTATAGGTACCTGGTAAGGAAGCTGACTCTGATGATTACTCTACCTCATTAGTCCGCTTTCCTCACGAAGCCCAGCCATCCTCTCAGGATGCTGAAAGACTCCCAGGAGCTGTTATATCCAGGGCGAACACCCCTATAACAGGACCTCATCAATACCCTTAATCTGGGCGCTCTCAAGAAACAACATTTGACCACCCGCCAAATCAAAAAGATTGCGAAAGACTTCCTAGTCTTCCGTACAACCCAAGACAAGATTAAAAAACATTTCAAGAGAATATTAAAAGGATATTGGGATTAAGGGAATGTAGTGGTAGAACCCTCACCCACTACTGCACTCGCTGCAACGAATGGACCCAGGGTGTAGCAGTCCTCATAAAGAGTCTGGACGTCTTTTAAGTAAAATGAAGCGAACACTGACTTGCTCCTCCAAAAGGTCGCGTCCATAATACTTCGAAGAGATCTGTTTTGCTTAAAAGCCATCGAAGTTGCTATTACTCTCACTTCGTGAGTCTTGACCTTAAGCAAACAACGATCTTTCTCATTTAAATGAGAATGTGCCTCCCAGATTAAAAGTCTAATAAAGTACGACAACGCATTTTTAGACATGGGCAATGAGGGCTTCTTAACGGAGCACCATAAGGCCTCAGAACCACCTCGTATTGGTTTAGTTCGGGCTAAGTAAAACTTGAGAGCTCTAACGGGGCACAGCACTCTTTCAACTTCATTACCTACGATTTCTGACAGACTAGGTATTTCAAAAGATTTAGGCCAAGGACGAGAAGGCAGTTCGTTCTTTGCCAAAAAACCAAGTTGAAGAGAACATATAGCTTTATTCGTAGAGAAGCCGATGTTCTTACTAAAAGCATGGATCTCACTGACCCTTTTAGCCGAAGCCAAGCTCACCAAAAAGTGTCTTGAGGGTAAGATCCTTCAGGGAGGCTGAATGTAATGGCTCAAACCTGTCTGACATTAGGAACTGTAGGACCACGTCTAAGTTCCAAGCAGGAGTCGACATACGACGCTCCTTAGAGGTCTCAAAAGACTTAAGGAGGTCTTGGAGATCTTTGTTATTTGACAGATCCAAGCCTCTATGCCTGAAAACAGACGCCAACATGCTCCTGTAGCCTTTAATGGTGGGAGCAGAGAGGGAGCGAACATTTCTCAGATGCAGGAGAAAGTCCGCAATTTGCGCTACAGAGGTACTGGAAGAGGAAATAGAGGAGGACTTGCACCACTCTCTAAATACCTCCCACTTCGACTGGTAGACCTTGATAGTAGATGATCTAGCCCTCGCGATCGCTCTGGCTGCCTCCTTTGAAAATCCTCGAGCTCTTGAGAGTCTTTCGATAGTCTGAAGGCAGTCAGACGAAGCGCGGGGAGGCTTTGATGAAGTCTCCTTACGTGAGGCTGCCGTAAGAGATCCATCCGTAAGGGCAGACTCCTTGGAACGTCTACCAGCCATAGAAGTACCTCTGTGAACCACTCTCTCGCGGGCCAGAGGGAAGCAACCAACGTCAACCTTGTCCCTTCGTGAGAGGCGAACTTCTGTAAGACCTTGTTGATGATCTTGAACGGCGGAAATGCGTAAGCGTCCAGGTGAGACCAGTCCAACAGAAAGGCATCTATGTGGGCCGCCTCTGGATCTGGGACTGGAGAGCAATAAGTTGGGAGCCTTTTGGTCAGCGAGGTCGCAAAGAGGTCTATGGTGGGTTGACCCCAAGTCATCCAAAGACTCTTGCACACATCCTTGTGGAGGGTCCATTCTGTAGGGATCACCTGACCTCTCCGACTGAGACAGTCCGCCAAGACGTTCAATTTCCCTTGGACGAACCTCGTCAACAGTGAGATGCCTCGATCTTTTGACCAGATGAGGAGGTCCCTTGCGATGCCGAACAGAGCGTGGGAGTGAGTGCCTCCTTGCTTGGAGATGTACACCAAGGCCGTGGTGTTGTCCGCATTCACTTGTACCACCTTGTTTAGAAGTAGACTCTCGAAACTCGTCAGTGCTAAGTGAACAGCCAACAGCTCCTTGCAGTTGATGTGAAGGCTCCTCTGATCTGTCGTCCAAAGACCCGAACATTCCAGACTGTCCAGAGTCGCTCCCCAACCCAAATCCGACACGTCTGAAAATAACACGTGGTTTGGGTTCTTGACTGCCAGGGACAGACCTTCTCGAAGACGTATATTGCTGTCCCACCAGCTCAGGCAAGTCTTGACTGGTTCGGAGATTGGGATCGAGACCGCCTCCAAAGTTTTGTCTTTGTTCCAATGGGAGTCTAAATGGAACTGGAGAGGGCGAAGGTGAAGTCTCCCTAGAGAGATAAACTGTTCCAGGGATGACAGCGTCCCTAGGAGGCTCATCCAACTTCTCACAGAGCAACAGTCTTTCTCTAGCATGAGACGGACTTTGAGCAAGGCTTGCTCTATCCTGGTGGCAGACGGAAAAGCCCGAAAAGCTAGACTCTGTATCTCCATCCCCAAATCGAGAATCGTTTGGGAGGGAGTCAGCTGAGACTTCTCTATGTTCACCAACAGTCCCAACTCCTTTGCAAGATCCAACGTCCATTGAAGGTCCTGCAGACAGCGATGACGGGACGACGCTCTGAGCAGCCAGTCGTCCAGGTACAGGGAGGCTCGAATCCCCGACAAATGTAGAAATTTTGCTACATTTCTCATGAGCCTCGTAAAAACAAGAGGAGCAGGGCTGAGGCCGAAGCACAGTGCTCGGAATTGGTACACCACATTCCTGTATACAAACCTCAGATACGGTTGAGAATCCGGGTGTATAGGAATGTGGAAGTATGCATCCTGCAGGTCGAGAGAGACCATCCAGTCTCCCTCTCTGACTGCTGCTAGAACGGATTTGGTGGTCTCCATCGTAAATTTTGTTTTGACAACAAAAACGTTGAGAGCACTGACATCCAGCACCGGCCTCCAACCTCCTGTATGCTTTGGAACTAGGAAGAGACGGTTGTAAAACCCCGGTGATTGAAGGTCCGAGACTTTCACCACCGCCCCCTTCTCTAGCAACTGAGACACCTGCAGATGTAATGCCTGTCTCTTTGACTCCTCTCGATACCTGGGAGAGAGGTCTATAGGGACTTTTACTAGAGGAGGTCTCCGTACAAAAGGTATTTCGTACCCCTCCTTTAGCAACAAAACAGACTCCCGGTCTGCACCCCTCTTCTCCCAGGCCTGTCAGAAGTTGGTCAATCTGGCCCCTACCGCTGTCTGAGGACGTGGGCAGTCAGACTCTGCCACGGGAGGACTTAGATCCTCTCCTCTTACCTCTCTTACTATCGGCACGAGCGCCTCCCTTACTGGGAGCTCTGCCACGAAAGGGCGGGATAAATCTCGTCGCTGGAGTATCGAACTTAGGTCTAACGACATAAGAGGATGAAGGAGCAGCCTTACGCGCTGACGTAGCCATCAAGTCATGGGTATCCTTTTGAACTAGAGACGCTGCGATATCCTTAATTAACTGCTGTGGGAACAAGGCAGACGACAACGGCGCAAAAAGTAGCTCTGACCTTTGACAGGGAGTTACTCCTGCAGACAGGAACGAACAAAGAGTCTCCCTCTTCTTAAGGACTCCTGCCGTAAACGTAGCAGCGAGTTCATTAGAGCCATCACGGATAGCTTTGTCCATGCAGGACATAATTTGCACAGATACATCACGGTCAGCTGAAGAGATCTTCCTGCTCAAGGCTCCCAGCGACCAATCCAAGAAGTTAAAAACTTCAAAGGCCCTATAAACCCCTTTCCGGAGATGATCAAGGTCTGAAGAGGACCAGCAAACTTTTGAGCGTCTCATGGCCAGACGACGAGGAGAGTCTACGAGGCTTGAGAAGTCCCCCTGGGCAGAGGCAGGTACTCCCAAGCCGAGAACTTCTCCCGTGTCATACCAGACGCTCGCTCGAGAAGCCAGTTTAAAAGGGGGAAAAGCAAAGGCTGTCTTCCCCAAACTCCTCCTGGTCAACAACCAGTCGCCTAGTAAACGCAAAGCTCTCTTAGAAGAGCGAGACAGCACTAGCTTAGTAAACGACGGCGTCGAAGCAGCTAGGCCCAGCGTGAACTCTGACGGAGGCGAACGAGGAGCAGCAGTCACAAAATGGTTAGGAAACAGTTCCTTAAAAATCAGCATGATCTTTTTAAAATCAAGAGAGGGCTGAGCAACTTTAGGCTCCTCTCCATCTGAAAAAGTCCCCAAAGGCATATCAGTTGGAAGGGGATCAGCGACTTCCTCATCCGACGGAACTTCGTCCGACAACTGCCGAGTCTCGTGATACGGAGAGACATGCCGAGGAGGCAACGCTTGACAGGCAATGTCAACAAGCGACGGAGCAGCAGCAACAGCTGAGGAAACAACGTCACGCCGCAGCTGTAAAGACTGAAAGTCTTGTGACTGACAAGCAACAACAGCTTGAGTTGATTGTCGCTCGACATCACGTCGAGACTGCATTGACTGCAGGGTCTGAGCAGGCAAAACAACTTCCGACTGCGGTGACAGACGCTCAACGTCACGTCGAGGCAACGGAGTCGGTCGGCGAACGTCAGTGCGGGGCTGCGGTGGCAGCTGCTGAACGTCAGTCCGAGACTGTAGCAAAGGGGGTTCCACGTCACGTGACTGACGTGAAAGACGAGGAACACGACTAGCATCGCGTTTCAAAGCACTAGAAACGTTAGCACTAACATCAAACGGACGAGAAAACACTCGTTTAGGCGGCTGAAGGCCAGAGTCACGTTCATCGCACTGGCGAACCGCAAGCAAAGGATCATCGTGAACCTGTCCATGCTCATAATCTTCCATAAGGGAGGAAAGCTTAGACTGCATGTCCCGCAGGACAACCCACTTCAGGTCAACGGGAGTCGGAACGGGCCGTGACGTCGGTAACGTCTGCGCTGGCAAAACATTGCCTCTACCGAGACCCTCGGACTCCGTGTTACGCTTTCGCTTAACAGGCGAACAGTCATCCGATGACAGCAAGTGGTCAGAGCTGCCCCAATGGCTACAGCCAGGACGCTGGACCTGTCCTGAAGGGACTGACTTGCGCCTTAAGGGCCTAGATACCTTGCGCCAAGGTTTCTTATGCGACAAGTCGTCAGAGGACGAGGAGAACTTAGTCTCAACCGTCTTATGGTAAGGACGTTCTTGACGAGAAACGTCTGATACCAAAGAGGGAACGTCTGTACGCTGGTTTACACCCCTCGCCCCCTTAAGTCCTACGACATTACTTCTCCCTGGTGCAGGGGAGCCTGAAAGAGGTCTCGGACTAGGGGAGCGACAAGCACGAACAGACGAACCCTCGGTCGCAACACCAAACACATTTTGCGCACTTTTCACTTTACCACTTAGATTTTCTGCTTTACCACTTTTCAACAACTTTATATCGGACATAAGTTGGTTTCTGTCCGAGGCTAAGGACTCGACCTTTTCGCCTAAAGCTTGAATCGCTAAAAACATATCCCGCATAGACGGTTCATGAGTGCTAGCAGGGGGTTCAGGAACAACCACTACAGGGGAAGGATTAGGTTCAGGGGCATGGGAGGAGGAAAATTCCAAAGATCTAGATGAGCTTCTCCTCACCCTATCTCTTTCGAGCTTACGAGTATACTTTTCATACTCGTAGCCATTCGAATTCCGACAAGACCACGCACTCCTCACACCGATCTCCTAATTGGCAGGATTTACCCCGGCAATTAGAACAAACAGTATGAGGGTCGATAGAGGCCTTGGGAAGACGTTTGTTACAATCTCTCGCACACTTGCGATATACAGGAGAAGGGTCAGCCATTTTGAACAACCAGAGAAAATCCAAATCAAAGCCAATTTCATCAACAAGAAACACAAGCCAAAAAAGGGTTTCAAGAGTTTTATTGAAGAAACACACCAACACAGCGAAAGCCAATAAAACAACCAAAACAAAGTACTTCACCAATTCGGTAGAAAACTCGAGGTCTAAAGCGAGCGGAACCAACTTGTCGGCAAGACCGACAGAGAAGAACTGGAGTGGTTGAGAAGTATATGCGGTATCTGGCCGATAGTCGGCGCTGGTGGGCACACCCGCAACCTTCATGGCGATCGCTCGCGAGTTTTTGGAATCTGTCGGGCCGTCGGAGACGTCAGCTATTATATATTCACCGGCTAAGTTTAATATTTAAAAACAAAGATATACAAGTCTGATTAGGGAGAAAAAAAAAAAAAACTATCAAATTGAATCACGGGTCCATCATCTATGTCAGCCCTACTCTCGAATTAGTATAAGCAATTTAATGAGTTAATAAATTTTTCAATTCATTAAGGATAAAAAGGCCTTGCATTTAACATTGTTCTTTTCTTTCCTTATGGCTTGAAAGACAAGAAAGTTAAGGAAAGACAGTAAATGAAAATAGAAATTGATGTAACACATCTCAAAGCCGTCAAGTGTCCCCTTCACTCACCTGTAACAAGTTTGGGGACATCAACATTTCCAACAAGCTGAATTCTCTGAAGCTCATCTTCTAAAATAATTTCATCTTCCTTACTAACATATTTTTCTAAGACAGGTTGTGGCATCAAGTGATGCTGAAATTAAAGATGTTGCAATTAGATGAAATACAATTCTAGCTGGAAAAAAATTCAGATTAGAAAAGAGATGTAGTTCACATTTCCATTACTACATAAGGTACAAGAATAATAATTGGCAACAGCATTGGGTTACTTTAAAAGGAAATAAGATGAGAGAAATAACAATGTTAAATCTCCTTAGAGGTATAACATGATGCCTCAAAAGTGGGAGACAACTCTTTGTCATCTTCGCATTGGTCACACTAGGCTGACACAAGAGTTTTTGATGACGGCCAACATCAGCCATATTGTGACGACTACTATTTGGTACCCCTCACAGTGTGGCACATGTTGACCGAATGCTCCACTTTTAGCACCCTGAAAAATAGATATCTTTTTATGGCTCGAGGTAACGATCGCAGGTTCATCCTTGACAAAATTATTAAGCAGGTCGTGTTATACTATGCTAGCAGTATTTTTAGAATTATTTCGAAAGCCGGTCTTCTGAAAGCTATTTAACTTTGATAAGGAAATCTTTGGTTTAATAATTCTAAATTGAATTTCATGTTACTCTTTATTTATAACAAACATTGGCATCAATGACTTTGATGTCAGGATGGCATAAAACTCCAAATCTACCAATCAATCAGTTAATTAAGGTACAGTATATACGGAACCATAAAAATGTAGGCCTTGTGACCAGAAGAAATACTGTACTCAGAAAAAGCATTGACCTTTATCATTTAATGACCTGCTTGTTTAAAACCTGCTCAGTTACAACCAACTCTTAAACAAAAAACAAATAAAATAAAAATAAAGAATTCTAATAAGATTTATTACTTCCATACTAACCTGACGTTCTTATTGATTCTACTTGAAGCTGTATCGACGTCTACCCCAAAATAAAAATTTCCCATTCTCTCTCATTGGAAAATACCCAGCCCCCTTTGGAAACCACATCATCTGGCAGTTGATGGCCCAAAACTAGTCATTGATACAACATACTACCCCCTACTTTTCAGTTCTTGAAGTCAAGACCCTAATCATTAGTTTATTGACCTCAATGATTAGTGGGAAGGAGAAGGGGCATGTATATGAACATTAAACAAGTATAAAAATTTATCGTTAAAAAATTCTGTTTATTTTCATGAACCTATGCTGATGTTCATATTATTGTTCACACACTGATGGAGGTGGGATAGTATACAAATATAAAAGGAAAAGTAACAATCTAGATCGATAAATTTATCAATCCCATGAGAGACTAGTTTAAAAGGTAACCAATTCTAACCCCAAGTAAACTCATAATTGCTCGAGTTCCCCGGTCAGATTCCAAACCTATACCCACTATCCACCTTTTAAAAATCACATATCTTAAAAGTAATTTGTATTTTTTCCAAACATACGAACCTGAGTTCTATAATAGGAGTATAATTATAGTGCAGCTAGAAAAATGTTATTTTTATAATAAAATAAATTTTTGAATATACTTACCCGGTGATTATATAAGCTGCAGCTCTGCTGCTCGACAGAAAACTCTACGTTCAAAATCCGCCAGCGATCGCTATGCAGATAGGGGGTGTACATCAACAGCGCCATCTGTCGTGCAGGTACTCAGTACTCAATGTAAACACAGAACTCAATTTTCTCCTCGGTCCACTGGGTCTCTATTGGGGAGGAAGGGAGGGTCCTTTAATATATAATCACCGGGTAAGTATATTCAAAAATTTATTTTATTATAAAAATAACATTTTTCAATATTAAACGTAGCCGGTGATTATATAAGCTGATTCACACCCAGGGGGGTGGGTAGAGACCAGCAATAAATGTTTACATTATTATGAGCTAAGGATTTTTTATTTCATTTTAGCAGTTATTCAAAATAACAAACATAAAATAAATAAGTACCTGGTAAGGAAGTCGACTTGAACAATTACTCTGCCTTTTTAAGTACGTCTTCCTTACGGAGCCTCGCGATCCTCTTAGGATGCTGAGCGACCCCTAGGAGCTGAAGTATCAAGGGTTGCAACCCATACTACAGGACCTCATCAAAACCTCTAATCTAGGCGCTTCTCAAGAAAAGAATTTGACCACCCGCCAAATCAACCAGGATGCGAAAGGCTTCTTAGCCTTCCGGACAACCCAAAAACAACAATAAAAAACATTTCAAGAGAAAGATTAAAAATGTTATGGAATTAGGGGAATGTAGTGGTTGAGCCCTCACCCACTACTGCACTCGCTGCTACGAATGGTCCCAGGGTGTAGCAGTTCTCGTAAAGAGACTGGACATCTTTAAGATAAAAAGACGCGAACACTGACTTGCTTCTCCAATAGGTTGCGTCCATTATACTCTGCAGAGATCTATTTTGTTTAAAGGCCACTGAAGTTGCGACAGCTCTAACTTCATGTGTCCTTACCTTCAGCAAAGCTTGGTCTTCCTCACTCAGATGGGAATGAGCTTCTCGTATCAACAGTCTGATATAATATGATAAGGCATTCTTTGACATAGGCAAAGAAGGTTTCTTAATAGAACACCATAAAGCTTCTGACTGTCCTCGTAAAGGTTTAGTTCGTCTTAAATAGAACTTAAGAGCTCTAACAGGGCATAAGACTCTTTCTAGTTCATTTCCAACCATATTTGAAAGGCTTGGAATATCGAACGATTTCGGCCAAGGACGAGAAGGTAGCTCGTTTTTGGCTAGAAAACCAAGCTGTAAAGAACATGTAGCCGTTTCAGATGAAAATCCGATGTTCCTGCTGAAGGCGTGAATCTCACTGACTCTTTTAGCTGTTGCCAAGCAAACCAGGAAAAGAGTCTTTAAAGTGAGATCTTTAAAGGAGGCTGATTGTAGTGGCTCGAACCTTTCTGACATAAGGAGTCTTAGTACCACGTCTAAATTCCAACCAGGTGTAGCCAAACGACGCTCCTTCGTGGTCTCAAAAGACTTAAGGAGGTCCTGTAGATCTTTGTTGTTGGAAAGATCTAAGCCTCTGTGACGGAAGACTGATGCCAACATGCTTCTGTAACCTTTGATAGTGGGAGCTGAAAGAGATCTTTCTTTCCTCAGGTATAATAGGAAGTCAGCTATTTGGGTTACAGAGGTACTGGTCGAGGATACTGATACTGACTTGCACCAGTTTCGGAAGACTTCCCACTTTGACTGGTAGACTCTAAGAGTGGATGTCCTCCTTGCTCTAGCAATCGCCCTGGCTGCCTCCTTCGAAAAGCCTCTAGCTCTAGAGAGTTTTTCGATAGTCTGAAGGCAGTCAGACGAAGAGCGTGGAGGCCTTGGTGTACCTTCTTTACGTGTGGCTGACGTAGAAGGTCCACCCTTAGAGGAAGAGTTCTGGGAACGTCCACTAGCCATTGAAGTACCTCGGTGAACCATTCTCTCGCGGGCCAGAGGGGAGCAACTAACGTCAACCTTGTCCCTTCGTGAGAGGCGAACTTCTGCAGTACCTTGTTGACAATCTTGAACGGGGGGAATGCATATAGGTCTAGATGTGACCAATCCAGTAGAAAGGCATCTATATGAACTGCTGCTGGGTCCGGGATTGGTGAGCAATATATTGGGAGCCTCTTGGTCATCGAGGTTGCGAAGAGATCTATGGTAGGCTGGCCCCATGTGGCCCACAGTCTCTTGCACACATCCTTGTGTAGGGTCCATTCTGTTGGAATGATTTGTCCCTTCCGACTGAGGCAATCTGCCATGACATTCAAGTTGCCTTGGATGAACCTCGTTACTAGAGAAAGGTTTAGATCTTTTGACCAGGTGAGGAGGTCCCTTGCGATCTCGTACAACGTCATAGAATGGGTCCCTCCTTGCTTGGAGATGTACGCCAAAGCCGTGGTGTTGTCCGAGTTCACCTCCACCACTTTGCCTTGAAGGAGGGACTTGAAGCTTTTCAAGGCCAGATGAACTGCCAGTAGCTCCTTGCAGTTGATATGTAACGTTCTTTGATGCGAGTTCCAAGTTCCCGAGCATTCCCGACCGTCTAATGTCGCACCCCAGCCCGTGTCCGATGCGTCCGAGAAGAGAACGTGGTTGGGGGTCTGAACAGCCGGGGGCAGACCCTCTCTGAGGCTGATACTGTCCTTCCACCAAGTCAGGGACGACTTCATCTTCTCGGAAATGGGGATCGAGACCGCTTCTAGCGTCTTGTCCTTTTTCCAGTAAACAGCTAGGTGAAATTGAAGGGGACGGAGGTGTAGTCTCCCTAACGAAACGAACTGTTCCAGGGATGATAGCGTCCCTATCAGACTCATCCACTGTCTGACTGAACATCGTTCCTTCTTCAGCATGTTCTGGATGCATACCTGGGCTTGACTTGTTCTGGGGGCCGACGGAAAAGCCCGAAAAGCTTGACTGTGAATCTCCATCCCTAAATACACAATAGTTTGGGATGGGACCAGTTGAGACTTTTCCATATTGACCAGGAGACCCAATTCCTTGATCAGATCTAGAGTCCACTTTAGATTCTCCAGACAGCGACGACTGGAAGAGGCTCTTAGAAGCCAGTCGTCCAAATAGAGGGAGGCTCTGATGTCCGCTAAATGAAGGAATTTGGCTATATTCCTCATCAGCCTGGTAAACACAAGAGGAGCTGTGCTTAGGCCAAAGCACAGGGCTTGAAATTGGTAGACAACCTTTTCGTAAACGAATCTCAGAAAAGGTTGGGAGTCTGGATGGATGGGGACGTGAAAGTATGCGTCCCTTAGGTCTAAAGAGACCATCCAGTCTTCCTTTCTGACCGCTGCTAGAACGGACTTTGTGGTCTCCATGGCGAACGTCTGCTTTGTGACAAAGACATTCAGCGCACTGACGTCTAGCACCGGCCTCCACCCTCCTGTCTTCTTTACCACTAAGAAGAGACGGTTGTAGAAGCCCGGGGATTGATGGTCCCGGACTTTGACAACCGCTCCCTTTTCTAGTAAGAGAGACACCTCCTGCTTCAAAGCTCGTCTCTTGTCTTCCTCTCTGTACCTGGGAGAGAGATCGATGGGACACGTTGCTAGAGGGGGTTTGTGTACAAACGGGATCTTGTACCCTTCTCTGAGCAACTTCACAGATTGTGCATCTGCGCCTCTTTTCTCCCAGGTCTGCCAGAAGTTCTTGAGTCTGGCTCCCACTGCTGTCTGAAGAAGGAGGCAGTCAGACTCTGCCTTTAAAGGACTTGGTACCTTTCTTCTTCCCACGTCTCCCTTCGGCACGAGCACCTCCTCTGCTGGAGGCTCTGCCACGAAAGGGCGGAATGAATCTGGACGCTGGAGTGTCCATCCTGGGTCTTGACAAGGTAGGCAAAGGGGTGGCTTTGCGGGCAGAGGACGCAACCAGGTCATGGGTGTCCTTCTGAATCAAAGAGGCAGCAATCTCCTTAATCAAGTCCTCTGGAAAAAGGCACTTTGAGAGAGGAGCAAAAAGAAGTTCTGATCTCTGACACGGTGTTACTCCAGCTAACAGGAAAGAGCAAAGGTTCTCCCGTTTCTTGAGGACCCCGGATACGAACAAAGCCGCAAGCTCACTAGATCCGTCACGTATGGCCTTGTCCATGCAGGACATTATGAGCAAGGAAGATTCCTTGTCAGACGGGGAGATCTTCCTGCTCAAAGCTCCCAGACACCAGTCCAAAAAGTTAAAGACCTCGAAGGCTCTTAAACACTCCTTTCAACAGATGGTCTAGGTCCGTAGGAGACCAGCATATCTTAGAGCGTCTCATGGCTAGCCTGCGGGGAGAGTCTACCAGGCTTGAGAAGTCGCCCTGGGCAGAGGCAGGAACTCCCAAGCCGAGAACTTCTCCCGTGGCATACCAGACGCTCGATCTGGAAGAGAGTTTCGCAGGGGGAAACGTAAACGCTGTCTTCCCTAGGTTCTTTTTGGACTGCATCCAATCTCCTAAAACTCGTAAAGCTCTCTTGGACGAGCGGGCGAGGACGAGTTTCGTAAAGGCAGGCGCGGATGACTGCGTACCTAAAGCAAACTCTGACGGAGGAGAGCGTGGAGCGGCAGACACAAACTGGTCCGGATACATCTCTTTGAACAGAGCAAGAACTTTTCTAAAGTCCAAAGAGGGTTGCGTGGTCTTGGGTTCGTCAAGGTCCGTATGTGGGTCATCAATGTGTGCCGCGTCGTCATCATCAGAGAGTCCATCATCTGAGAATTGAGGAGGAAGCGGCAAAGGAGTAGGAATCGGCTGGTCAGCTGAGTCCGGCAGCACGGGTGCACGCGTGACTGAACCGGACGCAACGTCATGGAACTGTTGCCCAGTCTGTGAACTGGCAACAACCATAGCAGCGCGGGGACGCATAGCGTCTACTCCAGACTGTCTAGTCTGATGTGGGCGAGCAGAGGTAACCACACTGGGTTGCGGAGGTTGACGCACCGCGTCAAAACAAAACAACTTAGACTGTTGTTGTACCTTGCGAACGTCAACGGAAGGTTCCGTGCGTCGCTGAACGTCAACATGCGGCTGGCAGGGTACACTGGAACGCATGGGTGGCGGGACTTTCTCAGCTGGAGTGCGGCAGAAGGTCGCCTCAGCGTCCACAGGACGCACAACCGTGGGTGGTTGTAGGCTAGAGGTTGGTGCAGCGTCAACCTTCTCCGCACGAAAGTCCTGCATCAATGACGTTAACTGAGACTGCATGGTCTGCAGCAAAGACCACTTAGGGTCTACAGGAGCAGGTGCAGCAACAGACGGTGTGACTGCCTGATGCGGTACCGCTTTGCCTCTCTTAGGAGGTGAGCAGTCGTCGGAAGACTGCAGCGAGTCCGAACTGACCCAGTGGCTACAACTGGGCCGTTGGACTTGCGCGGAAGGGACAGACTTGCGCTTAAGAGGCCGCGAGACCTTGGTCCATGGTTTCTTACGAGAAACCTCTTCCGCAGACGAGGAGTAAATGGGCTCTCTCGTCTTTGTGTGGGTGGGGCGATCTTGGGTAGATACGCCCGAAACCACGGAGGGAACGTCTGTTCGCTGATTAAAGCCTCTCGAACCCTTTGGTCGTACGACATTGCTTCTCCCCTGGACTTGGGAGCTTGCAAGAGGTCCCGGACTGGGAGGACGACAGGCACGAACAGACGAACCCTCAAGCGCAACACTATCCACAACACTATCACTCACTTTATCACTACCCACTGCACTCTTACACTTCAGCTCCTTGACGTCTGCCATGAGCTGGTTACGGTCACTAGCCAAGGACTCGACTCTCTCACCAAGAGCTTGGATGGCACGCATCATATCTGCCATCGAAGGTTCTTGAGTGCTAGAAGGGGGATCAGGAGCAACCACTACAGGGGAAGGAATAGGTTGTGGGGCATGAGGAGAGGAAAATTCAACGGAGCGAGACGAACTTCTCCTGACTCTATCTCTCTCTAGCCTACGTGTATATTTCTGGAATTCGATAAAATCGAATTCCAAAAGCCCAACGCATTCCTCACATCGATCTTCCAATTGACAGGTTTTATCCCGACAATTGGAACAAACGGTGTGAGGATCGATAGAGGCCTTCGAAAGACGCCTTGAACAGTCCCTAGCATTACACTTTCTGAATTTAGGGACTTGAGAAGGGTCAGCCATTTTGAATTAGTCAAAGGGGAATTCAAAAACTATCCAAAGTCATTAACAAATAATCCGATATCAACAAAAGAATGCAAGGATGTATTGAAGATAAAGCCTGCAAAGCGAAAGCTCAAAACTAGAAACGTGTACTTCACCAAAAAGATGTGAAAACCAATCCAGTTAGCAACAGCGAATTAGTAGGTCTTGCCGGTGGCACGACAGAGAGAAAATTGAGTTCTGTGTTTACATTGAGTACTGAGTACCTGCACGACAGATGGCGCTGTTGATGTACACCCCCTACCTGCATAGCGATCGCTGGCGGATTTTGAACGTAGAGTTTTCTGTCGAGCAGCAGAGCTGCAGCTTATATAATCACCGGCTAAGTTTAATATTGAAAATAACAAATTTAGAGATAATTTGTATTTTTCCTAGCATACAAACCTGGAGTTCTTTATAGGGGTATTACTTTCGGCAAAGCTGAAAGACTAGTCAAGACAATTTTAGTGAGGGATAACTACCCCCATCCTCTTGTTAGCGGGTGGGGATGGGGTAGATCGAGTACCCTGCTCACTCACACCTGTCGGCCGAGTAACCACTTTTGCTTTCTGGCAGGACTTCCTGTGGGACAGGGTGGCAGGCCAATTTTTATAAGTAGCTCCAGGTTTGTATGCTAGTAAAAATACAAATTATCTCCAAATTTGTTATTTGTTCCGGTGCAAATACAAACACTTCGCTATTTATAGGGGTGACTTACTCTTAGGAGGTAGGAAGTCCTACCAACTGGCCTTGGCTGTGACCCAAGGTTCTCTCTATTTCGATCTGCCATCGAAGTAGTAAGAACCCTACCCTCACTAAAATCAAGTGCCAATACAGGGTAATGCACTGATAGCAGCCTGCAGAAGCTTGTGTGTGAGAGAGACTAGTGGATTGTCTTTATGTAGGAACTCAAGTACAAGAGTAGAGTTCTAAGACTTACCTAATACACTCCCTCAAGAGGTATTGGGTACGTAACAAAGTATTATATACAAATACTCAGGATGCACAAGGGAAATGAGTCTTACCTAAGAGAGGTGAGGTCAGCTGTGTTGAGGTTTGGCAGTGCTGTTTTCCCCAAGGAGGGGAAGAAGGTAAAAGGAAGAAAGGAGCCAGTCATTCTTACTCATTCAACCCAGACTAACCCGAGTAACCTCAACCCTCAACCCTCTGCTACTTGTCCATCAAGGAGCTTGAGGCATTAGGCCACTTGTTGTGCAGCCACCCAAGGACCAATGAAAAAAAAAGTCTCCATGTTCTTGTGGGTTACGTCTTACAGGTAGTGGGCAGTGAAGGTCGTTTGACGCTTCCACAAGCCCGCTTGCAGTACCTGCACCACAGAGGAAGTTTTTCTTGAACACCAGGGACGTTGCAATGCATCATGAACTCTGGGTTGTTTGGACGGGGGAGGGTCTGGATTGAGAGCTCTCTCAATCACTTTCCTGATCCAAGAGGAAATAGTATTCCTAGGGAGCCTCCTCTTGACCTTCCCCGTGCTAACGAAAAGCGCTTTCACACGGGGGTGAGCTGCTGCTCTTCTTATTAAGTAACACCCCATACTCCTTACTGGACACAATAACAGTTGGTCTGGATCTTCGGATACAGAACGAAGACTCTCCATCCGGAATGGGCCGAACCTGGAGTCAAACACACCCGTATTTTGAGTCTTAGCAATGAACTCAGGGACATAGCTGAGGATTACTTCTCCCCATCTCCTGGAATGGGAGACGCCAGCAGTTCACCGACTCTTTTGGCTGAGGCCAAAGGGAGTAGGAACACCGTCTTCCACATTAGGTGGAGATCCGAAGCCTGGTGTAATGGTTTGTAAGGGGGCCCTTCAGAGACCGAAGGACCCGAACCACATTCCAAGGAGGAGGTCTAAGCACTGACTGGGGACAAGTAAGCTCGTAACTACGTATGAGCAAAGAAAGTTCCAACGAGGAGGAAATATCTACTCCTTTCAGTCTAAAGGCGAGACTCAAGGCTGAGCGGTAGCCTTTGACTGCTAAGAACAAGAGAAGCAATTCTTCCCGAAGGTATAAAAGGAACTTTGCTATAGTTGGAACAGTGGCATCGAGGGGAGAGATATCAATTCCACGACACCAACCACAGAAAACTGACCACTTTGCCAGGTAGACTGCCTCTGTGGTTCGTCTGAGGTGTCCAGCCATTCTTTTTGCAACCTGTTACAAAAACCTCTGTGTGTGAGGAGGTGCTGGACAGTCTCCAGGTGTGAAGCCAAAGCAAAGCTACGGTTCTGTGGTAGATGTTAGCATGTGGTTGCCTGAGCAGATCGTGCCGTGGAGGGAGTTCCCTCGGAATCTCCGTCAGGAGTTGCAGAATGTCCGGGAACCACGGTGCATAATGCCATAGCGGAGCTATTAGAGTCATCCGCAAGTTGTTGCTTGCTCATACCTGGTTGAGGACTTTCCTCATCAGACAGAACAGGGAAAACGCATAAGCGTCCAGGTTTATCCACTCTGCTTGGAAAGCATCTTACTAAAGAGCTTGGGGATCGGGACTAGGGAGCAGTATAACGGGAGCCTGAAGTTCAGGGCTGTTGCTAACCGATCCTCAGTTGGGGAACCCCACAAAGTCACGACTTTGTTGGCTACTAGACCTCTTTGCCGGGTTATCCACCTCTTATCGGAGGATGTCAGTCCTCCTATCCCATGTGGCCCAACACGAGAAGAGGCTTCAGCGGGGACCAGTCCTCTATTAGAGAGGGGCTGCCTCTCTTCAGGTGGGCGTACACTGGTCAGTGGGGGTAGTTAGCCCCTCCCACCGTCGACTCCAATGCCTGGCGTCACCCATTACCCGCAAATATGGGTGACTTAAAACCGGATCACTGGAGCCCGACTCTTAACAGACTTGGTCTGCACCCAATGGGGTCTGCCAGAGGGTGATGGCGTCTATATTGGCACAGGTTGAGATGGAATGCAGTCCATAACACACTGTGCCAAATCCAAAGCAGCATCCAAAGTATAATCGAACATGCCAAAGTCGTCAACAATATCGAGCCCAAAAGGAAGAGATGGGAGAAAAAAGAAATAATCAAAAGTAAAAGAGAAAGTGCTGACAGATTTAGTTGGATCAACAGCTAGGCACCGAGGTCCAGTGGGAAGTAGTTCCCACTGTTCATTTGAGCCCAGCTGCTAATCCCTAAGCCCCCATCCTCATCAAGGCTTCAGCATCTGGGGGAGGGGGTGCTGTGGAAAGACCGAAGCATAGTACCCTGAACTGGAATTTCCTGTAGTCTAGGCTGAATCTTAGATACTTCGTTAATGACTGATGGATTGGGATCTGGAAGTATGTGTCCTTTAGACTGATGGATTGGGATCTGGAAGTATGTGTCCTTTAGACTGATGGATTTGGATCTGGAAGTATGTGTCCTTAAGACTGATGGATTGGGATCTGGAAGTATGTGTCCTTTTAGGTCTAGTGTGCACATGAAGTCTTGTGGTCTTACCGCTTGTCTGACTGTGTCTACCGTCTCCATGCTAAATGAGGTCTGTTTGACAAACTTGTTCAGAGCCGAGTGGTCGATGTCTGGTCCCCGACCTCCAGACACCTTTTTCACAAGTCGACTGAAGAAGCCTGGGGAGTCATCGAAGACCTCCTGGAGAGCGCCCTTCTCCAACATGGTCTGGACTTCTAACCGAAAGGCTACCCCCTTTGCTGATCCCATAGCAAAGGAGTCTGTTGTCACTGTCACTGGATCCTTGATCAGGGGAGGGAAAGACGACATGAACGGGATGCGATACCCTCTACAAATCACGGAGACTGTCCAGGGATTAGCCCCGAACTACTTCCACCTATTCCAGCAGCTTTGCAGGCATCCCTTACTGGTGGAAGAGCAGGGGGATCCCCTATCCTAGCCTTTTGTGGCCACGGCTGCTCCCTCTAAGATGTTTTCCTCCCCAGGAAGACATTGAGCCTTTCTTGTCTTTGGATGGAAAGGGCTTCTTAGACATCTGTTTCTTCGCTGCCGATTTACTTGTTGAGGCTTTGGGTCGGTTGGGCTGCGGAGCTGGTGGTCTGTAGGGCCAGGATGTTAAGGCCCTATGGAGGAGAGAGTCCTGATGGGACTTCTTCCACCTCTGCAGCTTGCTCGACGTCCCTAGGCTCAAACAAAGAGGAACCCTCTAGAGAAGAGTTCCTGAGACTTGCGATCTCAGCATTAAGGACTTGGTGATGGAACCTCTCAGATACCAAGTCCCTGCATTTGAGGATGGTGTTGGCCCACAATTTCACCACTTGGTGAGCCAGGAAATCGAAAGTCTGGGTACCCGAGAGGAGGAAGGTTTCCATCACTTTCCTGGTACTTTCTTTTGAAAAGTCCTCCATCCATACCAGGATTCTCAAGGATACAGCCACGAAGTAGCCTGCATGGCATACTTAGCGACCTCTTCCTGGTTAAGAATATCCGCTGTTGAGAACGTAACTTGACGGCCAGAGAGAACGCAACTCGACGGCCGGAGAGTCTCTCTAGACTCTAGAGAGACCCCATTTGTCAGTTCATCCAGAGAATGATGAAGAGGAAGAGCTGGTTGAGGCTCGTCCAAGACCTCGTAATACCTCCTTTGCTAAACACAAAGAGGTGTGAGGAACATGACGGATGAACCTGAATGAAGGGAGGAAGAGAATTCGGAGAGCTGAGCGGCGATCTTACATTGGGCACTCTTCAGTCCCTAAGACCAGGGCAAAGCTGCACTGGACTTAGTGGGCTTCTGTGTACCGAAGACACGTGTCTTTGCCCTCCTAAGGCGCCATCTCTGGGTCGGACAACCAGTTGAGGGGCCCTCATCAAAGTCAGAACATGCCACAAGGTGTGTTCTGACTCCTTCTGAAGCGGGTCTGGCAGCGAAGTCTCAATCATTAATCGCCGGGAACTTGTCTCGGGGTGGGTCGCGGTCATCTCTAGGGTGGCTGACTGTCCTGAACCCCTATGTAGATCCGGAGGTCCTCGAAGAGGACTTACGCATCATCTTGGAGTCCTTATACTCCTTACGAGGAGGAAGATAGATTTCCAACATGGAAGGCCTGGATAGTCTGGACTTGTTGGAAACTTCTGAAGACATGACATTACTGTCACGGGGTAAGTCTGGAACAGGCTACTCACGTGACTCCCTTGGCAGTGGTATTGAAGAGCCAAGAGAATGGGGGGAAGAACCGGAAAGGTTCGACCTTGTCCTCAATGGCCTAACTGGAGTCAGCTTTACCCTCGACGAAGTATCGATCTCAGGAATTAATCTTTTTCTCTTCAGGGGGGAGATAGCTGTGGTCCCTTGCCGTGCGTCTGCCATAACCGAAGCTCACTGGAGGGTATCAGAGTTTTCTGATGTGCAGGCTGAAAGGGCAGATTCAAATACCAGCATCACTACCTTGACGACAGCTCCGAACCAAGGCTCTCTGAAAAATCCCATGAAGGATAGGAAGCTTTAAGCTCCCTTTGAGGAGTCTTGTTCGGTAATGAAGGGACCGGTAACTTCAAAATCTTGAATTCACCTGGTATGCCCTTTCCTTCCTTCCCTGGCGGTCGCTTTGTTATGTGTATGCAGGGAAGGGAATGGGGCAACAGTGACCTGTAAAAAAGAACTCTGACCTTCCTCGTAGAGAGAGGACCAATGATCTAGAGGGCGATGACCTACCTTTCTGCTCCTGCTCCTTCCCTTTGTGATCACATAACTTTGTCCTGGAGGCCTGCTGCGACTTCTTGGAAGTTAGTGGAAGATGGTGGCTGCTGTCTCTCGCCTTTGGTTCTGGTCGTTAAGCAACCGTGAGTTACTGAAGCATCAGTGAATGCCTCCACATTGGCGAGCATTGCCACGATGGAGAATGCTGACGCTGTGGAGAGCGCCAGAGAGTGGGATACGCTGACGAATTGGTGAACACTGGCAACCTGGCAAATGTTGACGAGCTGGTGAGGGCTGACACATTGGCGAATGCTGATGCGGAGGCGACGGCTGACGAGTTGGAAGGCGTTGGTGAAGCACCGACTGCTGACCTGCGAGCGAGCGCCGACACAGTAAACGCTGACACTTAGGCGAATGGTGACGTTTGGGAGAGCGCTGGTGAGCGCTTACTGTAAAAACCTCTGTAGGCGCTTTACGAGAGGTTGAGCGGTGGGAAGCAGGAACACGATTGGGTGAGCGCCGCTCCAACACGTCACGTTGCTTTGGGGAACGGAGGGGAAGCGTGGAGGTCTGACACGTTGAAAGGCAATGGTCAGCAGGCGAACAATGATCAAGGTCATCGTGACGAGCGGTAGGATGTCGGGAACCAGGAGACTGAAGAGCAGGAGGTTGGCGATTCAGCGGTCAGCGAGACGAAGGTTGACGAGTAACTGGAAGGTGATCAGATAAAGGGATGTGTCCTTCAGAAGGACGAACATCCTCGGAAGGGGATCGCCTTCAGCGGGGAGTCATAAGCCGGAGTTCGATGAAGCACATCAGAGTTGGCATGAGAATGACTGGAAGCAGAAGAAGGTCGGAAACCAGGAGACATCGAACGAGAAGGCCCCTCAAACAAGGAGGGCTGTGTGGACCCAGCTCACGAGTCAAAGAGGCGTCTTTTCACCGATAGTGAAGGAGCACCTCTAAGGCGAAGAGGAGAGTAAGCACGACGGGGTCTACGACCATGATGATGCCCCATGGGGCCCAGTGGATTAGCGAGCTGACCGTCACCAGCAGTCCTCCGAAGAGGAGTCTCTTTGAGTGAACTCCCTCGGAAAGGAGAAACACACGCAGGAAAGACAAGCCTGGGACTTTGCTCCCCCACCCCAAAAAGGGTGGTTAGCCAGGGGGGAAACGCAGTCTTCGGCAACGGCGGAAGAAGCAGAAGAGGCAGGAACGTCAGCCAGCAGGGTAGCAGACGAGTCCTCAGACACCAAGACGTCAACGAGGACCAAAGGATCTACCTTTGAAGTCGACGAATGCTGCAAACTAGCATCCCAGTGCAGCAGAGCCTCCTAGGAGGGTGGACCCAGTAACCCCAAGGACGGCCAAACCTGAAACAAGGGAGAAAAGGACATGGACATCCGAGGAGGGGGGTGGAACTGGGTTACTTTGCTAGGGGAAGCAACACCATCTCAAGCCCCGAGGTTGTCCAGGAGTTATGCAGCCTACGCTACTGCTTGACAGTCCCTCGGAGGAGACTGAACGAACAGGAACTTCGGAGGAAGGTCGGAGAGGGGAAGAAGAAGCCTTGTGTTTCTTCTGCTTCGAAGTAACCTTCAAAGGAGAGGAGTCCTGCTTAAGACTTCTTCTTACGCTGTCAACCAAACCTTTCCCACTGGGAGGCAGACCACTGTTGACACTCATTACACTTATTTAACTCATCACACTGATGGCCCCTGCAGACCAGGCTGTGAGGATCCGTGTCCTTGGAGGACATAAAGGCACCGCAGGTGCGGCCCTCAGGGCCCAGGGCAGGTATGCATGGCTGCAAGAAGAAGCCAACACACACACAAACACTGAAAAGTAAAAGCAGAAAAAGATTAATGGCAGTCCAAAAATGCGAGGAGTAAGAGCGGCAACAACCGTTCTCCATCCGAGCCAAAAGCAAAGTGAAGCACAGTCACAAGTGTGTGAGTGAAGGCTACCCCCACTAAATAAAGGGATGGGTAGTTAACCCTCGCTAAATTTCAATGGCTCATCTTTTCAGCTCTGCCGAAAGAAATACCCCTATAAATAGCGGAGGTTTGTATTCCAGTTACAGAACAAACAATTATCATCATACCTCTTCAGATATCTCTTTAAGAATAGAAGGCTTCAACTCCTGCCGTTTGAACAAGGTCCCAACTACAAAACATCTTCCAGAATCTCCATCTAGTTCATGAAGGTGCTTTAGTGGAACATCTGTACCTGCAAGAATTTTTAAGAGCATTGAAGCAACTAGGATAAATACTCTCCACGTTATGAACATGAACTCCAACTCTCATATACATTATATGCTGTACAGTACAACAAATTCTGAAATCTACCAACCAATAAAAATATTGTAAAAAGCTCAGATCATCATCTTCCATTAAACAAATATTTTCTGCAAAGCCCCAAATTATTTCCATTTATGATACCATACACAAGTATGAATAACTTTTTCTTACTTATATTTGAAAACCATATCAGCAAAGGAACTCTTAACGAATAAATACAACCTAAACTCCCATTGATAGTTTCTACATTATAGTTCTAAAATGACTTAGGTCATTTCATTATCATTACCATAGTGCTGAAATCAACTGCTTAGCCAAGCTACAATCATCATCATCATCAAGGTGCCATATCCTAAGGACGTCGGCAATCATGACTCGCCATTCCTATTTCCAGCTCTCTGCAGCAACTAAACTGCAGATATTCTTCCCCCAGTCATTCTCACCAATCCATCTATATAGTTTTCTCTAGGTTTCACTTTCGGCCTCCTTCCATCGATTTCACCAGCAAGAGAGAGAGACATTCTTGTTTTTGTCTTTTCACTATGTAACCCATAAACCAAATTTGCCTACCTTTCAGTGAAGATAAAGGTTTCTCCCAACTACCACAAGCTCCAATACCTCCTCATTATTTTTCCTCCCAGTCCATGATATTTTCAGCATTCTACTCCAAAACCATATGTCTGCAGCCTGTAATCTCTCCCCGTCTGCTTTCTTCAAGATCCAAGTTTCACAGCCATACAACAGTACAGACCAAACATAGCAAATTTGGTAGTAATTTTTATTTTTCCTAGTATACAAACCTGAAGCTATTTATAGGGGTATTACTTTCAGCTACGCCGAAAGTAACACCCCTATAAATTTACGCCGGAACAAATGACAAATTTGGAAGTAATTTGTATTTTTCCTAACGATACAAACCTGTAGCTATTTATAAGGGTATTAATTTCGGCAAAGCTGAAAGGACGAGCCATTAAAATTTAGCGGGGATTAACTACCCGCTACTTAGTGGGGGTTAGGGGTGGTAGCTAGCTACCCCTCTCACTCACACACCTGTGACTGTGTTTCACTTTACTTGAAGGTAGGACTTTAATTGGGGACAGGGTTGGCGGGCAAGAATGTATAAATAGCTACAGGTTTGTATTGTTAGGAAAAATGTTATTTTCATTAGTAAAATAAATTTTTGAATATACTTACCCGATAATCATGTAGCTGTCAACTCTGTTGCCGACAGAAATCTACGGTCGGGATACGCCAGCGATCGCTATACAGGTGGGGGTGAACACAACAGCGCCATCTGTGGTCAGGTACTCCAGTACTTCTTGTCAACACCACCTCAATTTTTTCCTCGGTCCACTGGTTCTCTATGGGGAGGAAGGGTGGGTCAATTAAATCATGATTATCGGGTAAGTATATTCAAAAATTTATTTTACTAATGAAAATAACATTTTTCAATATTAATCTTACCCGATAATCATGTAGCTGATTCACACCCAGGGTGGTGGGTGGAGACCAGCATACATGTTAACAAAGAAGCTAAGTATCCCGTATTTTATTTTATTAGTTATTCAAAAATAACATAAAATAAATAAGTACCTGGTAAGGAAGACGACTTGAACCATTACTCTGCCTTTATTAAGTACGTCTTCCTTACTGAGCGTAGCGGTCCTCTTAGGATGCTGAACGACTCTTAGGTGCTGAAGTATAAAGGGCTGCAACCCATACTAAAGGACCTCATCACAACCTTTAACCTCGGCGCTTCTCAAGAAAGAATTGACCACCCGCCAAATCAACAAGGATGTGGAAGGCTTCTTAGCCGACCGTACAACCCATAAAAAGTATTCAAGAGAAAGGTTAAAAGGGTTATGGGATTATGGGAATGTAGTGGCTGAGCCCCCGCCTACTACTGCATTCGTTGCTACGAATGGTCCCAGGGTGTAGCAGTTCTCGTAAAGAGACTGGACATCTTTGAGATAGAATGATGCGAACACTGACTTGCTTCTCCAATAGGTTGCATCCATAACACTCTGCAGAGAACGGTTCTGTTTGAAGGCCACTGAAGTAGCCACAGCTCTCACTTCATGTGTCCTTACCTTCAGCAAAGCAAGGTCTTCTTCCTTCAGATGAGAATGTGCTTCCCTAATCAGGAGCCTGAATAGGTAAGAAACTGAGTTCTTAGACCTTGGAAGAGAAGGCTTCTTGATATCACACCATAAGGCTTCTGATTGTCCTCGTAAAGGTTATGACCTTTTTAGATAGTACCTAAGAGCTCTAACTGGGCAAAGTACTCTCTCCAGTTCGTCCCCCACCAAGTTGGACAGGCTTGGGATCTCGAACGACTTAGGCCAAGGACGTGAAGGAAGCTCGTTTAGCAAAAAACCGAGCTGCAAGGAACATGTAGCCGTTTCAGATGTGAAAACTATGTTCCTGCTGAAGGCGTGGATCTCACTTGCTCTTTTAGCTGTTGTCAAGCACACGAGGAAAAGAGTTTTTAATGTGAGGTCCTTAAAAGAGGCTGATTGGAGAGGTTCAAATCTTGATGACATAAGGAACCTTAGGACCACGTCTAGATTCCAGCCTGGAGTGGACAACCGACGTTCCTTTGAGGTCTCAAAAGACCTAAGGAGGTCCTGTAGATCTTTGTTGGTGGAAAGATCCAAGCCTGTGTGGCGGAAAACCGCTGCCAACATACTTCTGTAACCCTTAATCGTAGGAGCTGAAAGGGATCTTACGTTCCTTAGATGTAACAGGAAGTCAGCAATCTGGGTTACAGTGGTACTGGTTGAGGAAACTGCATTGGCCTTGTACCAGCTTCAGAAGACTTCCCCTTTAGACTGATAGACTCTGAGAGTGGATGTCCTCCTTGCTCTGGCAATCGCTCTGGCTGCCTCCTTCGAAAAGCCCCTAGCCCTTGAGAGTCTTTCGAAAGTCTGAAGGCAGTCAGACGAAGAGCGTGGAGGTTTGGGTGTACCTTCTTTACGTGAGGTAGACGTAGAAGGTCCACTCCTAGAGGAAGAGTCCTGGGAATGTCGACCAGCCATTGCAGTACCTCTATGAACCATTCTCTCGCGGGCCAGAGCGGAGCCAACCAACGTCAGCTGTGTCCCTTTGCGAGAGGCGAACTTCTGAAGTACCCTGTTGACAATCTTGAACGGCGGGAATGCATACAGGTCGAGATGGGACCAATCCAGCAGAAAAGCATCCACGTGAACTGCTGCTGGGTCTGGAATCGGAGAACAATACAACGGGAGCCTCTAGGTTATCGAGGTAGCGAACAGATCTATGGTTGGCTGACCCCACAGGGCCCAAAGTCTGCTGCAAACATTCTTGTGAAGGGTCCACTCTGTGGGGATGACCTGACCCTTCCGGCTAAGGCGATCTGCCATGACATTCATATCGCCCTGAATGAACCTCGTTACCAGCGTGAGCTTTCGATCTTTTGACCAGATGAGGAGGTCCCTTGCGATCTAGAACAACTTCCACGAATGAGTCCCTCCCTGCTTGGAGATGTAAGCCAAGGCTGTGGTGTTGTCAGAGTCCACCTCCACCACCTTGTTAAGCTGGAGGGACTTGAAGTTTATCAAGGCCAGATGAACCGCCAACAGCTCCTTGCAATAGATGTGAAGTGTCCTTAGCTCCTGATTCCATGTTCCCGAGCATTCCTGTCCGTCCAAAGTCGCACCCCAGCCCGTGTCTGATGCGTCAGAGAAGAGACGGCGGTCGGGTTTCTGAACAGCCAAAGGTAGACTTCCTTGAGAAGAAAGCTGTTCTTTCACCACGTGAGAGTAGACCTCCTCTCTTCGGAAACAGGAACTGAGACCGTCTCTAGCGTCATGTCCTTTATCCAGTGAGCCGCTAGATGATACTGAAGGGGGAGGAGGTGGCGTCTCCCTAACTCGATGAACAGGGCCAGCGATGAAAGTGTCCCTGTTAGACTCATCCACTACCTGACTGAGCATCGGTTCCTTCTCAGCATGCTCTGGATGCATTCTAGGGCTTAGTAGATCCTTGGGGCCGACGGAAAAGCCCGAAAAGCTCGACTCTGAAGATCCATACCCAGGTAGACAATGGTCTGGGATGGGACGAGCTGGGACTCCTCAAAATTGACCAGGAGGCCCAGTTCCTTGGTCAGATCCATAGTCCATCTGAGAATCTCCAGACAGCGACGACTTGTGGGAGCTCTTAAAAGCTAGTCGTCTGACGGAGCCGGACACAAGATCATGGTACTGCTGCACAGTCTGTGAACTGTCAACCATGGGGAAGCGAGGAAGTACAGCGACAACCCGAAGCTGTCTAGACTGTCTGGGTCGTACAGACAACTCCTTATCGGGTTGCTGAGGTTGCCGCACTGCGTCACAACAAGTCACTTCTGCTGGTTGTTGAACGTCTTCCCAGTGACACACTGACTCCGTAAACAAAAAAATCCTCTAACAAGGACTAAGCTTGGACTGCATGTCTTGCAACAAAGCTCAAGGTCTATGGGAGCAGGTGTGGTAACAGACGGGGTTAGCGACTGAAGTGGAACCATTACCCTCCCTGGAAGCATGTTATGCTTAAATAAAAGTCCATAGGAGGCTAAGCAGCTAAAGGCTCCTCTCCAAATGACAGAGTCCTCAAGGGAATATCAGAAGGAGGGAGAATAGCACTTTCTCATCTACAGGAACCATATCCGAGAAAAGCTAAGTTCTCTCAGTGAGGGTTTCACTGGTGCAAAAGCAGCAGACTAGAAGGCAACGTTATGAAACTGCTTGACAGTCTAGTGAGTTGGCAACAACCAAAGATGTGTGACTGAGGAGCATGCGGTAAGGTATGCAGAGCATGCTGTATGTAGAGCATGCTGTAAGGTAAGCAGAGCATGTTGCATGGCGAGCGGCTTATGCTGCATGGGAAGAGGCTCATGCTGCATGGGATGAGGCTCATGCTGCATGGTATGAGGCTCATGCTGCATGGGATGAGGCTCATGCTGCAAGGGATGAGGCTCATGCCGCATGCGTTGAGGAGGATGCCGCATAGTATGAGGCTCCTGCCTCATGGGTTGAGGCGGTTGCCGCATAGCATGAGGCTCCTGCCTCATGGTTTGAGGAGGATGCCGCATAGCATGAGGCTCCTCATAGCATGAGACTCCTGCCTCATGGGTTGAGGAGGATGCCGCATAGCATGAGGCTCCTGCCTCATGGGTTGAGGAGGATGCCGCATAGCATGAGGCTCCTGCCTCATGGGTAGAGGAGGTTGCCGCATAGCATGAGGCTCCTGCCTCATGGGTTGAGGAGGATGCCGCATAGCATGAGGCTCCTCATAGCATGAGGTCCCTGCCTCATGGGTTGAGGAGGATGCCGCATAGCATGAGGCTCCTCATAGCATGAGGCTCCTGCCTCATGGGTTGAGGAGGATGCAGCATAGCCTGAGGCTGCTGCCTCAAGGATGGTGGAGGTTGCTGCAACGCATGAGGCTGCTGCCTCAAGGATGGAGGAGGTTGCCGCAACGCATGAGGCTCCTGCCTCAAGGGAAGAGGAGGTGAGTTGAGGCTCTTGCCTCAAGAGTTGAGGTTCTTGCCTCAAGAGTTGAGGCTCTTGCCTCAAGAGTTGAGGCTCTTGCCTCAAGAGTTGAGGTTCTTGCCTCAAGAGTTGAGGCTCTTGCCTCAAGAGTTGAGGTTCTTGCCTCAAGAGTTGAGGCTCTTGCCTCAAGAGTTGAGGCTCCTGCCTCAAGGGTTGAGGAGGTTGCCGCAACGCATGAGGCTCCTGCCTCAAGGGAAGAGGAGGTGAGTTGAGGCTCTTGCCTCCAGAGTTGAGGCTCTTGCCTCAAGAGTTGAGGTTCTTGCCTCAAGAGTTGAGGCTCTTGCCTCAAGAGTTGAGGCTCCTGCCTCAAGGGTTGAGGAGGTTGCCGCATAGCAAGAGGCTCCTGCCTCAAGGAAAGTGGAGGTTGCTGCATAGCGCTGGTACCTGGCAACTCCCAATGCGGCAGCTCACGCATGGAGGCAGGAGGAGCCTCAACATCATACGTCTGGCAGGGTGAACTGCGCAGAGGTGGAGGAGCGCTCGCAGGAGGAGGTGTGCTAACCTTCTCTGCCTGAAACTCCTGCATCAACACCGCAAGCTGAGACTGCATTGTCTGCAGCATAGACCACTAGAGTCTAAGAAAGACAACAACAAACGGAGCTACTGTCCGTTGAGACTGAGGGTCTAAAACAGCTGGTGCGGCAACAGACGGAGTTACTGCCTGTTGCGGTACCACCTTGCCTCTCTGGGAGGTGTGCAGTTGTCGTACTGCAGCAAGTCCGAACTGACCCAGTGCTAATGGCTCCACCTAGGAGTTGGACTTGCGCGGAAGGGACCGACTTGCACTTAAAAGCTGCAAGATTTAGTCCATGGTTTCTGCGAGAAACCTCTTCCGCAGACGAGGAATAAATGGGCTCTCTCGTCTTTGTGTGGGTGGGGTGATCACGTCGGCTACGTGAGTTGGTTACACCCGAAACCACGGAGGGAAACGTCTGTTCGTCGATCAAGGCCTGATGAACCCATAAGTCCTTCGACGTTACTTCTCCCCTGGCTTGGGAGCTTGTAAGAGGTCCCAGACTAGGCGAACAACTGGCACGAACAGACGAACCCTCGAACGCAACACTGTAACACTTTGCGCTTATCACTTTATCACTTTTGATTTTCTGTTTGCACTTATTTCACTGAACTCGAAACTTTAAGTGGTTTGTACCTGAAACACGCAATTCTATCCTTCATTAAAAGTTAGTAATTGCGAAAACAGTACTACAATGTAACAGAAAAACATAATGAAAGATAAATAATTCAGTGGCTGGAAAAGAGACTAAACACTAGATCAAATAAACTACGTTTAAAATCTCTCACCGCATAAAGCCTGGGAACAAGAATAAAACTCTAGAAACGTTTACCTTCTTCCCCTAAAGAGACTAGGGAGAAGAGCAAAAACGATAACAACGTTACCCGCTTGAACGAAACGTTTATCCTCCTCTCTCTCCCTCCGTCTCTATCTCTCTCTCTCTCTCTCTTGACTTAGAACCTGAGAGATGAGCCCAATTATATATATCGTTAAAACATATTATTGTTAAAGGAAAAAAAAAAAACTGAAAGATTTCCCAAATAAAAAGTTCCTTTATTAGAATTAAAACCATTTAAGCTAAGAAAGAATGAACAAAACGCTAGAATCGGTTTACTCTTACTGCAACGTGACACCGTGAATACTCTCTCTCTATCGTAACGATAGAGCGCAAGTTGAACGTTCTGAACGTCAACAACTGCAGAGACAAAACAAAACGTTAGTTCAACTTTGAAAACAGTACGAGACTATCAAATAAATTCTTTCAAAAAACATTAAAATAGCATAATATGTTAACAGGTAAAAACGAAATGACGGGCTCAATGTTAATTAACTTCGGTTCCAAGAAAAGACCGCCTACTATTAGGAAAGGTCGAATATAAACAAATATAAAAATTAATTTTAATAAGTTTATAATAAAAGGAAGAGAATCGAAGAGGCCTATAAAAGGCGGAGAGATATAAAATAAATCTATAACTTTTGTTAAGCAAAATTAAGAAAGAGAGTCTATACTCTCTTCGACACCAACACTTCCGTCTAAGGGAAGGGTCGGCCATTAAAAGTGAAAGAGAGTTCATACTCTCTTCGTCACCAAAATTAAATCAAAAATTAAATCAAATTAATTCCAAAAACTTGCTAAGCTAATGATAAAGCTTCCTAATAGCGAAGGCTAAACTCTAGAGCAAATACATCACCAAATCGTGAGCAATAACTCCAGAATCAACAGCGTATCCATGTAGGTCTAGCCGGAGGCACGACAGAGGAAAAATTGAGGTGGTGTTGACAAGAAGTACTGGAGTACCTGACCACAGATGGCGCTGTTGTGTTCACCCCCACCTGTATAGCGATCGCTGGCGTATCCCGACCGTAGATTTCTGTCGGCAACAGAGTTGACAGCTACATGATTATCGGGTAAGATTAATATTGAAAAATTATATTTTAATTATAAAATAAATTTTTGAATATACTTACCCGGTGAATATATAATAGCTGCAACTCTGTTGCTCGACAGACAAAAAACAGTAAAAACTCGCCAGCGATCGCTATACAGGTTGCGGGTGTGCCCACCAGCGCCAACTGTCGGCCAGATACCAGACTCGATGTAAACAAAGACTCAATTTCTTCTCATCCCACTGCGTCTCTATTGGGGAGGAAGGGAGGGTCGTTTAATTTATATATTCACCGGGTAAGTATATTCAAAAATTTATTTTATAATTAAAATATCATTTTTAAATATTTAACTTAGCCGGTGAATATATAATAGCTGATTCACACCCAGGGTGGTGGGCAGAGACCAGTTAAATATGTTTACATCGTACAAGCTAAGAGTTTTTATTTCATTTTGGAAGTTATCAATATAACAAAAACAAAATAAATAGGTACCTGGTAAGGAAGTCGACTTAGACGATTACTCTGCCTTGTAAGTACGTCTTCCTTACGGAGCCTCGCGATCCTCTTAGGATGCTGACAGACCCCTAGGAGCTGAAGTATCAAGGGCTGCAACCCATACAACAGGACCTCATCAAACCCCTAATCTGGGCGCTCTCAAGAAATGACTTTGACCACCCGCCAAATCAACCAGGATGCGAAAGGCTTCTTAGCCTTCCGGACAACCCATAAAAAACAACATTTCAAGAGACAGATTAAAAGGATATGGAAATAGGGAATTGTAGTGGTTGAGCCCTCACCCACTACTGCACTCGCTGCTACGAATGGTCCCAGTGTGTAGCAGTTCTCGTAAAGAGACTGGACATCTTTCAAGTAAAATGACGCGAACACTGACTTGCTTCTCCAATAGGTTGCGTCCATTATACTTTGCAGAGATCTATTTTGCTTAAAGGCCACGGAAGTTGCTACAGCTCTAACTTCGTGCGTCTTAACCTTAAGCAAAGATCGGTCTTCCTCATTCAAGTGTGAATGAGCTTCTCGTATTAACAATCTGATAAAGTATGACAAAGCATTCTTTGACATAGGCAAGGATGGTTTCTTAACTGAACACCATAAAGCTTCAGATTGGCCTCGTAAAGGTTTAGTACGATCTAAATAGAACTTAAGAGCTCTAACAGGGCATAAGACTCTTTCTAGTTCATTGCCTACGATTTCCGATAAGCTGGGAATATCGAAAGATTTAGGCCAAGGTCGAGAAGGTAGCTCATTTTTGGCTAGAAAACCAAGTTGCAGCGAACAAGTAGCTTTTTCCGACGAAAATCCGATGTTCTTGCTGAAGGCATGAATCTCACTGACTCTTTTAGCCGAGGCTAAGCATACCAGGAAGAGTCTTAAGAGTGAGATCTTTCAGGGAGGCTGACTGTAAAGGCTCAAACCTGTCTGACATGAGGAATCTTAGTACCACGTCTAAATTCCACCCAGGAGTAGCCAAACGACGCTCCTTAGTGGTCTCAAAAGACTTAAGGAGGTCTTGCAGATCTTTATTGTTGGAAAGATCTAAGCCTCTATGCCGGAAGACCGATGCCAACATGCTTCTGTAGCCCTTGATAGTGGGAGCTGAAAGGGATCGTTCTTTTCTCAGGTATAAGAGAAAATCAGCTATTTGGGCTACAGAGGTACTGGTCGAGGATACAGAAACCGACTTACACCAGTCTCGGAAGACTTCCCACTTCGATTGGTAGACTCTAATGGTAGACGCCCTCCTTGCTCTAGCAATCGCACTGGCTGCCTCCTTCGAAAAGCCTCTAGCTCTCGAGAGTCTCTCGATAGTCTGAAGGCAGTCAGACGAAGAGCGTGGAGGCTTTGGTGTACCTTCTTTACGTGTGGCTGACGTAGAAGGTCTACTCTTAGAGGAAGACTTCTGGGAACGTCTACTAACCATCGAAGTACCTCGGTGAACCATTCTCTCGCGGGCCAGAGGGGAGCAACTAACGTCAACCTTGTCCCTTCGTGAGATGCGAACTTCTGCAGTACCTTGTTGACAATCTTGAACGGTGGGAATGCGTAGAGATCCAGATGTGACCAATCTAGGAGGAAGGCATCTATATGTATTGCTGCTGGGTCCGGGACTGGAGAGCAATATATTGGAAGCCTCTTGGTCAGCGAGGTTGCAAAGAGATCTATGGTTGGTTGACCCCAAGTGGCCCAAAGTCTCTTGCACACATCCTTGTGGAGGGTCCATTCGGTTGGAATTACTTGCCCTTTCCGACTGAGACAATCTGCTAAGACATTCAAGTCGCCCTGGATGAACCTCGTTACTAGGGAGATGTCTCGACCTTTTGACCAGATGAGCAGGTCCCTTGCGATCTCGTACAACGTCAGTGAGTGGGTACTTCCTTGTTTGGAGATGTACGCCAAGGCCGTGGTGTTGTCCGAGTTTACTTCCACCACTTTGCCTCGAAGGAGATACTCGAAGCTTTTCAAGGCCAGATGAACTGCCAACAGCTCCTTGCAGTTGATATGCATGCTCCTCTGACTCGGGTTCCACAGACCTGAGCATTCCCGACCGTCCAGCGTCGCGCCCCAGCCCAAGTCCGATGCGTCCGAGAAGAGAACGTGGTTGGGAATCTGAACAGCCAGGGGAAGACCCTCTCTTAGGTTGATATTGTCCTTCCACCAAGTCAGACAAGACTTTATCATTACGGAAATCGGGATCGAGACCGCCTCTAGCGTCTTGTCCTTTTTCCAGTGAAAAGCCAGATGGAACTGAAGAGGACGGAGGTGTAGTCTTCCTAGGGATACAAATTGCTCCAGGGATGACAGCGTCCCTACCAGACTCATCCACAGCCTGACTGAGCAGCGTTCTTTCTTCAGCATCTTCTGGATGGATAGCAGGGCTTGATCTATTCTGGGGACCGACGGAAAAGCCCGAAAAGCTTGACTGTGAATCTCCATCCCTAAATACAGAATAGTTTGGGATGGGACCAGCTGCGACTTTTCCAAATTGACTAGGAGTCCCAATTCCTTGGTCAGATCTAGAGTCCACTTGAGATCCTTCAGACAGCGACGACTGGAAGAGGCTCTGAGAAGCCAGTCGTCCAAATAAAGGGAGGCTCGGATGTCCGATAAGTGGAGGAATTTGGCCACATTCCTCATCAGCCTCGTAAAAACGAGAGGAGCTGTGCTTAGGCCAAAGCACAGGGCCCGAAACTGGTAAACCACATCTTCGAAGACGAATCTCAGAAAGGGTTGGGAGTCTGAGTGAATGGGGATGTGGAAGTAGGCGTCCCTCAGGTCTAGCGAGACCATCCAGTCTTCCTTTCTGACCGTGCTAAGACTGACTTTGTGGTCTCCATGGAAAACTTCGTCTTTGTGACAAAGACATTCAGAGCACTGACGTCTAGCACCGGCCTCCAACCTCCTGTCTTCTTTGATACTAGGAAGAGACGGTTGTAAAACCCCGGTGATTGAAGGTCCGAGACTTTGACCACCGCTCCCTTCTCTAGCAAAAGAGACACTTCCAGTTTCAGGGCTTGTCTCTTTACTTCCTCTCTGTACCTGGGAGAGAGATCGATGGAGGACGTCGCTAGAGGGGGTTTGCGTACAAAAGGAATTTTGTACCCCTCTCTGAGTAACTTCACAGATTGTAGATCTGCGCCTCTCTTCTCCCAGGCTTGCCAGAAGTTCTTGAGTCTGGCTCCTACTGCTGTCTGAAGTTGAGGGCAGTCAGACTCTGCCCTTAGAGGACTTGGATCCTTTCCTCTTCCCTCGCTTCCCTTCGGCACGAGCACCTCCTCTGCTGGAGGCTCTGCCACGAAAGGGCGGAATAAAGCGAGACGCTGGAGTGTCTATCCTCGGTCTAGAAGACAATGTAGGCAAAGGGGGAGCTTTGCGGGCCGAGGACGCAACTAGATCGTGGGTGTCCTTCTGAACTAAAGAAGAGGCAATTTCCTTTACCAAGACTTCAGGAAACAGGCACTTGGAAAGGGGAGCAAAGAGAAGCTCAGATCTTTGGCATGGCGTCACTCCAGCAGACAGGAAAGAACATAGAGACTCACGCTTCTTCAGGACTCCGGATGTGAATGAGGCGGCTAGCTCGTTGGACCCATCACGGACGGCCTTATCCATGCAGGACATAATGAGCAAGGAAACATCCTTATCTGCAGAAGAGATTTTCCTGCTCAGGGCTCCTAAGCACCAGTCTAGGAAATTAAAGACTTCGAAAGCCCTAAATATCCCTTTGAGAAGGTGGTTCAGGTCCGATGGTGACCAACAAATCTTCGAGCGTCTCATGGCAAGGCGGCGGGGAGAGTCTACAAGACTTGAGAAGTCGCCCTGGGCAGAGGCAGGAACTCCCAAGCCAAGAACTTCTCCCGTGGCATACCAGACGCTCGATCTAGACGAGAGTTTAGATGGGGGAAAGGCAAATGCTGTCTTTCCTAAACTCTTCTTAGTCTCTAACCAATCTCCCAACAGCCGCAAAGCTCTCTTGGATGAGCGAGAGAGAACGAGTTTAGTAAAGGCAGGTGCGGTAGCAGGCACGCCTAATACAAACTCAGACGGCGGCGAACGAGGAGCCACAGAAACAAAGTGGGCAGGGAACAACTCCTTAAAGATAGCCAAGACTTTTCTAAAGTCCAATGATGGTTGAGTTGCCTTAGGCTCGTCAAGTTCTGAAGGTTGATCCTCTTGTGGTTCAGCAACGTCCTCATCTGATAGTTCCTCATCCGAAAACTGATGAGGAAACGGCAAAGGAGTGGGCAACGTTTGGCTCGCAGAGTCCGGTCGCACTGGTGCATGCGTGACGGAGCCGGACGCAGCGTCATGGAACTGCTGCACAGTCTGTGAACTGTCAACAACCATGGGTGCGCGAGGACGCACAGCGTCCACCCGAGACTGTTTAGACCGTCTGGGTTGTGCAGTCAACACCATACCGGGTTGCGGAGGTTGACGCACCGCGTCAAAACAAGTCACCTCTGATGGTTGCTGAACGTCCTGAACGTCAACAACCACCTCCTTGCGTCGCCTAACGTCAACATGCGGCTGGCAACCCACACTGGGTCGAATCGGTGGAGGTACAACCCCAACTGGTAGACGCGAGAAAGTAACCTCAGCGTCAACAGGACGCACAACAGACCGCTTGGATGGTTGTTGGCCAGAAGGTTCAGCAGCAACCTTCTCCGCATGAAAGTCCTCCATCAAGGACGCAAGCTTGGACTGCATGTCCTGCAGCAACACCCATCTAGGGTCTACGGCAGTAGGTGCGGCAACAGACGGGGTGAGCGACTGAGGCGGCACCACTTTGCCTCTCTTAGGAGGTGAGCAGTCATCAGATGACGGCAACGAGTCCGAACTGACCCAGTGGCTACAACCGGGACGTTGGACTTGTCCTGAAGGGACCGACTTACGTTTCAAAGGTCGTGAGACCTTGGTCCAAGGTTTCTTACGAGAAACACCTTCGGACGACGAGGTAAAAACGGGCTCTCTCGTCTTACGTTGGTAGGGGCGATCTTGGGGAGATACGCCTGATACCATGGAGGGAACGTCTGTTCGCTGATCAGGGCCTCTCGAATCCATGAGTCGTACGACATTGCTTCTCCCCTGGGCTTGGGAGCTTGCAAGAGGTCCCGGACTAGGAGGACGACAGGCACGAACAGACGAACCCTCAAGCGCAACACTGTTCACAACACTTTGAGAAACACTAGGCACTTTAACACTTCCCGCGGCACTTTGGCACTTTAGTTCCTTAATGTCTGCTAAGAGTTGATTGCGATCACTTGCAAGGGACTCAACTCTCTCCCCCAAGGCATGGATAGCACGCATCATGTCTGCCATCGATGGTTCCTGAGTGCTAGGAGGGGGGTTAGGAACAACCACTACAGGGGAAGGATTAGGTTGAGGGGCATGAGGAGAGGAAAAATCTACCGACCTAGACGAACTTCTCCTTACCCTATCTCTCTCTAGTCTGCGTGTATACTTCTCAAATTCGATAAAATTGAATTCCGAAAGGCCCACGCATTCCTCACACCGATCTTCCAATTGACAGGTTTTACCCCGACAATTGGAACAAACAGTGTGAGGGTCGAGAGAAGCCTTTGGAAGACGCCTAGAACAGTCCCTAGCATTGCATTTTCTGAACTTGGGAACTTGTGAAAGGTCAGCCATTTTGAATTGGTCGAGGGAAAATTCCAAAAAACGATCTAAGTCATCAACAATTAATCCGATACAAAAAAGAGTTCAAGGATTTATTGAAGAAAAACACCTGTACTGCGAAAGCTCAAACCAAAATAAAGTACTTCACCAAATATGATGGGAAAAACTCCAGGTTTCAACAGCGAGTAAAGTACGTCTTGTCGACACGTCGACAGAGAAGAAATTGAGTCTTTGTTTACATCGAGTCTGGTATCTGGCCGACAGTTGGCGCTGGTGGGCACACCCGCAACCTGTATAGCGATCGCTGGCGAGTTTTTACTGTTTTTTGTCTGTCGAGCAACAGAGTTGCAGCTATTATATATTCACCGGCTAAGTTAAATATTTAAAACTATAAATTACTTCCAAATTTGTCATTTGTTCCGGCGTAAATTTATAGGGGTGTTACTTTCGGCGTAGCTGAAAGTAATACCCCTATACTGTAAATAGCTTCAGGTTTGTATACTTGTTCCGTAACTGGAATACAAGCCAACACTATTTATAGAGGTTGACTTATCCAATAGGAGAGTGGATGTCCCTGCCAATATGATAAATTCAAGAGATAATTTGTATTTTTTCCTTACAATACAAACTTTTAGCTATTTATTAGGGGTATTACCTTCAGCGAAGCTTAAAGGACAAGCCATCAAAATTTATAGAGGGTTAACTACCCATCCCACTCGTTAGTGGGGGAGAGGGGGTTAGGAGGGTAGCTGGTTACCCCTCCCACTCACACACCTGTGATTGAAATCACTTTGCTTGGAGGTAGGAATTCAAGGGGGATAGGGCTGGCAGGTAAGTTTGTATAAATTGCTAAAGGTTGTATCGTTAGGAAAAATACAAATTATCCCCGAATTTGTCATTTGTTCTGTAACTGGAATACAAACCTATGCTATTCACTAGGGGGATTCACCCATTGGGAGGATGGACGTCCCTGCCAATCTGGCTTTTGGGTTTACCCGGGAGCTCCTTATCTTGAGTACATTATGTTGGTACCAAACATAAAGAGTCCCTAACACCTCGCAAAACCTTTCTACACGAGATAAGCAGTGTGACTGTCAAGGTAAAAGTTTTTCAGAGACTAGAAAATAACTGTATAGTAGTAACCAAGACTTTCCCAATACTACCTCGCCAGGGTATGGGGACGCAATAGTATTGACCCAGTGCTACATACACAATGGAGCATAGTTTACCTGCAGTGGCTGAGGTCGGCTTGTGCAGAGAACCCAGGCTGCTGCTTTCCCCATGAGAGGGGAGGATGAAGAAAAGAAAAGAACTAGTCATTTCTTTTCATTCACGCTGAAACCGGGTAACAGTGCCCTCAACTTTCTGCTACTTGTCCAATAAGGAGCTTGAGGTATTCAACCAGCTGTTGTGCAGCCACCACAGAATCGAAAGAGATGGTATTGAGCTCCTGTGGGTAACGTCTTGCAGGTAATGGGCAGTGAAAGTTGTCTGGTGCTTTCACACACCTTGCTTGTAGAACCTGCGTCACAGAGTAACCTCTTTTAAAGACCTGGGACGTAGCTATAGCCCTGACATCGTGAGCCCTACGTCGTCGTGTTGGAGGAGGATCTGGATTCAGAGCGTAATTGATGACTTTGTGAATCCATGCAGAGATAGTGTTTTGGTGATCCTCCTCTTGTCTCCCCTCGTGCTGACGACAAGCCAAGGCACCCAGGGATGGGCTGTTGCTGCTCCCTTGAGGTTGAGCCTCACTCTTTACTGGGTATAGTAACAGATGATCTGGATCATCCGTTACAGGGCGGTGACACATTATCCGGAAGGGGTAGAATCTAGGATCCATCACCCCTGGATTCTGAGTCTTGGCAAAAAAAACTCAGGGACAAAGCTGAATGTTACCCCTCCCCCTCCCTTTGAATGGGCAATGTCGCATGTGACCATAAAGATCAATAGCCCGTTTGGCCTTCATCAAAGAGAGTAGGAACACTGTCTTCTAAGTCAGGTGGCGATCTGTTGTTTGGTGTAGTGGTTCGTATGGAGGCCTCTTTAGAGACCGAAGAACTCAAACTACAGTATGTTCCGATGGGGAGGTCTCACTTCCGACTGAGAAAAGGTAAGTTTGTATTTGTACGTCCGTATGAGTAAGGAAAGATTTAGCGATGAGATGTCCCTTCCTTTCAGTTTGAAGGCAAGGCTCAAGGCTGAGCGATAGCCTCTCACTGCAGAAAAAGAAAGGCGTCTTTCCTCTCGCAAATACCAGAGGAATTCCGCTATTGCTGGAATAGTGGCATCGAGTGGAAAGATACCCTTTCCATGACCCTAACCAAAGAAGACATTCTACTTTGCCTGGTAGACTGCTGCCGAGGATCTCCGCAGATATCCAGACGTCCTCTTCACAACTTGTTGCGAAAATCCTCTCTGGGTGAGAAGGTGCTGGGTAGTCTCCAGGCGTACAATCGTAGCAAAGCTACAGCTTTATGATAGATGTCGACGTGCGGTTGTCTGAGTAGATCGTGTCGTGGAGGGAGTTCTCTTGGAGGCTCCATCAGGAGCTGCAGAGTGTCCGGAAACCATTCCGCATGATGCTATAGCGGAGCTATGAGAGTCATGAGAAGTTGACCAGTGTTCTGGCCTTGTTTAGTATCCTTCTCATCAGATAGAACAGGGGAAAGAAGTAAAAGTCGTTGATGTCCCTACCATTGTTGGAATGCATCTTGGCCGAAAGCCTAGGGGTCTGGGGCTGGGGAGCAGCGGTAGCCTCAAGTTCAGGGCTGTTGCGAGCAGATCAACAGTTGGAGAACCCCAAAAGTCAGGACTTTGTAGGCTACTAGGTGATCCAAAGACCATTCGGTACACATTATCTGAGATGCTCTGCTCAGATTGTCGGCGAGCATATTCCTCTGAAATGAAGCTGGCTGATAGCGGTACCAAGTGGACTTCAGCCCTTCTCAGTTTTTCTACTGTACTGCTACATGGGATAGGAGCTGCGAACAAGTTCCTCCTTGCTTGTTGATGTGAGCCACTACTGTGGTGTTGTCACGCATCACCACCACTGAGTGGCCCGCCAGGAAGTGATGGGACTGGTGAAGGACCAGAAAGATGACCTTCATCTCTAAGAAATTTATGTGAAGGTACTTTTCGGACTCTGGCCAGGGGCCTGAGGACATGTAGTGCAGCACGTTGGTCCCCCTTTCTTTTAATGTGTCTAAGGACAGCATCAAGTCCAGGGGAGAACGGGAAGATCTACACCCCTTCACAGATTCTCGTCTGCCCACCCCTTGAGGTACATCCGTTCCTCTGGTCCCATGGGGATCAGAATGTCCGGGGAATCAAAGGCCTGATTCAAATCGGACTCAAGCCATCACTGGGGAGATCGAATCCTGATGTGGCTGTTGAAAACTAGATGGGCCCGAGATGATAGATGTCTGAGGAGACATAGCCACTTCAGGGCTGGGAGCTCTTCTCGTTAGAGAAAAGGTCTTGCGACCTTTCTCAGCCTCATTATTCTGTCTTTGATGGGAAGGATTTTAGGAGATTGGTGTCTAAAATCATTGCTAGGTATACTAATCTTTTGAGTAGGGAGTAGGGAAGACTTCTCAAGGTTTACCATGATCGTCATATCTTTGGCAAAACCTCAGAAGTTTGTCTCTGTGCTGAAGAATGGTTGCCACCGAGTCTGCTACGATCAGCCAGTTGTCCCGATAACGATGGAGACGGATGCCGATCCTGTGAGCCCAGGATGATACTAGGGCGACACCTCTCGTGAAGACTTGGGTTACTGTGGAAAGACCAAAGTACAGTGCCCTGAACTGGTATTACCTGTTGTCTACTCTGAATCTCCGATACTTACATGAGGATGGATGATTTGGGATCTGAAGCATGTGTCCTTTAGGTCCAGTGTGTATATGAAGACCTGTGGTCTTACCGCTTGTCCAACCTTCTCCAACATGGTGTGGACATCGGCCCAATGGGCCGGCTCATTTGCGGATCCCTTCACGCAGGATCTTATTGATGCTGGGGTCTTGACTTGTGATGGGAAAGATGAGCTAACAGGACATGATACCTTGCGTAAGGACTCTTCCCTGGGAGAGAACTCAGCCTTGACTGATGAAGAAGTGGGTAAGGCGACGCTTGACCTTACCTTGCGCCCTGACGGGGGAGATGCTGTTCCCTAGAACAGCATCGTTGACAATGGTGGTCAAGGGCAGGTTATCATGTCCACTGTACAGTTGAAGAGAGCTCGCGAGTAGTCACCTGTCAACAAGCTGCTGATGGGGACTGCCGATCGCATGCCGATCGTTTTAGTGGATCGCTGTGATGGCGAACGGCGAGCAGTGAGGATGGTGTCGTTTACTTACGATCTACTAGGAAACGATGGGCAGAGGGTGACTAGTGAGTCTGAATGGCGAACTGCTGCTGAATGGCAAGCTGTGGGTGATCGGCTAATCGGCAATCTGTGAGCCGGAGATGGTGACTAACAAGCAGACGAAGGCTGCCTGGTCAGTCGGCGAGCGGTGATCTGCCGTTGATTGGTGGGTTGACTCGACAATCAGCAAGTTGCTATCAAAGAGCCAAAGGTGAATGGCGAACAGAATAGATGCTCACCAGAACATCAGCCGGACAAACCCAAACCACCACTGCGGTGCCTAACTACAGCACTGGCTTCTCCAGCAGAGTTTAAGTTCACAGTCCCGGGCGGGGATCGATCTGACCCTATGCGAACGCTAGACGAACATGTTACCACTGTACTAGCTAGGAGGGTTAGGTGAGCGGCGAACCACTATATAAGTCCGTGAACGGGTAACCATTGTTGAATGACGAATGGCCATGTGCCGACGGGTCATTGAAGCCCGAGCAACCGGGTGGTTGCAACTAGCTGGAGAGGCACGAATGGGAGTTCGTTGACAAGTCGGTGACAAGGAGAGTTGGTCTGACAAGGGCCGTAAGGCTGGCGAATGACATGACCGAGGAGAGTCTGAGGTCACAGGCGAAAGGTGCTCAACGAGATACCTGTTGGTGATTGGAGATCAATGAGGTGGAGACCAATGATTAGCGAAAGCAAGAGCAGACAACCAAATCGACAGGATGATCGGCGATCGACAGGCGACTTGCGATCGCTGAGCTTGTAACCGTTGAGTTGGCAAGGTAGGCTGGCAACCATTGAGCTGGCGATCGGCGTTCTGACAATCGGAGCGCCACAAAATAGACGAGCTGGCGGATGATATTATAAGCTGAGGAACATCAGTATGGTTCAACGGTCGACTAGTGGGTGATCGGTGAGCCAGAGATTGGCGATCAACGCTTGGGGCTCTGAGAGGAACGCTCGGAATACCGGCGATCGACAAACAGGTGGTTAGAATAAGGTTGAGTGTTGAGCTAACAATCGGCGAATGGCGATCGGTGATCCGGCGCTAGCTAGACCCCCTTAATAATGTTCATGTGACCGCGAGCAGGATGCTCCCGATGGCACTCACGAGCATAACCGCATGCACGACGCTCATGACCGCGATCTCGAGCGTCTTGTGGTCACGATCGTGCTCACGCTTACAACCGCGTCGCGCTTACAATCGCACTCACGATCGTGCTCACGCTTACAATCGCACTCACGATCGTGAATTACATGCTCAAGCATGAGGCTCATGATTGTGATCACAAGCGTCTTGTGACCACGATCACAATCTAGACTCGTGATCACATCAGACACTCACGACCACGCTCACGCTCGCGACTTGTGACCGTGATCTCGGTCATGACGCTCTCTCTCACACTCTCGATCATGAGTTACACTCTCACAGTCACGAGCAAGACTCTCGTGATCATGATCGCGAGCCTCTTTCATGATCACGAGCGTCCTGTGGTAAAGATCACGAGCTACACTCGTGATACCGAATGAGATGCTCGCGATCGCAAGCTAGACGCTCTTGATCAGAAGCGATGATCCCGTATCCCAGGCTAGATGCTCTCAATCAAGAACTAAAAGCTCATATCAAGAGGTATAAGCTTACAATCACAAGATGGAAGCTTACAATCATGAACTACATGCTCACGATAACGGGCACAAGCCAGACACTAAATATGAGCTGACACTCATGATTATGAACTAAATGCTCACAATCATAAGTTAAATGCTCACGATCATACATTCTCATAATCACGAGCTAGATGCTTAAAATCACGATCTAGTCACGCACAAGCTCTCGACGCTTACAGTCACGAGCCAGACGCTCACGATCGTGAAATCATGAACTAGATGCTCACGCTCACGAGCGAAACACTCTTGCTTTCGTGTGGGATGCTCTAAAGTGAGATGTTCACGCTTTCGAGCGAGACTCTTAAGCTTTCGAGCAATATTCGTGCAGGACGCTCGCGCTCTTAGGCGAGACGCTCACGCTTTCGTACGAGAATCTCGCACTCATAAGCAAGGTGGTTTCGTGCAAGGCGTTCATGCTCAGGAGCAAGATGCTCTCGCTCTCGTGCAAGATGCTCAAGCTCTCGTGCAAGGCGCTCACATGGGAGACGTTCACACTTGTGAACGGGACTCTCACGAGCTCACACGAGGCGTTTCAAGACCTAGAACGAGGCTCTCATGATCATGATCACAGTCTCATGCGAAATGCTCCGGAGCTATCTGGTTGATCTTGGATTTTCCAGACCTCCGATTTGTCAGCTAACAACCACTGTTTTTCAACGGCTAGACGATCACCGGTTGCTTATCAATAACACCGTTCGTTGTTTTATGTTCAACAGCTAGTCATTCGTTGTCCTACACGACGGTAGCTCGTCGTTTTCGCTTGCTGGCCATTTTCCTGCCTGACATTCACTAGTCAGAGACTAGTGACCAATATAAGCCTGCTCCATTCTTGGCCTCTTGTTCGACAACCACTTCCTGAGAGGGGGCTGCTCGAAAGCACTCTCTCTTAGACGGCATAGATTGTCCCTCCTCACTCTTGAGCTTACTCTACTTTGTTAGACCCTGCAGAGTTGATAGAATTATGGTCTTTTCCTTCTGGGAACCTAAGAATACACCCTTCTTCGGTGACGGGGATTACGCTAGTGCAAGGCTCAGTGCCCCTCGCTCTTTGGGTTATTGTCTGTGTATCACAAACAGCGCTTCTTGAGTTCCCAAAGTTTTCTCGCCGTCGGCGGAATCAGCGGGACCCGCTTCAAAGAGGCCAGTTTTATGCATTGAATCCTGCACACTCACAGGAATTCATCTCCCTTGAAAGTACATGTTTCCCTTGTACACTTCGTTCATACTACAGGAAGGGATGCGAACAAATTGCCTCAGGAACAAGGGTGCTGCTTCGGTTGCTATCTTCTCCCCTGTTGTCCTATTTATCATGGGGCTGACCACGAGCCGAATTTACTTGAATAGGAACTACGCTAGTTAGACAGTCTCTTGAAGAAAATTGGATCTTGGATGTGATAAAGGAGGCAGACTCTTGGAATGTGTTTCTTTCCCCCTCCAGCAGGAGACACAACCTCTTGAGGTTACCGCCATTCTCTCCCGCTTAGAGATCGAAATTCAGTGCTGTCTAATCAACAGACATAGCAATTTACTTGCTATGATTTGGGTCAGCCCTAGATGGGTGACTGACAGGAATAACAGAGGATATTGAAAATCTGTGTTCTCCCAATCCCCGTTGGCCCTTATGCCCTCGAACCTTAGTGGAAACACATTTAACCTCCATCTGCTTCCGTTCCAGGGAAACATCCTTTATCTACACTTCATGAAACTCAGGCTTGTTCATAAAGTCGGACGATGACATTCTCGCGTAACCGGAGCTCCTCCATAGGCTGGAGTGGTTGGGAATGAATATATTCCTTTCGCTTAAGAGAACCCCTCCCACGAGCTTGAAATAATCACCTCATGTCTTTTTCGTTAAGGAAAGAGAGTCAAACTTAGCTACCAGGATACTATCTTGCATCTTCCATCTTCCTCTAAGAAATGGTAAGCAGTCTCTATCTTCTTCCTAATGATTGCAACATCTGATCTCATAGGAAGGCGGAGGACGCCGGAATATTGCCATGCTTCGTCAGTTAGAAGTCTCTACTTTTAGTCTCTACTCGTGAGACAAGCTTAACCTTCAAACCTTGTCACACAAGGGGAGGTTTTGCGATCAACCAATTAGCCTCCTATATAGGATCGGACCTCGTCTGGAAGACCTCAGCCTACTGACTGATTTTAAAGTCTCGAACTCCTGCGAGACATCTCCTTCCATTTACCTCGATCTATAATTCGAGTGATCGAAAGAATGGCACAAAGGTCATATCCTATATGGATATCAGTAGACTGTGTCATTACTATGTAGAAACTTCTGCAGATCCGACAAGACCGCATTAGTCCCTGTCGAGTGCGACCTCTCAAGAACTAGCCGGTTCCCAGGTCCTTCGGCACTAGGGATCATCCTCCCCTTGATCCTTTACAAGACCTGAGCAGGTAATGGTCCTAGTTAAAAAACTGCATGACGAGAATCTCTCCCGAGGAGTAAATCTCCTCATTCTTCTGGAGTTGACGCTTCCTACGGGGGCATCAAAGAAAAGAGGGGGGAGGCCACATATAGGACCATATGTCCTTAGGACTATGATCAGAGCACGAATGATACCGTCTCTTAATCCCCTAGTAGGCACCTTCTTTCTTCAGAAAAGTGCCTGATGACAGTGATTCATCCATTTCCCATTCGCGGGAAGACACTTCCTGCTCCTACGTGGTCTCTCCTTCAGAGTATCCTGTCCACAGGTTTGGATTTTATAGACTACACACTTTCTGCATGTGTATTCCTCCTACAGCCTCTGTTTCAGAAATAGAAAACGTATCGAGCTTTCTGTGGGTCACGTCTTACAAGTAATGAGTGGTGAGAATTGTTTGACGTTTTTATATGCCCGATTGCGGACCCTGCGTCACAGAGTAGTTTCTTTTGAAGGCCAGGTACGTAGCTAGACCTATCCCCTGACATCGTTGACGAGCTGCTGGTGAGCGCTGATGTCCTGCAGGAGGTTGGCGAGCTGAAGGGCGATGGCGCGCAGCTGGGCACTTCGGTAGGGCCTCAAGAGGCTTTACCAGGAACAGAAACAGTGATGAAAGGTCGGCAGGTCTGATGGATGGTAGATCAGGAACTGGGATGTGCCCTTTGGAAGGATGAGCATCCACCGATGGCGATCGCAAACGATCTGCAGAGAGGTCCAGGACCGAAGACGGAAGACTAGTAGCAGGTCCAGTGATGGTCGAAGGTCGAGGGCCAGAAGATGACTGCAGCGGAGGCTCCTCTGCAGGTGAAGGCTGCAAAGACAAAGCAGAAGAGCCAAAGAGGCGCCTTTTCACCGATGGTGAAGGGAGACCTCTAAGGAGAAGTGGAGGGCGAGCTTTACCACGAAGACACCATCTAGGGGCCGTTGGATCACCAAGGGGATCGTACGCCGCAGCAGTCTTCCGAAGAGGAGTCTCTATGAGTGAAATCCCCCGAGGGGGAGAAACACTCGCAGGAGAGACAAACGTTGGACTTAGTTTCCACTTCGAAGGATGATTAGGAACGGGGAAAACTAAGTCTGCAGAAACCGCTGGAGAGTCTGGAGGGGCAGAGGAGTCGGATGAGATCATAGGTGACACCTAGGACACCATAACGTCGACAAGGGTCAGAGGATCTACCTCTGACGGAGACAATGACTGCTGCACAGTAGCACCCTTGCGGATGATCTGCAGCAATGCGTCCTTGGAAGGCGGACCCGAAAGCCCCAAGGACGACCAAACCTGTAATAAAGGAGTTAGTGACAAGGCCTCACCCGGAGGGAGAGGTGAGGCCGGTTCTCTAGGGGAAGCAACACCATCTCTCGAGGACCGGGGTTGGCCGACATCAAATTGGTCTACGCTACTACTCGACGGTCTCTCGGAAGAGACCGAACGAGTAGGAGCTTCGGAGGAGGGCCGGAAGACGGAAGAAGAGGCCTTGGGTTTTTCTCCCTTCGAAGGAACCTTCGAAGGAGGAATATCCTGCTTAGACTTCTTCCGCCGTCGCCCAAACCTCTCCCACTGGGAGGAAGACCACTCCCTACACTCATTACACTTATTATCACTATCACACCGTTGACCTCTGCACGCGGGACAAAGGGTGTGGGGATCTGTCTCCACCACTGACATCAATGTTCCACAGGGCCGACCGAGGAGTCCAGGGCAGGTGCGCATGGTTGCAGAAGTCAACTCACAAACACGCACTAGAAAAAGAAAAAGCAAAAACAGATTAATGGCAGTCCAAATAAAGGCAAAGGATGAAGAGCGGCAACGTTCATTCACCATCCAAGCCAAAAGTAAAGTGAGCTAAATCACAGGTGTGTGAGTGGGAGCGGTAGCAAACTACCCTACCCTACCCCCCGCTAACTAGCGGCATGGGTAGTTAACCCTCGCTAAACTTTAATGGCTTGTCATTTCAGCTACGCCGAAAGTAATACCCCTAATAAATAGTGTGGTATGTATTCCAGTTACGGAACTAACACAAAACAACCTAAGGTTCCCTACCTAACCTCACAGCAGTATCCTTACCTACTTAACTATGGGGGGGGGATACATCTTCCTGTAACTGCCATAGTCTTAGCTTACCCTAAAGGCACATTTATACCGGTGCAACTTTTCGTTCGCACAAGAGGCATGCACCTATTTCATGGAAAGACAAGCAAAAGCCTACCTCTGTGCAAGGAGAGGCATGCCTCAAGTCTGTGAGTACAGACCAATGTGCACAGACGCACACAGGCGCAAGTGTCTCCTCATCCAAGAGAGACTCGTGCAACAATCGTCAGTCGGACGCCAACCACCATTTGATACACACCTGTTACCCTATTGCCTGTATGGTGGATTGGTCAAATGAAAAAAAAAATATTAACTTTATTGAGGATTATCGTTCCTTCACTTATCTGTGGAAGGCTAACTCTGATAACTATAGACAGGTTCAAACGGAGTGATGCACTGCTGTTCCTAAAAGCTAAATATGATTTATGGATGACAAAGGCGGGTTGACCCAAGGAACAATACAATAATGGCTAGTAGGCTACTTGTAAACAGAATTTTTTTAAAAATCAACTTGGCCATATTTTAATGGAAACCAGCTGTTATTGTTTCGATAAAGGGAAAGTTATGTCTCTAATATATAACCTTAGTCCTTACAATTATAACGCACCATTGAGATGAAATTCCACTATTCACGTACAGTATCTTCTGATCAAGAAGTAAAAATCCCAGCGGAAAAAATGAAACAAAGTAATAAGCCATTTAAACCGACATAATCGAAACATGCCAGACAACTGGGAGATAATAATAGATGATAAACTGGGGAAGGGTTACCACATGAATACTGTATTCATTTCTTTAGTCGGGATCACTGAACATCTAGGAAAAGTGGAGGAAGATGAAAATTCAAGATACCCTCCCACCCAGCCAGATCTTTTCAAACTTAAGAATAAAAAAAACTGGATATGTCATTTATTTCATGAGATTTGCATTTAAATACAGTATTCTATCTCAAACATCACGAGAAAATATATATTTAAAATATATATATATATATATATATATATATATATATATATATTGTGTGTGTGTAGATGGCACTGGCTTTTGGAAACAGATCATTAATTCTGAGGCATAGACTCATTCAGCTGTTAAAGATAAACAAGGCAGTACCTAGCGTATTACTTTCTTTAAACACTGTCAACTAAGGCACATGTATCTATATACACAAAATTTTGCTTAAATGGCAAGGCACAGTGGCGTTAACTATTTTCACACAAAACATTTTATCTAGAGAGCTAAAGTTCTGCTCCATTTATCTAATCTTTTACCAATAGCTGTATCTGCCAAAACTGCATGGCTATCACCAGGGAATCTCGTAAATCTAACTTGACGGTGATAAGAAAAAGTATATGTAATTGGAGGATTGCTAAATTATATTACTTGACCTCTCTATTTTCTGGGAATATATTATTATTACTATTTTTATTATCATCATTATTATTATTATTGTATTATCATTATTTTATTACTATTATCATCATTTTATTACTATCGTCATTATTTCATTACTATTAATATTTTATTATCATTATTACTGTAATTATTATTATGACTAGCTAACCTACAACCTTTATTAGAAAAACAGGATGCTATAAGCTCCAGGGTTCCAACAGAGAAAAATAGCCCAGTGAGGAAAACAATAAGGAAATAAATAAACAATATGAGAGATAACGAATAATGAATATAAAACATCTTAAGATCAGTAACAAGATTAAAATATATTAAGAGGGCCAAAATTATGAAAAAACTTAATATTTCAGACCAAAATGAACAAGAACTTCCCCGTAAAGAAAATCAACTTGACAAGTAGTAAGAAAGTTTACTGCTGTCCCAACGAACTACATTCACCACAAAAATGATTTGACGAATAATAAGATTTACGCCTGTCCCAAAGAAGTACATTCACCCCAATCTGGATATAAATGGGTAAAGTTAAACACTGTAGCCTAACAAATCCTAGACCTATTTCAATGCCTTAGGCATCTTCCTAAAACGGATTTTGACGTAGGCTAAATCTATTTTCGGGTGAGATAGCCATGTCGTCCTGATGGAAGGTCCCTTCAGCAGCTTCCTACTATTTCTGCGAGTGATATTACGAGAGAATAACCGTCAGGTATCAAGGGGTTCCAACCCCCCGAAACGACTATCCTAAGATATCGTGTATAATCAGGGACGTATCCGTAGATAACCATAGATATCGGCACCCCTAATAGACTTAACCCAGTCTAGGAAACTAGGGGAAAGGATAAGAGAGGAGCCGTTAGTTAATGTTATAAACTTACCCCATTTGGCAGTAGCTTTAGCCTCAAGTTTTGGCCTCATTTTCTTCAGCCGGGTTTCGTACACCTTGAAATACTGTCTTGCAAGATCCTTCCCATGCAAGACATATTTTTTAGATAGATTTTCATAGGGTACACTGTCTCTTTGGGCCTTGGTAGCATGTTGATCGCCTTCGACAGGACTGCTAAGAAGGACGTCGTGATTTACCTCTTCTTTTAATCCAGTAAGAATCATAATGTCTTCTTCACAATACTGATAATGTACGTGTATAAAAACTGATTACGATTTATGGTGGCAAATGACAAAACAAACGTCGTTACCATTTACCAAATCCTCCAAGTTGACGTAATTTGGCGCGTCCTTCCAAATGCAGTTCAGTATTGTGTGATGTCATAGCCTTTGTAACGGCAACCCTGTGTGTTTTTTCTTTGTCTAGGTTTTACATAATGTTGTGTTGGGAGTTTGTTTAATATTTCTTTTCTGACTTTACACAGTCTATAAGTAATATTTCTATATTCAAATGTGTGTCCTCGTTTTCTATTACAAATTGTAGCAGGATTTCCATTATGTCTTCTTTCTTCTATGGGTTTAGTTTCAGGATAAATGTTCTCATTTCTTACAAAATTTAGTTTTTGTTATAGTGACAGTGCTGAATGCTGATGAGTAGGCCTACTCTAAAAGTATTGCCGAATACTGTTCGTTTCCATAAATGTTTTCTTCTTCCTTTATATAAATTTTCCATCTATAGTAAAGTTTTAATGAAATTTTCTTTTTTATATCATCCTCCTATATTGTGAGTCCAAGAATTTTATTACTTTATTTAAATCTTGTACGCTGAGGAGGCCCTGGATATTTAAGTTCAGAAATTAAAGTAATGTTTGATTGTGGTTTCCCATTTCATTTTATCTTGTTTTTTTAAACCCATCAACAAATATTTCTTTCAACAATGAATTTATGTTGTCTTTCATGATATATTTCACATAGTTGAGTTTGTTTTCATATCTCTAGAGTAGTAACAGGAGGACCCAAGTTTTGCTCATAATGTACTAATCGCTGTATATACTTTGGAACACTTGATATTAACATATGAGTTCTGTTTCCTAATACTTTTAAAATATCCATCACCTCTTTAGATATATGGATTGCCTTTTTTGGAGTACAGAAGACTTGGGAGCGCCCCCCCCCCCCCCCAATTTCCTAAAGAACTTTCCTACGAGTCTATTGCAGCTTCTAGCTGAGATGGAGACTGTCTGTATGGTTTATGAATTTATAGACTTTATTAAATATTGGGAGGAACGTAGAGAGTAGAGGTCCCCTTTTCGTTTTGTTTCATTTGTTAATGTCGGCTATCCTCCAAAATTGGGGGAAGTGCCTTGGTATATGTATGTATGTAGCCTATGTATGTATGAATTAAATATTTGTTCTTTAAGTTCTTGGCAGTTTCTCGTTTGAAATTGTTGTTCCTAGATATTAGATTTAGCTGACTACTCTGATACCTTCAATTTGAGGTGGTGGGAATTAGTTATTATATGAGAGTATTATTTTCTTTTTGTTTTACTTATTCAAGTCTACATTCACTGGCTATGAAAGTTGGTGGTTTTATACCTGGTTCCTGGTTCCTGACTGCTCACTCCGCACAATACGTTTGCAGGACCTCTATTGCATTATAGATATGTGCAAAGCTTCTAAGCGTATTCTTATTGTTGTAATTAAGCTTAATTTACCTGTAGACTACCATAAATGAATTAATAATGAGATTTTCAATCTTTATCTTTATCCCATTCTACCTTGAAATCAGTTGGGATAACATCTTGCTATCATCAGTATTGGCAACCTATTGTGGTCAGAATGGACTTTTTAAATTCTTCTTTCATACGCATTGTTCTACTTATGTATGCAACCAGATCCCTGCTAGAATTTTGCAACATACCTACACACATGTCTAGTTTCATTAGCTGTCCTAATTTTGGGTATGAAAAAAAAATTCTGTAGCATCTTCATCTTTGCAAAGGTCACACACATTATCATCTGCGCATTTTCCCCTGAAATTTGTGTTATGGTTTATGGTCGAGGCATAGCATTTGCAACAGTGCCTCTAGTAATCTTGCGATGTATTTTATATTTGCACTTGTCTTTCTTTAATGTTATTTTCTCTTTTTTCTACACCAGAAATAAAATTTCGTTTTTCATCTCTGCATCTCTTTCAATAGATAAAGACGATTTCACTATTTTCTTAATTCTCCTTCGTAACGTCGTTGTTGGTCAATTAATTCATTTCTTTGTTTTCTATATTCCTAGAAAAATTAAGAGAAAAAATAGGTTAGATATTCTTCCTTATTGTCTCAAAAATTACAGTTTACATTTGTCCTCTTTGGACCTTTGTATATTATTTAGTTTTAATGTATTTGTTCTTCCTCTAAAGTATAATACTGATGCAAATATATTGTTATATATTTGTTCTACTTTAATTCATTTCCTTCCTTTTTTTTTTTTGTATATTTCTAAGCTCACTTTACTTTTCTATTCTTCTTTCTATTTCTCAGCATCGCAGTTTCAGGTTTCTGATTGGATTTCTATCTTTGGCATTACGCTACATAACTAGGTCTTTTAGATACCTAGGATCAACTGCTAACATTTACTTTAAACAAACTCCTTCAACGGGATAACAATTTTAACAGATATTCAAAGTAAATATAACACTTTTGGAATCTGTATAATATCTAGTAGGTGCAATGGTGTTTTGATATGGGGAAATTCATTCATAGAAGATAGCAGTAGTTGCACGTCGTTATTTAATCAGTCTACTTTACATTACTCCATGGCAACTAAGGGAAATCAAGTAATCATATCTACATTCCCACTGGTAAGGAGAGCATCGGCACCCAGGGGTCTCATTAGATGACAAAGATTAGATTATAGATCATATCTAAGAACAAAGAAAGCGAAATGATAATAAGTGATTATAAACTTGACCCATTATCTCACTGGAGAGATGTTGCATTATAAAAAAAATTTAATAATTTTCTCAAATTTTTAAACGTTAGGCTACATTAAATGATTAACAAAGTAACATAGCTAATGGTTTCATGTTATTGGAGCCTAGAAGTAGGCTACTTCGACTGAGAGTCCTAGAGCTTTTATATATTTACCACTGGGATTGTACAATAGGCTACTATTTGATATAAGAATGGTCAGTAATATAAAATCTTTGAAAAGTAGGCCTATTTCTTATTTTCTCACTATTGCGATAGTGTGTGGGATTTTTTCAAACATGTCTGCTCAAAAAGTGTAGGCTACATGGAAGAGATATTCTTGGGTCCTGCAGCGCACTTTTCTGTGTAGCAAGTTAGCAACACATGATATAGTAAATGAAACTATACTAGAATGTGAAGAAAGACATGCAGTATATGGAAATGATAAATTTGATTCGGATATTGTAGTATGCAAAAATAAGATTTTTCTATGTGGGAAAAAGTGGGAATTAATAAAGGAAAATAAGCATATTTTCTAAAGCAATCACATGAAAGAGAATTATAAATAATATAAAAAGTATACTTTCCCTCAGTGATATTATTTGTATCTGGAACAGATATCTTATATTTGTAAATAAACTAAAGTATATATGGCAAACATTAAGCTATGCGTTCTATATATGTAGCGACATGGAAGAATAGTTTTTATCCTTTTTATTGATCACGAACGATAAAGTTTTATAAGTTGCGCATTAATGGCAGAAGTAAGGAACAGTGACAATACCCTAGCAGGACAATGTCCTACAGACTGATCATATATACATATGATCAGCGCGCTAGCCCCCTCTCGACCCAAGCTATGACCAGGGAGGGCCAGACAATGGTTGCTGCTGACTCAGCAGGTACACCTATAGGCTTCCCAAAACTGAACATCATTAGCTCATAAGGATGGTGAAGTTGCAGACACTACAGAAAACTATAGAGCTTAAGCGTGTCTAAATCCCCAGTCCAGCAGATCGATTAACAGGGGCGTTTCCAATATGCTACCACAATGTTTCCAGTGTTTATTATAATATTAATTAGCATCAGATGGTAAAAAATAAACACATGAATAATATTGTACTAGGTAAATATTATGCAAAGTATATAATAAAGACAAAGGTTTGAGATAATTGCTGTAATTAAAAGATGCTTATTGCCACAGGCCTCCAATGAAGCAAGGATATCATATTACATCATACTTTAATGATTTACATCTAAGTCATGTCACTGACTTAGACACAAAGGTAAATCCTTACCATTTAACATCATGATACAGATTTTTGTTTGGAATCGCTTCTCTATTAATGTTTTTGTTGTTTAAATGAGTAGAGTGAAAACTAAGCCAGTCAAAAAGAAAAGAAAAAGATAAGGAGATTTTATGAATGCAAACCCTCTACACTAAAATTTATTCATTTTTGTTCTAACTAGATTTGCAAGTACTATGCTTATATAAGCAGCCTTCGTATAATAAAAAAAGTTTGAGAACAAAGACCATAGTGATATGTATTATTGTTAGCAATGATATGATGAAAAATTCAATATTTCTATCTTTTTCCTTTTTGTGGTAGAAATAATATAAAGTGTAATTTATATGAAAAGTACATACTGACAACATCACTTCTATCTATTCTGAATAACGTTGAAATACAAACTTAAAACACTGTTGAGCACCATTTTCAAACATATCCACAACTTTTGACAAACTATCAGTTCATGGTTTTTGCTTTTCTGCCATGTAGTGTCATTTTCCTGGATATTTTGCTTGCGACACTGCAAGTTTTCTCGAGAACAATTTTAAGATTCTCAGGTGAACTCAGATGAAATGAGAAAAGTGAAAGGAAAAGATTTTTGCGCGAAGTGGATATATATATGAAAAAAAAAGAAAAAAACTTACTCAGTTTGGATCATGAACTGAGCTGATCGAGTTTTCTAGACGAAGAATTATCAGTACCTCCTCGTATTCTAATTCTCCTATAGACCTTGTTGTACGCAAAGTATCCAACTATTTAAAACGTTCAAATCTTTGGAGCTATTTCCAGTCATTAGTAACTGGAAAAGCTCTGACCTATGCGAAAAATTGGGGATTTTCTGGGTTGTGACGTTTAGAAGTCATTGCTTTAATCTTAAATAGCTTGCTGAAATTTTTTTTTCTGTGAGGTATTGTAAGGAGAGGTGTCATTATGCCCAAAGCTGAGTGTCGTTATTCGTTCATACGAGCACTACGACAATTTCAAGTCACTGCAATTATAATCTAGTGGTTAAGCCTAACACTTGAAGAGAAAAAAAATTGGGTTATTTCTATCGTTTCCCTTTCTTATTGTACTGATTAAGAATCTATCTTAACAACTTAGTCCAAGAATAAAATTGCTTTTTCTCATAGATGTTTACTAACATTATTTAGCCTCTGATAATTAATTAACTACATGCCAAGAGTCACACATTCTGATTTTTTTTCTGAAATTTTCTTTTGAGAGGAACTCCTAATGACAGACAGAGTTCAGATAATCTATTTATCCTCGCCGTTGGCGTTAAACGGATTAGTTTTACAGCACAGCGAAATGTGAGCAGTCAGAGTCTATAATTCCAAATGGTGTTCTGACTACGGACTTTGAAGTATTCTTTCCTGACTGTGGTCCTTTTGAGGATCATGGATGACGTTTACTTGATTTTCCTGTTTACTTTTGACAGAATTGAAAAGCATGATTGTAAAATATCAAATTATAATGACTTCAAATTTGATATACGGCTTTGGAATTCATCGCTTGAATGTCTTTAATCACAATACATCACGTGAGCTTGACTTTTAGGAAAGTCATATTTTAAAATCAACATAGATCGCGCAGAAGAGTTGCAATACATTTACATCTCTGCAGACCACGTCAATTATGTTGAGGATAACAGTGACGAACAAAATCTTGCGTAACACTCTTACAACGGGGTTTAGAGGAGGGACAATAGGGTGGCGTATAAGTGTGGAGGTTATGAGCTGAGAGATGAGATAATGGGACAACCCATTTACTGTGTTAGTTTTTTATATTTCAATTTCTTGCTGCTCTGACATTTCTCCCTTTTTAACTATTCGGCATTTTGATTTTAATAATATGAAAGCAGCATTTATCTCAGATTCGACAGATTTTGTGTTAGATATCTAAAATTATTTTTACCACTTCTTTTCATTAAAAAATGTAAGCATTCTTAGTGATAAAAGATAATTACGTAAGAAGCATCAACACTTATGTCACATAAGATCAAATGATACTTTATTGTGAGACCAAGTACTTTATTTCTACTGTCATCCGTTAATTTAAGTGGTGGATAATTATATGCTATAAAAAGCCAAATTCAAAGTTTGTTTTAGGTTATCTTTTCTTCAAGTTAGATAGTAAAGAATGAATGGATGAATGATTTGAAGTTCTCTGGCATCCTGACTAGATAGTGAAGAATTTAACTCAATATTCATTTGATTTAAGTTGTTTAACGGTAAGAATTTCGTTGTCAAATAAAAAGAATGGTGTTTTTATGTCTACTTTATATTTCAATAAGATAATAAGAAGTTCTATTAAATGTTTTGATTTTATGTAGACGTTATAAGTGTCAAAATGATAATCCGAGCAACAAAGTAGATTGCGTCCCCATAAAGGAGTTCTTGACAATTCTTTGGAGCTGGTTTTATCAATGGTATTAACTGTTTCTTTTGATACAATTTTTTAGATTTTTTTGGGAAAGAATCCATGACTTGGCAAAACTTCAACGTGTCTGCGTTTGCCTTTGCGTTTTTTTAAAACTTTTGGCCAAATCATTTTGTTAGGTGAAAGTGCACATTGGATAATACATAGAATCAACTTGTGATTATATGTATCATATATTTCTGTGTGTGTGTATATATATATATATATATATATATATATATATATATATATATATATATATATATATATATATATATCCGACTTGTGTCTAGAGAACACATAATTTACAGAAGCGTGATTTATTATGTTTTTCACCTTTTTATATTTATTCTATTCTTATACTTTATTGGAAAAGATTGAAATCCTTTGAAAGAACACGTCTATTTTAGTTTCAAACCATTATGATTTTTTTATATTTTGTCTCAGATTGTTGAACTTAATCACGTATTAAGGCAATTTTCTTGTGATATATTTATATTTCTTTCTGTAATTTCTTAGCTCAGCGACGTTATTTGTGAAGCGCGTCATTTTACACCACCCGAATTAACAGTTTTCTTAAAATCCTTTGACCAAAAGTAAATTTTCCTTCATTGAAAGTTATTGTTATCTTTAGAACGCAAGTATGCTTTGATAAGAGTTTAATCTATCACGATTATCCCATAAGAAGACATCGTAATACCTGTCAGGCCGTACTTTGCTTCATTTGGTCATCTACGGATGATAATGTTTTGATTTTGCTTTAGTTTTTATTCATATTTTGCAGGCTCTGGAACTTTATTCGAGCTTCTATTTTTAATCAACTCCTACAACCTGCTTTCCCATGAATGTTTCATTGCGGACAAAGAAGAGTGGATCCACTAACTTTTAATTTGGCAAAACTGGGACGCCCCCATTGCTCAAAAGGGGCCATTGGGACTGCTCTTATTCAAAAGCTCCGCATCAAATGTTATTACAGCGTAAACCCCATGATCTTACTTTCACCAATTGAATTCAAACCATAACTAATTAGTTGTAGACCAAAATGATTACATGAACTAGCTGATCATAGCAAGATGTTCGTTTTCACTAGAGGTGATTTAAGTATTCTCACAACAGTAGGGACTAAATCTACCGTAAAGAAATGGCAGTTGTATATATAAAAAAGTTTTGACTTTATTTCTTATTGTCTGTGGAAAACATTGTCAACCTTTGTAGATAAACTGTTATATAGATTAATGAAAGAACACTTATTAATCATCGCCTCTTCTCATCCAGCTTGCGGTCTGGGAGCAAAATTTTCAATTTACTTGCATTGCGAGTTTTGATGGAAACTACTGAAATGTTTACTGAAAGAATAAGAATTTGAATATTCATTACAATTGGTAATTAACACCTCTATAGACTGCTGTGTATTACCCACTTATCTATGCTAATTAAGTCCTGTCGAAGTAACCTGATATTAAAGTCACAATGTTTCTAGAATAATTGATAGGTGTCTAAAATAAATTCAGTGACTCAATTGATGTGATATGCCATACATTATTTTCAAATTCCAGTCTTTGAAAACGATGATGACAGAAGTTACCCCAGAACTAAATCGAAATATTAATTTCCTATCAACGCCTTCGCCAAAGATCTCTCTCTCTCTCTCTCTCTCTCTCTCTCTCTCTCTCTCTCTCTCTCTCTCTCTCTCTCTCTCTCTCTCTCGTCCAGGATTATTTGATTCTGCTTTATTAGTAACTGTACATCCAAATAAAATCAAGGTTGTCTAATAAATGCGGTGAAAATGTGACTCTCACACAAAATATGTGGAGGCTATTTAGAAAGTCTTGTTTCAATGTATAAAACATGAATTTTTTTTATTACATTTCACAAAACTACATATGAAAATTGATTTAACATTAAAACGGAATTAAGTCTGCAGGCCCTTAATTGAGGCTGCAAAATAGGTTTCATGATATCGTCCTATAAACATTCCAGAACTACTAATAGAAGGGTTTTGTAGATAGCTAGATCATAACTATAAAAAGCGTGTAGTTGTATGCTGTCATAATGGGCGTGGTCTTAACTAAATGGTGAGGGAGCCTCATAATTTATAATCAGGGTTGTTACAAAATCGCAACTTTCTTACGATTTTGTAATACGAGGAAAAGCAGAAGGTTCAGTTTTCAAGAATTTTCAGGATCGTCTTTTACTTAATATTTTATGTAATATCATTGGCCTTATAAATTTAGGGAACTGATCACTTATTTCTCCTTTATATCTCACTTCAAGTATTTTCTTTATAGTTTCCTATTACCATATATTATTTGATAAACATGAAAAAATCTACTCGTAATGTAATGGAATAAGTGCTTGTAGTTTAGTATACGAAATGCGAAGGTATTTTGTATTTTTAATTCGTCCTGATCAAGAGGGTTAATCATTTAAAGCATTCGTCAAACAACGCCAACCGTTGCCAATTGAACGCAACCGATCAGCAGTACTTCGACATAAGTGATGATTCCAACTTCAACAAATCATAACCCCGACGCCCATAAGAGGCAATGAACTTGATTAAAGTGATGGTTGCCTCGGTGTTGCACCACAAAGCTTATGTTACTGGACGACGGACAAATAAACTGGGCGTCGACTTGGCATCGTGAATGATGGTTTATAACCATGCTACAGCTTTTCAATAGGTGATAGGGGAAAGATAATGACCCTGGGGGGTCCCATCTTAGCGGCGTATCTTTGATGCAAGTTGCGGGAGGCAAATTACTCTGCTATGATTTTAGAGAGGCAATTTGATCTCTCTCTCTCTCTCTCTCTCTCTCTCTCTCTCTCTCTCTCTCTCTCTCTCTCTCTCTTTATGCCAGATTATATAAAGATCAGAAAATTTGAGTGACCAAAACCATTGCATCATTTTAGAATTTTAGGATTTAATGAAATATTCATAAACAAAGCTAGGATCGGTTTTTGGTATATGTGAATCGTCGGATGTTTTTAAAGTGTTTCATTTGAAATTTTAGTTATAAATAACATTTCGCAAAACATTCATAACCGAAATGATGTCACAAAGAAAGCTTTTCAGTATAAAAGAGAAACTAGGAATAATGAAAAGAATGACGAAGTTTTCTAAGAATGTTCAACACTCGCAGGAGTGAGTATCTGAAGTTGCATTTGAGTTTCTCATAATCAAGTTATTTTGGCAAGAATATCTTATTAGCGATTCTTAACGTAGACAAAAGACCACGTGAAGGATAAGTAGAGCCTGCGATAATACATAGTTTATACATTGCCTGCCTCGTGTAAGATATACAGATAATACACTAAATAGTATATGTAATTATTCACAACTGATGCATTACATTACAGCTGTAGTAACAGACACCTGATAAATTAAAAAGAAACTGTTTCAATATAGAGACATGCAGTACATAGTAACTATAATGATAAATGACTAATAAGGCCCTGTACGAGTCAAGTTTGGGCTGGTAAATCTCATTCCCTTTAATGATAATAGTGAACTGCACTAAATATATAATAGAATATAGTTGATGTATCGTACAACAACTAATATTATCTATCCGATGCATTTTATAGCAAATGCAATGATAAACAACTATTAATAATACATTTTCAAAGGACTTACACAAATACCAGATGTAGAAACAGGAACTTAAGATGTAAATGCCATGCTTTAGCAAAAAATTAAGTTTTATGTATAAATCTTTTTTCTGACTTAGTTTGTACAATTTACATTGCACTTCTAGAGAATGAGCAATCTGCGCCTTCCCATATTTAGTCAGGCAATTATAAACCGAATTTAGAAAATGAGAAAAATTATTAAAAATTTTCATGTTCTTTGTTTCTCCTTCTATTGTTACTGGTAAATTTGAACTGTCAAAATTTTTACTATTGAGAGAGAGAGAGAGAGAGAGAGAGAGAGAGAGAGAGAGAGAGAGAGAGAGAGAGAGAGAGAGAGAGAGAATGTGTGTATCTGGTGACGGGATCTAAATAATTTCATTAACATTTCAATGTTTTTTAATCCTTTTTTATCACATCCTATAGCTTTAGCGTCTGTAACTCCAGCTCAGTTGATTAAATCTCTCTCTCTCTCTCTCTCTCTCTCTCTCTCTCTCTCTCTCTCTCTCTCTCTCATTATAGGTACAAGTATGCAAAATGTATCGAATTTATGGTTAATGTGTTCTGTGAAAATAGATAAATAGTGATATAGCATTGCTTGGGAGCCCAGAATTCTGGACATCTTTTGCCCTTCTTTTTCTTAACGGTAACATCAAAGCAATTATTAGAAATTCCGCGAATATTTTTTTTTCTTCCGTTTGTGACCTTGAGAATCGTGCGCGAAGAATAACGGGCAAGAAGCGGGTGTAGGTGTGGGAGAGGTGAAGGAAATTATGGTGGAGAAAAAAATTATAACAGCATTCCTTCCAAATAATAACTACACTGGATACTTTGTCGTGATCAGTGATATATAGCATAACTTATCTTACTATACAGTAAATAGATTCTTACTGCTTGCAATATGCACGTTCTGTTCAAGTGCAAAATGCAAAATTTACTCTGAGATCTTATCTCAAAAGACCTTTATTGTAAATTCAATGATAATTGTTTTGTTTTAAATATAGCAAGAGTGAAAATAGACATACCAAAAGGAATAATTATTGTTTCTAAAATTGTATATTTTTCTTGATTTTGATTTTATTTACTCATTTATCTATCTATTGGTGAAGGACGTTAAATCTTGAGTTAGTTCCAATTGTCAGCTTTAAAAATAATTTCCCCAAACATTTTCAGTGCGAGTCAACAGTCACGTAAACCTCCTTAAATGAAGCAAATTTGAAAATAGACATATCAGAAAGAATAAGGGATGGTTTCTAAAACTGTATGATTTTCTTCTTTTGATTTTATTTACTCATTTATCTATCTGTTGCTGAAGGACGTTAAATCACGAGTTAGTTCCAATGCTGAGTTTTCAAAACAATTTCTCCCAAAACATTTTCAATGCCAGACTACTGTCACGTACGTAAACTTCCACATCACACGCGATAGCCCACTTCATTGCATAACGCGCCTCGTTATCTTAAAAACGTCTCTTTAATGACGGGTGAACTTCATTATGATCAGACAGATATCATCAAAATACAAGAGACCCTCTTTACTGTGTAGTAACTAACCTTATCAAATGACTGAAGTTCATGTATCGTCCCAGACTGAGTTTTGAGCTGTTTCATCTCCAAGTACCTTCATGAAGATGGTATTAATTATATTTTCTCTATAATTGTTGCCACACCAGTTAATGGACATCAATCGATAAATTCTTCCTCGTGATTTTATAAGTCTATCTTATTTTGTACTGCACTTAATTACCTTATCGGTGTAGATTCCTTTTCCGAGTGTCAAGCATACCTTTCTGCACGTGTTATCTCTATCTTTCGTTGATTTCTGGTGGTGTATTACTTTTACGTTTTTCTAACTGTATGGACTAATGTTTTCGAACCATTAGTTAGCTTTCTCTGATTAAACGATGAGCTGTATCATGAGCCTTCCTCTTGCTATTGGGAGTACGATGATTGGAGAAAACTTCTGTACCACTGGGTCCGTCCGATCTCACCTGGTGGGCACCAGGGGAGAGTAGTGAGCTGATGCTACCAGTCAAGATTTCCTCCTCCTATCCACCTCCTTCTATCCTGCCCCTTCCTCTGCCTCTTCCACGGTCCACCCCTCCTCCTTCTCACTCACCAGTATCGCAGTGGAGGTGAATGGTGAAAGGGGTGGTCTCCAGCAGTGCGTCGGGCTGAATGTTCCAACAGGTCTTGAGTGGATTTATCTTTCGGAACTAGCAGTAATATTCGCCATTTAAGTCTATATTACGAGTGAGTATTTGTGCGAAAGTACTTCCTACTTTTCTGTTCGTGAGACTGTTTAAATCAAGTAATTCCTCTTTAAAAATTAAATTTGTTTGCTTAACAATTTTCACGTCGGTGAACTATATTTGTAGAAAGAAAGTTTTCATTAGGGAAACCAAATACTATTTGGGATATTATTGTTTTTTTTTTTTTTTTCAAATTTCAATATTACTGATGACTGAATTTAGTTATATATAAACCCAAATGCTGCATCAACTACCAACAATTATTTACACCTATTAATGGAAAATTTTACGTGTCTTAATTAGTTTAAATAAGTAATATATTAATTCTTGACACCAAGTACCCAGATAACTTTCTTAGAAATAGATATGTTGACGAATAAGAAATATTTTGTAAGGAATAATGAATAAATTCAAATTATATTTGAAACCAATAGCAAATTCTTTTGTCGATAGATCATTTTATTTACTTCTGAAAAAAATAGCCTTACTTAGAACTAAGAAGGATGAAGTATCTAAATAACTGTCCTATAACGTCCGCTTGTGACTTCATAAATTGAGCTTTTCATGTAATTTGAGACTTACGTTGGATACTGAATGCTTGCCCTTGCTATATGTATGAATGTACCCCTATCTTAACCTGGAGTATCTTCATATCTTCTGATTATTGCTGGTGGTCCAAATTTTTAGGTGTATCCATCTATTTAAGTATGAAAACGCGCGAATTTCAATCGCAAATATCGGCGAATGATAGGAACATCGTGAAGAGTGTCTGCGATGAGATTGGAAGTTCGACTGTGATTCCCATGGTTTTGTTTCATTATCTCTCTGGTTACCTCCGCCAACGAAGTTGGAAGGAGGTTATGGTTTACCCCCGTGTTTGTGTGTTTGTGTATGTTTGTTTATTCGTGAACATTTTCCTGGCCACAATCTTAGAGTAATAAAACTTACTGTGATTAACTTTTATGCAAAAAGCTGCAATTGATGAAATTATGGAAGGTCAAGGTCAAAGGTTAAGGTCACAGTCAAACAAAATGTCCAATTCGCGTAATCAGCCGTAAGTTTGG